>NC_056666.1:38131250-38437500 GCF_018350195.1 Panthera tigris
CTTCCTAGTTGTTCAAAAATTATTTTTAAAAACCCACTTCCTAATCTTTCTCCAGAATAATGAAAGGCATTGGGCCTGAAAATAAAAGTTAGAGGAAGGGATCAGTTTTTTAGATACATGCATGCATGAATTCATTCATTCATTCATTCAACTAGCATGCATAAGCATCTTCTGTGTATTCAGTCATTGAGAGGGAAATGAACAGAAGGTGTTACCCTGCCCTATTGGATCTTACAATTGAGAAGTCAAGAGACACGGCCAAGAAATGGCTAAGCATCTGCAGCACAGAAGGGGGAAGTAGTTTGAGTTTTCTTTATTCCACTTGGGACATGGGGTGTCCCTTGTACCTGGATTTTCCTGCAGCAGATATTCTTATAACTTTTAAGTTCTGAAACATTTTATTCAAATACTTTTGATGGAGGTGTTTAAAAGGGTCATATCTTCTGCCTTATAAAATAGAATTCACAGAACACAATTTCATCTCTTTCTAACTTGACCTTTCCTTAAATGTCCCCCAAAGTTTTCCAGTTGTTGGTGCTTCTTTCTTGCAAACCAATGGCAGTTATTTCTTGTCAACTTCTAGCTGTTTAGCTTCTAACTGGCTGTAACCATTAGAATTGAGGATTGACTGGAGAAATGAGAGAATTATTTTTGTTTAACGAGCAAGCTTATCTTTATATTCAACTTAAGGCTAATAAACTTTGGTTTGGTGGTTGGAGTGTTGCATGGACAATGTGATAACTATTCTCCTTACTTTTCTGAGATTTTTTTCCTTCCCTTAACCTGTGTTCTGCATAATCACAGTTGTTGGATGTAACTTTTGGCTAAAAGTAGGACAAAACTATAAGATGAGATGTCAAAGTCAGTGACACTGTCCATAATGCTGTGAATGTTTGAAGAAAAAAAAAAGATTCCCTGTGGGCTGGGAGGCCACAGGAAAGTTTTCATGGAAATAAAACTTAGTGAGACCTTGAGGACATGACAGGGCTTTGGTGAGTTGTAGGGAAGTGGCTACATTATTCAGAAGGGGTAGACTGAACTCTCCAATGGAATCAGAATCTTTATGATATATTATAACTGTTCATGAGCTTATATGTGATGGCATGTCACTTACCTTGCCACCCCATGCAGAGATTTATTCTACAGATCCTTGGCTTGGGCCCTTCCACATTCTGTAGGAAGCCATGTCTCATTTGCTGGCTGTGTCTCCTGGATTGTGAGCATGAATTGCAGGACAGAAACTTGTACCATGGCTTTCACTCAGATGACATAAGATGGTACAGTATCCCTGAGCTTCTACATGTACTTCAATGGCAGAGGAGAAGAAGATCAGTTTTATCTCCTTCTTGAGCTATCCAAGGACCATCCTCTTCTCTAGAATCCAAATTTTACTAATATTCCCTAAAGATTACAAAGTTGCACTCAATATCAGGAGCCACCAATGGGTGTTAATTAGTTCATGTGGGCATCTGTTATTAATGAAAAACATTAGGGTCTTTTTTCAATTTACCAATCCTTGGAAAATCTGGAATAATAAGAAAAGCCATGCCTTTAGGCCCTGAATAAGATCCTACCATCTGATGCCAAATTCTGCACCCACTTAAAATGAGGGGAGGGGCATGCTGAAAGCAGTTGTTTAGTCAATAATTTTTCAAAGGTAGAAAATTTTCAAATAAAACTTATAGTGAAGCATGAGAATCCACTCAACCAATAACCCTTTATTGAGAACATATGATGTATTTTTTGTTTAAGATGAGGGATTAATAAAAATTGACAATCTCACCCTTCCATCCCAAATTCCCATATGCAATGACAAATATTTCCATAGAACTGACATATATTTTATTTTAAAAATTTTTAATGTTTATTTTTGAGAGAGAGACAGAGAGACAGACAGTGAGTGGGGGAGGGGCAGAGAGACAGACAGGGAGACACAGAATCCTAAGCAGGCTCTAGGCTCTGAGCTGTCAGCACAGAGCCCAATGTGGGACTTGAACTCACAGAGCTGTGAGATCATGACCTGAGCTGAAGTCGGACACTTAACCGACTGAGCCACCCAGATGCCCCAAAATGATATATATTTTAAAAATACACCCAGTGCTAGAAAACAAGAAAGGATATCTTTGGTAGATCACAAACTGAGGAATCCCTGAAGAATGGGAAGTAGTCAAGATCTGATGAAGGAAGCCACATCTCCAAATGCTGCTGTAGGATTCCTAAAAAATGGGGCTTTGGTCTCAAAATAGCAAATATGGGGCAGAAAGAAGCCTGTAGTAAATAACAAGGCAAGTAGTTGGGGTTACCAGGAAGATGATTCCCTCCACACCTCTACATTTGACCCCCTCAGGGTAAGCGGTGAGTAATAGAGATCCCTTGGATGTTTTGGTCAGAGAGGCAAACTAGTGCTCCAGATGGCCAGCATAACCCAGGAGAAGGATTTCTAGTTTTGTACTCCCTACTGGCTCACTGTACCAACAGCAAGCATCTTCCCTCACTTATGTTGGAAAAGTTGAAGTAAAACCTGCCCCATAGTACATCCTATTCTTTGCCTCTGACCAAGCTAACATGGATTTTCTGGATTTAACGTGGATTTTACACAAAAATGGGCGTGTATGTAGGATTCACCAAAAATGTGTAGAAAAACAATAATGTGAAAAAGAGGTGCTGACTGCAGTTAAAAAAAGTTCACACCCAAGGAAATGTTAGTAGTCCAAGCAGAATGAGACTTCTCTAGAGATATTGGAATAAGTACTGATATTGGATTGGTAAGAAAAAATCAAAGACTTTGGAAACTAAAAATGTTCATAACAAAATTTAAAAACCAACAAATGGGCAGGATCATCAGAGTGGACATAACTGAAGAGTAAATTAGTGAACTGGAAGATAAAACTGAGGAATTCTCTTATGTGGCCTAAAAGATCATGAGATAAAAATATGGAAAGAAAAGTTGATATTTGGAGAACATATTCAGATATTTTAATATCTGTCTATAAGAAGTTTCAGAAGGATAGGATGAGTGGAATGAAGTAAACAGAAAAGAAACAATACAGTAAAATTTACCAGGAGGTATAAAATAATCAGTATAACATAGAAGTCTCAAGATTCAAAGGCGATGAATGAGAAAATACCTGTAACTAGATACATCACAATAATAAGGCTAAAGGGAAACTATTTAGAAAATAGTGGGTGGGGTGCCTGGCTGGCTCAGTCAGGAAAGTGTGTGACTTTTGATCTTGAGATCATGAGTTCAAGCACCTCTTCTTCCAGAGAGGAAAAAAAAAATCTGAAATGAAATCTAAAATGGAATGATAGCAATGGCAGACTTCTCACTAGAAATGCTAGAAGCAAAAATGCAGTGGAATTGTATGCACACAACTGGGGAGGGTGGGGAAGATATTGAACTGGAATTGTATACTCAGGAAAATTATGATTTGATTGTGTATATGAAAAAGAATCATCTCTGACATAACAGATTCAAATAGTTTATCATTTGCTGGCTACCTCTATAAAAATCACTAGAGGTCAACTTTCATACACCATTCACAAAAGTAAACTCAAAATGGATGAAGGACCCGAATGTGAGACAGGAAACCATCAAAACCTTAGAGGAGAAAGCAGGAAAAAACCTCTTTGACCTCAGCCACAGCAATTTCATACTCGACACATCTCCAAAGGCAAGGGAATTAAAAGCAAAAATGAACTATTGGGACCCCATCAAGATAAAAAGGTTCTGCACTGCAAAGGAAACAATCAACAAAACTAAAAGGCAACGGACAGAATGGGAAAAGATATTTGCAAATAACATATCGGATAAAGGGCTAGTATCCAAAGAACTAGCCCTATAAAGAACTATAAAGAACTCACCAAACTCCACACCCCAAATAACAAATAATCCAGTGAAGAAATGGCCAGAAGACATGAATAGACATTTTTTCTAAAGAAGACATCCAGATGGCCAACAGACATATGAAAAGATGCTCAACGTCACTCCTCATCAGGGAAATACAAATCGAAACTGCACTGAGATACCATGTCATCCCGGTCAGAGTGGCTAAAATGAACAAATCAGGAGACTATAGATGCTGGAGAGGATGTGGAGAAATGGGAACTCTCTTGCACTGTTGGTGGGAATGCAAACTGGTGCAGCCACTCTGGAAAACAGTGTGGAGGTTTCTCAAAAAATTAAAAATAGATCTACTCTATGACTCAGCAATAGCACTGCTAGGAATTTACCCAAGGGATACAGGAATACTGATGCATAGGGGCACTTGTACCCCAATGTTTATAACAGCACTCTCAACAATAGCTAAATTATGGAAAGAGCCTAAATGTCCACCAACTGACGAATGGATAAAGAAGATGTGGTTTATATATACAATGGAATACTACTTGGCAATGAGAAAGAATGAAATCTGGCCATTTGTAGCAATGTGGATGGAACTGGAAGGTATTATTCTAAGTGAAATAAGTCAGGCAGAGAAAGACAGATACCATATGTTTTCATTCATATGTGGATCCTGAGAAACTTAACAGAGAACCATGGAGGGGCCGGGAGGGGGGGTAGTTACAGAGAGGGAGGGAGGCAAACCATAAGAGACTCTTAAATACTGAGAACAAACTGAGGGTTGATGGGGGGTGGGGGAGAGGGGAAAGTAGGTGATGGGCATTGAGGAGGGCACCTGTTGGGATGAGCACTGGGTGTTGTATGGAAACCAATTTGACAATGAATTATATTTAATATAAAAAAATCACTAGAGGTCATGAAAAATAGAACAAAAGAAGTGGGATGGGAATGGGAGTCAAGGACCTACTTTTTGCTAATGTCACATACTTCTGTCTTAGAGCAGGGCAGTTTCAATTAGTTTGCATCTGGTTGAGGAAGAGGGAATGTATCTGTTCTCTCCACAGACAATTGGCTAAATAGAAGCAACTCCCCATCCAGAAGGTATGAGCTGCGCTGCCTGTGTACGTTCACTGTATTAAAGTGTGGAATGGGCAGGACATATTGGCAATCTCCTCTCAATCCTGATCCAAGTCCTTGCTTTTGTCTCTGAAGCCTGAAGACCTATGGCTAGGGGTTGCCTTCATCCCATTAAATGTTTTCTGTCTCTTACTTCTCAAAGCCATCTCATTAAGTGTTCAGAAGGATGAGGGTGGGGAAACTAATTCTCTCCCCGACTGATGCTCTAGATTGCAGTAAACAAGTCTCTGTGACTTTGTTTGATTGGAAGCAGTACAATGGCAGGCTTAAATCACTCAGAACATCAGGTGTGTGCCCAGCTGAGTAGAGGGAAGCATGGCCTGGGCCTCTGGGAACTCTGTCCAGTGACCTGGCAGTTTGGGAAACTGCCAGCTCTCCTGGATGGAGGGGGAAGACCAGTTAGGAAGGGGCCCTGACAACCTTGGGAAGGAAAAGTAAAAAATACTGTAGGAGGCTGTAGGTACCAGAAGTCCAGGTGAATCCACAAAGTGCTGCTTCAGGAAGCCTCCTTGTGGGCATGAGAGGGGCATATGGGGCTGCCTCACGGGTCAGCAGAATTCAAGCCAAGGCACAGATTCTGACTGGGAAGTGGTCTGGACCTTCTCCACAGAGGAAGATTTGGAAGGTTTTTAAAAATTCATGTTATTAAAGTAATTTTTCCCCCTCAAATTTCTATCCTTTGTATAATTACGTTTGAGAAAACCAAACGGGGCTCATGTTCCTGATGTGAGTTTGTGCTTCTCTGGCAGCTTCTCTTATTCGAGATTGGGCCTGGCCCTCTGTGGAGGCTAATCCTCTCTCCACTCACGTGGGCCTTTGCCCAGTTTCTCCCTGACTCTCAAGATTGGAGGGAGGCTGAGAAGTAGCCACGCTCAATCACCTGTCTTCAGAAGAGCCCTAGGAACCTGGCTAATATTTTTTAGTCCTTTTATTATAATCATAGATTGTACAACTTAGTAGGGGACCCTTGAAGCCACATGTCCTGTCCCCTGGCTCCAGGTAGTACTGAATTTTTAAAATTATTTTAGTTTATTTATTGATTTTGAGAGAGAGAGAGAGAGAGTGAGAGAGAGCAAGAGCAAGTAGGGGAGGGGCAGAGAGAGGGAAAGAGAGAGAGAATCTCAAGCAGGCCCTGCATTGTCAGCACAGAGCCCAATGCGGGGCTCAAACTCACGAACTATGAGATCATAACCTGAGCCAAAATCAAGAGTCAGATGTTTAACTGACTGAGCCACCTAGGTGCCCCAAGTACTGAATTTAAACTATTTTCTTCAGATAACTCTCTTCTCTGCTGAGAAAAAAATAACCCCTAAAGAAGCAGCTACTTTAGCATCTCTTGGGAAGGCTTTCCTGCATTTCACTTGCTGTTTGCCAAGAAAGGTTAAGTCACTCCCCTAAAGACCCACTGGACTTGGGGAAAGGACCAGCTTGAGAGTTCTTCCCATCCCTCAAAGAGCTTTGAGTGCACATGACCTCATGGCATCCTTGTCTAGGGGAAAAAAAAGAAAAGATTTCTTGATTCTTGAACATGCTGTGGAGAGTTTTTATATGTTATATTAGTGTCAGGTTAGACGCTCAGATGTTTTTATTCATGCTTCAGGCACTATATGCCACTTAAAAGCATCTGAATGGAACCGGAGAAAACTGATAGCAGGGGCAGAGGGTAAGAAGTGTGATGGGGAAGGTGGTGGAGGAACAGGCAGCTGCCTATGGCTGCCTTGCACAGAGCCTGGAGTCCCAGTCTACAGATGCATTTCACCAGCCTGCCCCTTCCATGTGCCTGGATAACCCTGGCTCACATGTTTCCCCAGAAACTTCTAGCTATAGACAGAACTTCTCTGCAAGTCTAGCTTGGACATAATTTTTTAAAACAAATGATTCCTACCAGGAGACCATTAGCATTTGAACTCCTCAAGGTGATATTTAAAACTTATCTTTTTTTTTCTAAAGAAAAACAACTATGAAGACAGGTAGGGTTAGGTATTTATTCTTAGGGCCCAAGTGCCTGAGCCCTTGAAACACAAGCTTTCCTAAATACTTTTTCTTGGGAACAGCATCTCTACACTGAATGCCAGCCACAAGGTTCATAATAATAGGCTGAAAAAGTTGAAAGTGACCCACAAATTCAGCTTGTCCAGACTCCTCACATTACAGAGGAAGAGATGGAAACCAGAACTACAAACGGTTGTGAGGGCAGGGATAGTCACCCTCTCCTTTTGCTCAGGGGTCCCTATCTTGACACCTCCCCAACCCAGAGTCTTCAGCAACTCGTGACAGAATTGGAGCTAGAATTTGTCTCCTGATTCAAGTTCAGTGCTTTATCCCTCCCCCTTCCCCCACCAAGGAACTCCATGCTTTCTCTGCAGCCTGTAGGCCAGGCCACAACTTAGTGGCAAGTGGAAGAATGAAATGAGTGTAATGATTTTAAAGAGGGCAGGATGACCTTCCACAAATCCTGTTCTGACCAGTCTGTCACTGATGCTTGACCTTCCACCATTAGAGATTCATTCTTTTGTAACTTGGAGGTAGACTTCCAGAGTCTCCTCTTGCAATGTAAATGCCTCTGGAAGGCCACCAACAGCTGATAGCTAATAAACTGCAAGGGCTGTTTCCCCAAGAGTGTTAATAACCAACGGTGTGGTGGTATGATGGAGGGGAAGCTGGGGCAGAGAGAGTTTGGAATTCATTGAAATAGGAGGACAAAGTTGGGGCTGATGTGAGAATGGGTCCACCCTGTTGTAGACATTTCATAAATGCTACTATCTACCCATCCAACTAAATATATAAGAATGACACGCTGGTGAGAAATTTCCTTGACAAGGCATGAACAAATGCTTGGCAGCCCAAAGGAAAAGACAGTGCTGCCCACACCCATCTCCCATCAGAAGATGCTCAGTCTACTGCATTCTGTGTAATGGGTATCCAGGCTTGGTTGGAGCCAGGTCCCTGCCCCTCCCCCAAGGCTTCATTTGCATGAGTCGACCATCATAGGCACTTCTGTTTATGGCTGAAGAATGGGGAAGTTTGTACTACTATCTTGTGTGTGGAATACAGGGGAGGAAGAAACTGAGCAACAGAAAGTATGGTGTGTCATCGGCATTCCACCCTGACACTGGGCTTTGTGCCCTTGCAGAACAATGGAAGAATTTGTACCAGAAGGAGAAGGGGACTCTAAGAGTCCCCTTCTCTAAGAGACTTGAAGGGATTTGGAGTGCAAGGAATGAGCTTGGGGGCTCACCGAGTCTGCTCCTGCTTCTCATGACATCCGGAATTTGCTGAAAGTGCTGGAAGACCAGCCTTGGTACAGCTATCAGCATCCTCATGAGGGATGTTGTCAACTTGGGCAATGGCAAGGCTCCTAAAAGCAACCTCAAAGTCATTGGACATTGGCTATGGGAAGCCAGAGATGAAGAAGGAAGAGGAGGAGGAGGAGGAGGAGGAGGAGGAGGGGGGAGAGACTCAATGTGAGTACATGTGATGTGGTCCTACAGAGTCTCCTAGAAACCCTTGGGAGGATCTTCATAAAGGGAGAGGGGGGTAAGGAGATTCTCTGTCAAAAGAGGGGCCAAGAGGAGCACCTGGGTGGCTCAGTCGGTTAAGTGTCCAACTTCAGCTCAGGCCATTATCTCATCGTCTGTGTGTTCAAGCCCTGCGTTGGGCTCTGTGCTGACAGCTGATCCTGGAGCCTGCTTCGGATTCTGTGTTTCCCTCTCTCTCTGCCCCTCCCATGGCTTGCGCTCATGCCCTCTCTCTCAAAAACAAACATTTAAAAAATTGAAAAGAGAGGTCAAGAATGGGAAGCTTGAGTAACTGTTATTTAGTGTGATGGGCTGGAGTGGCTTGGTTATACTGGAGTTCCTCTTACATCATTTGAATCCTGCCTGAGATGCCAATAGACAAAAATAAACTCTGATCCCACGACCAGGGAAAGGAGCCCTTGGCCCTGGTTAGAGAAAAGTCCAATAGCTCATTGGTCGAATTTCCCTCTTTCTTATCCACCCAAATTTAGGTCATGATTCTATAGGACCAGAAAATTTGTTCCAAACTCAGTCTGGGAAAGAGCAGCAAGAAAAACAATGTCAGGGACTCCATTACCCAACCAGCAGGAAGAAGGAGGAAGCCCAATCTTGTATTAACTAGAGAAAAAATGAGGCAGAAGGAAGCAGGCATGATTTGTTCAGAGCCTCCCAGAAGGCATAACCTGAACCTTCCAGGACCTTATGGACCCAGGGTTTATGGACAAAAAGGAAAAAAAAAATTACACACACACACACACACACACACACACACACATATATATATAATTTTTCTTTCAAAAAAAGAAAAGGCCATCTTTGCTGGCTGGAAGAGAGTCAGAGCATATATACAAAGTTGTTTTGATATCATTCTCTTCCTTCTTAATCCACCATCCACCTGCTAAAGTGCCGGATCTTTCCTTCCTTCCTTCCTGCGATTAATCCCACATTCACTCAGGATGCAGTAACTAAGTCCTAACATAGTTATGTGGCAGATTTGCCCACTGCCGTGGCTGAGTTTTCCAGAAGTTAAAAAAAAATCAACATCCCCTATACCTGCAAATACGGTATGCCACCCAGAATGACACCACTTAGGGCAGTTACTAAGCAGATGTGACAGTAAGAACTGCAGCAAGAATACAGGTTGATAGCTGCCATTTAGATGGAGTTACCCTGTCTAGAGCCATTGCCAGGTTGACAGATACTCTGGCCTCTGGAGGTGGGGGGTACTTTTTATACTTGTACTTATGGCTGAGAGTAACATAGGAGCAGATGCAGTTTTGCTGAGTTAAGTCGGTCACATCCGGCCACATGCTGTATACCATCATGCCCATATTTTGAGGTCTACGATGAGCCTGATTCTGGGTCAGTCACTACAACAACCCTGAAGTAGGTTTTACCAGATCCACTTTATTTATTTATTTATTTGCAGATAAGAAGTTTATGGCTGGATTGAAAACCAGGCATGTTCGCCTCTGAGGTCTGTGCTCCTTCCACTGGTGGAGTCAGGAAGACATGGACTCTGAGCATTGTTCAATCCCTTACCAAGGGTGTGACTTGAGTAAGCTCTTTAACTTTTCTGAGATGTCCTTTCCTGATCTATAAAATAGGGGTAACAATGCAACTAACATCTGGGGATGGTGTGAGAACTCAGTAGGGTACTTAGCACAGTGCCTGGCCTGGAGTGGACACTTGGCTTGAAGTCACTATTCTGAGGTCACTGGGCTTCTTCTCCCTTCCATGAGGGCCTAGGAGAAGAACAATATCCACAGGAAATAGCTCTTAGCTTTGCAAACAGTATTTCCATCCCAGGAAAGGAGAAGCCCTTTCCTCTGGAAAGCCACAGTTGCATTTGAATTAAATGGATAGCTGGATAGTCCAAGAAATTGAAGTCACTCTTCTCTTGCAGTGTGATTTTAAAATGTTACCTAACCTTTATGTAGTTTTTTTCTGTGGAATAACTTGAACAATCCATGACCCAGACTGGTGTGTTAGGTGTGATAATTGATTTTTGTTCTTTCACAGGTGAAGTAGCCACAGAGTGGATTGTTTCTGGCAAGAAGAGGACTGTGACTGGCTTCTCCAGCAACACAACTGGCTGCTTTCTGGACCATCATCTTTGACCATTGTGTACTGTGGGACAGCACATTAATTTGAATATGTTTTGAAACCAAGAATCATTAGACAGGTAGAAATTCTATTTGTGTGTATCTGAGTATATAAAATGAGTCGAAGAAAAGCAATTTTTGGATCATCTGCTGATTTGCATTGTTTGGAAATTGATACGGGTCATTGAGACTTCAATGAAGTTATGCTGACTACATCCAGGTAGTCTGTGTTGTCAAGAAATTCATTGGTTTCCCCACTGAACTCTGTCCCCTGACAAGTGTTGGAGATATGAAGTGGTGATGACCATTTATAATGACTGTTTGGTTGTAGTCATTGAGGCTGCTAGAATCAAACAGGACTGTTTTAAAAAAATGAAACCCCTTTTGACCTCTGGAAAGCTCTAATGATAGCCCAGTACTGGAGTGAACATTGTAATGAGCATTACCTACAAGTATCCTTTGTAAATTCTTGGAATTAACAGAAATTGACTTTCTACTCAAGCTCTCTTACAAGTGGGAGGGAGAGGCTGTTCTACTCTTCAGCCTTTGTTTTGGCCACTAGAGTTGCATTTTGGTTTGAGATGTGTGTGACCAGTCTTTGTGGTGATTTTGGTGTGGTTAGAATCATAATTTGTACCATGGATAAAATGATAAAACATAAAGGGGAAGGAAATCCCTTCTTTTAAAGAAGAAGAAATGGGCTTAGAGAGGCAAAGTGGCTTTCTCAAGGCCACCATCCTACTCAATGATGGAGCTGGGACTAGGGCACAGTTCTGCTGACCCTTGCGTGACACTCTCCACATCACACCGTATGTCTATCTCATGTAGGTAGACATGGTCTTATATGATGAGATGCTGGGAAAGAAACTGACTTTCATTAGAACACTATTTCCTGAGAACTATGCTAGGTGTTTCATCTGCATTGTCTCATTTTATTGTCACAACTTTTCTGCCAGAGAGAGATCACCATTAAGCCATTTTTACACAGATGGAGAGGTTAACCTACTGGTCTGTAAGACCACAAAGCCCATGCTCTTTCTTCTGGGAAGAGAAGAAAGAGATCAGGGTGGTTAAATGGTCCAGAAATGAAACTGACGGAATCAAGCACAGTTTTGTTTAACCATCTCCACTCACTGTGCATTTTCAGGTAGGGCTATCTATACCTGAGACACCAGAGATCAGACCTGCTCTAGGGCAGGTCATAATATGTTATGCTCTAAGTGATATCAATGTATATAAATAATGTGCCTGGCAGGGAGGCAAGGCTGAACATTTCTTATCCACAAAAGTTTTGGAAACACACAGAAACTTTGGAATATTGGTAGAAAATGTGTCCCCAGCCTTCCTTGAATGGAGGCTACTATGCTTCTTGTCCAGACCCTATAGCCTTGAGGGTCTCCCTGTCCATATCAATAGATTCTTTTATTGCAAGACCTATGTAACTATAAACCATTGATTATAGCCATATCTAACCTATTAGAACCAATCCATATGACCCCTGATAGGACCTGAATCCATAACCAACTCTTCCTGGAAGATGTGTCATTGGGGTAGGGATATGTCATTTAATCTTCTAGTCTAGCATGCCTAGCACAGTGTTTGGATCATAATACTTAATATAAGGGCTAATGGAAGTGAAAGTGTATTCAGGAGTGCCTGGGTGGCTCAGTTGGTTAGGTGTCCAACTTCAGCTCAGGTCATGATCTCTGGTCTGTGGGTTCAAGCCCCACATTGGGCTCTGCGCTGACAGCTCAGAGCCTGGAGCCTGCTTTGGATTCTGTGTCTCCCTCTCTCTCTGCCCCTCCCCTGCTCATGTTCTGTCTCAAAAATAAATAAAAGTTAAAAAAATTTAAAAAGTGAAGGTGTATTGAGTTATTGCACTGGATAAACTGAATTGATTTCTAGTTAGCTTTGGAGGATTTAGGAGAGATTTTCCAGAAAAAGGTAAGCCTTTATGAAAGATTTGAAAAGGAAGAAAGGAGTGGGGTGTACAAGTTCTGCCAAGAAGAAAAAACTAATTTCTGTTGTGATAGCATTTTAGAAGGAATATTTCAGTACCTTTATGGTTCTACTGCTATCTCCCTCTTTCCCTTTCTCTGAAGAAGTTTGGGGTCCATCATAGGCCATTGAGAAAATCTAGATGTCTTTTAAGTCCTTCTTACCCTGAGACAAAGGCAGATAATGATGGTATTCAGTTTTTTAGAGGCACAAAACACCAAGGATTAAGCTATTAATGAAGAACTACTAAGAAAGTGCCCCTCAGATATTTTTAGAATAATCAAACCAAATGTTTTCATATCCAGCACAAAACAACAATGAACTGACTTACTCAGACATTATCAGAGTGAGAAAGAAATAACATTTCGGTTTTAACAGAAAAAGAAAAAACAAAAGAAACCCAGACTTTGAAGGTACTGGGGACACTCTTGCAAGTCCTTCTTTGAGATGTAGTTTAAGAAATAATTGGGCCTTGGATTAGGGAGAAATAGGACTGCACAGGTTTTTGTACAGGAAAGCTGCCCAGGTGTGGGGCTGCCTGGAGGCTCAGCCAGGTAGCTAGCTGGCTGCTGCAGCCTTGGCTGGGTTCCCATCTGGCCCAGAAGACATTAGGAACACTGCTGGGTTAGCTGCCATGAGGTAGTGATGGATCATGGCTATGGCCCGATTCTTGAGGAGCCAAGGATTCACTGCAGCGTGCCTTGGCCATATGTGAGCCCAGGCCACATGTGAGGTTCTCCTAGAAGGAAGAGGGGGGAAGACACAGGACATGTCTTATACATCTTTTATTGCAGCAACCACATTTGGATGAGCCAGAGTCCAGGCTTTCTCAGACAGAGAAATTGCATCCTGATTGCAGGGACACTGGATTTGGGGAAACAGCCAAGGCAGTGTTGACTACCTCCTGAACTTGAGCTACCATACAGTCTATACCTCCCGGAGGACTCAGAAATGAGAGGAGACCATTCAGGAGTCACAGAATGGAGTGGATGGAACCTCAGAGGCCTTGCTAAACCTTCTAGGGTTTGCAGTTCCACTGCAACAGCTATGCCAAATAATTAGTCTGACTGAACCCTTTCCAGTGGCAGGAAACTCACTTCTCTGTGGCATCTCACAAAGGCAGATGACTTTTCCAATTATACCCTTCCCAAGAATCTTATTCCAACCTTTGCATGCTGGCTAAAACATCAGCACATTTTCACTCTCAAGAACTTTGTGGCTCTCAAGAACTTCTGTGTTAGAGATGGAGCTTTCTATACTGTGGTGGTGGGGCTCCTATAGTTTTGGGGGGCCCTTTCTATAACTTAGAGACCTTCTTTCTCTGTGGATACTTTCATCTTTTCCACATATCCTTATCCAGTTGTCCTCGACCATGACTGCTCAATAGAATCAGCTAGAGAATTAAAAAAATTCTGACGCCCAGGCCTCACTAAATCATACTCTCTGGGGGTCAAAGAAATGCACTGGTATTTTTAAACCTCAGATGACTCCACCTTGCTGCCAAGTTTGAGAACCACTGCCTTGTTCACAGAATCTGGTTAACCTCATGAAGGTCATGCTATGGAATAAATCATACTAGATTTGAATCCTGACTTTACGTAACACTTGGACAATTCTCTGTGTTTTTGTGTTCTCATCTGTTTTTGAGGGATAATGACAGTACTTTCCCAAAAGAGTTGTTGAAAGAACTGCATGAGGACACATTAAGTCTAGATGAGTCTCTGGCATGTAATAAGTGCTCTGTAATGTTTGACTCAGAGCCTAGCACAGGGCCTAGCAAGCATTAACACAACGTTTGTGGTCTTCCCATGAGCCAGACACTATCCTAAGCACTTCACATGTCCTCTTCAATACATCTTGTTGCACCAAAGATGTAAGTAAAGTAAAATGTGTCTTCAGGACATCTCTACCTGGAAGGGCATTTTGTTCCAGAATATTTAACCTACTTCTTAGTGTATGTCTGGTCGTCCTATGTATCTTCTTGCCTCCCATTAAATCCCTTCAAAAGCTCTTCTATGAAAGTTCTATAAACTTTCAAAGCATTCAAGGTAGCTAAATTGAGAGCTCCTCAATGATCAGTCCAATACCTTTTGTTGCCTGTTGTCAAGCCCAGTGCCTATTAATGAGCTAGGCATATAACAGATATCCAGTAAATTCTTTGTGGAATTCTTTTAATATTGTAAGAGCTGTGCTAACATACTTATGCAAAAGAGATGGAGAAAGACTGAACTCCTGTGAATGGTGGGGTAGTGGGGATGCCTACTATGTGCTAGGCACTTTTCACACATCATCAATTCTCACAACCCTAGGACATGAGTGTTCAGGTAATCTTTTGCTGTGTAACAAGGCATCCCAAAACTTAGTCTCTTAAAGTAACAATTCTTTTGCTTGTGAATTTGTAATTAGGTGGGAACACAGCAGGAACAACTCTCTGCTCCAAGGTGACTCAACAGAGGACTGGACTATTCACTTTCAAGACTTTTCACTCTAGCCATTGCGGAGCTACCATGGTGGCCTATGGTTCTCACTCACAGCCTCAGGCTGGGCCTGCATTGGATGGGTTGGAATAGAAAACTCTTGCCAGGAGAATGCAGCTCTCCAAATCAGCCTCTCCACTCCTCATTCTAAGGGGAGCTGTGTCTGTGCTTGGGGAGAAGCCAAGCCAAGCAAAAGATTTCAACAGAGAACGGAGGAAACACACCCACTGAGGTTCTCATAGCAACATAATCACGCACAGGCAGCAGCCTATTTCGGTGGGAGCTTGTCTCCGCTCCCCTCCTCCCTGGTTAGTCACAGAATGGATGCACTGCACAGGCAGAAACAGGGTGGGAGAAAAGTGTAAAGCTGAAAGTCAGGAGGCTGGGGAGCTTCTCTCAGATGCTCCCTCAGCTGGCTGAAGGATCATGGACAAATGGCCTCCTTTTTCTGATCTCAGGGTACTTATTTGTAAAATGAGAGAACTGGACCAAAGAGCTGTGAGGATCCTTTCCTTTCTGATTTTCATTGATTGTAATAGTACTGAGACCCTCTTCGTAGAGGATGAGATGTCTCAAATCTGCTGTTTCTGAGAAAGCTGCTTAGAGAAAATGGGGGTCAAGAGGGTAAAAGTCATTCCTTAGATTCATCTCATTCACCCCCCTACAGCTTTCTGCATGTGTGAAAGGGAAGGAGGATGACCAAGTAGGTGTTGCCAAAGATTCTGCTTCCTCACCCCCAACACTAGTCAAGGTCTGTGGTCTGAGTAAGAAAAAGGTTAAGGAGTTAGGCTCATTCTTTCATTTACATTCGCTCTTTCCCAAACACATATAACATGCACACACATGCACACACGCCCAATAACTCAAGCCTGTTGCCCATTATCTTTTCACTCTTTTTACTCTCCACTCCTCCTCCTCCTCTCCCTCCTCCAATTATTGCAATGCATCTTCTCTTTCCCCTAGGACCAGGTGATGGAGGCATTTTTAGATTCTGGTCCATTTCTTCAATGGACCCTGAGGTTAGTCGAGGACAACCAGGCTCACATTTCCTGGTTGTCAAAGGTGATAAAACAAATAGGGCACGCATGCGGAACTGATCTCCCTATGCAAGTACAGGGATGAAGTGAAGAGAGCCAGGGTGTTCAAGGAGCATGCATATTTTAGGTCCCTGTCCTTGACTTGTGGGTTGAAAGCTTGAAAGTGCAGCTGTCTTTGAAGGAGTCCAGCCTGAGTGGCCTGTTGCAAAGGGAGAGACAGAGTGCCCCCCCCCGTTCTATTTCCCACCCGCCTGACAGATGGCCAGTAAGACAGAGAAAAAGAAGCTCTCAAAGTGAAGACAGGAATGCATTGTATAAAAATTCACACCCCCTGCTGCCGCCCAAACTCCCTTAAAAAAGGATCAAGAGAATCCTAATGGGTACGTGACATCCTCCCTCTCTCCCATAAAAGGGACTTCAAAATCTGGTGACCATGGGGGAGGGGTGAGGAGGGAGAAGAGAAATGTGTGGGCAGGGGGCTGCCGGGGAAGACTAGGGTAAGGGGAACAGGACTGTGGGCTCAGCCATTTGACTTTCTCGTATGGTCTCTTCCGAGCCACCTCTGGCTGAACCTTTGGCCCAACCTCTCAACCTGAGAGAAGCTTGGAGCCCCAAGTGCCTGGACAGGGACAGTGGGAGAAAAGGAGAGATGATAGCACACTTAGCCTTAGAGTTGAAGGAGTTAAGGACCCTCCCTCATCCAGACACCCACCCCTTCGCTCCTGAAACAATAATTCGCCAAGGAAGGAACCAAGAATTGACAGAGGATCTGGGAAGTTGGGGGTGGGGTGGGATGGGGGCGAGGTAACTATGGCCCAATCTTGCCCAGAGCTTGTCCTCGGTGGGAGGACATACACCCGGGTCTAAGAACCTGCAAGAGCCCAGCTCCGGCGCCTGCTTTCATCGAGTCTCCAGCGTGGCCTTGCAGCGTTCGCGCCGCCCTTTGCCCCCGCGCAAGTTGTCCACGGCCCCTGGGGGTGGAGGCGGCCAAAAGACCCCTGGAGCCTGGAGGAGGCGGCGGGCCCGGGGGCGCTGGGGGCCCTCCGTCTGCGCCCAGCCGCCGCTCGCTCTACCGAACCTCCTACCCCGCCCCCACTCACCCGGCTCAGCCCC
This sequence comes from Panthera tigris, assembly GCF_018350195.1. Lineage (NCBI taxonomy): Eukaryota > Metazoa > Chordata > Mammalia > Carnivora > Felidae > Panthera > Panthera tigris. Next base: position 38,148,480 of record NC_056666.1, read on the forward strand.
TAGGAGAGACGCGCAGGAAGCGTGTTGCTTCGCCCAGCCGATCGGCAGAAGTTGAGAGGAGTTGGTGGCTGCCTCCGGCCGGCCGGACTTTGCGAGCAGCCAGGAGAAGAGACGCCGCCGCTGCCGCGAAGCCTTCGGGGCTGCCTCCCTCCAGCCTAGCCCGCAGCGCGGGTGGAGAGGGGCGGGGAGGGGGTCGGGTGCGCGAGAAGAACTTGAAACTGTGTGAAGGAATCCGAAGCAGATGAGAAGGGAGGAAAATAAAACAAAGTGGAGACTGCAGAAAAGACTCAACCGTAGTTGATTGTATCGGCTGACGCTCCAGCAGAGGGGCTGGGTTGGTTTTTTTTTTTTTTTCCTCCCATTCTCTCTCTCTCTCTCTCTCTCTCTCTCTTTTAAAGCTACACCAGCTCTCTCTTTCTCTACTATCTCTGTATCATCAAACCCTTGCTGGCTCTTATGGGCATGAAACACTCCTCCCGCTGCCTGCTCCTAAGGAGGAAAATGGCGGAGAACGCTGCCGAGAACACCGAGGTAAGGAGGCGAGAGGGCCGGGGCTCTCGGCGACCCCGGCAGCCCACCCCGGACCACCGCGCCGCCGCCGCTGTCGCTGCCGCCGCCGCCACCGCCGTCGCTGCTCAGCACCTAGTGCCAAACTTTCCCCGGCTCCATCCCGCTTGCTTCTGCCGGCCGTGTGTGTGTGTGTGTGTGTGTGTGTGTGTGTGTGTTGGGGGAAAAGCCAGTGCATGTCTCAGGTCCCCTCCCTTTTGAAAATGCAAAAGAATCGCTCTCACCCCATCTCCCTCTCCTGCCACCCGCTGCTCGCTTCTCTTTCCCCAAGTCCCAAACCCTGGGCAGCAGCGCTCCCCTGCTCTCTCCTCTGGGCTTCATTAGGGGTCCAGAGTCCCAGCTTTCTGCAAAGCTGGGGTGGGTGATCCTGGGACCAGGTCGGCTCCCTGCGGTGCCTTGACCATCTCCAGACGCTGCCTGAGCTTTACCCTTCAGGCTCAAGTCAGTTCCCCCAGCTCTCGGTCCCCGCAGCACCGCGGAGAGCTCCGGGCCGCGGTGGGGCCACACCGAGCGGGTGGTGGGACTTGGGCACCACCAAGAGACCCTCCCGCTCAGATCTGGGCCGGAGAGAGGTCTGCAACCCTGGAATGTTTGAGCCGCCTTGGGGCGCTAAACCCGGGGAGGGAGCTCTGGTCGCGGCCACCTTCAGAACCAGGGACAGCGCCCGCTCCTGCCGCAGCCAAGCCCGCGCCGGGTGGGGGCTGCGCGCCGCGGGCTGCAGGGGAGAAATGGGTCTACAGCCATTCGTCCTGCAGCGGCTTTGGAGGAGGCCACTCTAGCTCTTCAGATTGCGCTCTTGCCCCCCTCGCCTTCGGCAGCCCAATAGCTGCCCTTTCTCTACTCTCGAGTTGGCCCAGAGACGCAAAGAGCCCTGCTGGGTTTTGCGTCCCAAGACTGGAGGCTGTGTTCCCTGGCCTCGCAGTGACCCTGCTGTCGTTACAACTGGACTAGTCCGTAGGCTCTAGGCACCTGTAGTCACGAAGGGGATCAGCGTGGGCAGCCCCCTTACCTTCCTGGAGAAACGGTGCGCCGAGGTGGGGGCGGAGTGGGGTATGTGTGTGAAGATCATCCCTTACTCGGTGGCAGGAAAAAGACAGAGAGCAAACTCCCGGGCTCTATTAATAGCCGGGTGTCTGGTGGGGCTGCCGTACATTTCACATATGGTTACCCATATGCAGCGTGAGGCGGGGATGGAGGTGTGGCACGGGGATTGTCCCTCTGTCTTGCTGGAATGCAAAACGATGCAGAGACCCTTCCAATCTTCGGTAAGGTCTTAACTGCAGCTAACCTTTACCCCATAGCAATAGGCAGCAACGCTTTTAAAATCCCAATTCTCTGAGAGATTAGAAGCAGTATGCATCTGGCAATTGTCGATTTCGAAAAACAAACACCCTCAGGGGCTTGAAAGCAGTAGGGCATTCAGCAGCTAACGCTGTCTCCTTGAGTTAGGGCAAAGCCAGCATGCTTATCCCCTCGACACTTCCTCTTCTCCACCCGCAAAGGCGCCTAGCCTCACAGCAGAGAGCTAGCCTTCCCAATCCCCTCACACTCCTCCCTCTGATCGCCCACCCGCGGAAGAGGTTGCTAAAAATAGCTCCGAGTCAAGGCTGCACTTTCTGTAAAGTGTTGGACCAGTGGGCACATAGCAGTCCCTGCAGCCAGGTGGCTGGAGTGCTAGAAGCAAGAAACAGCTTTCTCCTGCTCTTCCCTCCCCCCACTTCTGGGTTTCTAAAAAAAAAAAGTTTTCACAGGTCTCTAAGCCCCCGCACCCCAGCTGTTGCACGGGGTCTGGATGCAGACCCCTGCCAGATTCAGCAGTGTGCTGTAGTGGCTGCTGAGCTCCCCACCTTGGCCAGGGTTAAAGGCGTCCAGAGCAGGCAGAGCGGTGCGCGCCAGGCTATTTTTACTTGCTTCCCCCGCGGCTCCACGCTCTCCCCCCTTCTCAGCAGTTGCACATGCCAGGTCTGCTCAAGGCATCAATGAAAACAGCAGTAGAGGCGGCTGAGCTCCTGCAAAGAAAAAAAAAAAAAAACACGTCGCATGCCTGGCACAAAGGTGGGAGGGGGTAAGGAAAGACCCAGCTGGGGCTCCTTGGAGGAGAGGGATTCTGGGGTTCAGTTCTTAGCAACTTCCCTTGAGAAGGGGAGGAATTCAGACTTGGTCAAACGTGCCCAGTGGAGGCATCCAGGCGCGTGACAATCACTTGGTTTTCCTCCAGGAACTTGCTGTTTTTGGAACACACCAGGACTAGAGCAGTAGTTCCAAAAGCGGAGGTATTATGGGTTTGCCTGCATTATGGTGGGAGAGAGAGGCAAGGACACCTGTGTGTGTGTGTGTGTGTGTGTGTGTGTGTGTGTGTGTGTTGGTGGTGGCAGTGGTCCTTGTCGTTAATTCATCGTGTTTATCAAACACTGACTCTGTACTAGAAATAATTAGGTACTCCAGATTGAAAGATGAAGGCAACCAGGCCCCTGCCCGTAAGCAACTCACCGTCTGGTGGTCAGTAGTGCCCAACAATCCAGATAATTCTGTAGCACTTTTCCTACTTTCTGTTGGTGTTGTTTGCAAGCACTTTATCTCTTTTCCTCTTATAATAATCCTGTGAAGTAAGCAAAGGTTAGTATTCATTTCATATCCCCATTTTATAACTGAGGACACTGTGGCTGAGAGATCAAGCAGTTTCTGAAAGTCACCTGGTCAGCTAGGACAGTCTTGGAACACAGACTGTCCTCACTTCTTTTTTTTTTTTAATTTTTAATGTTTATTATTTTTGAGAGAGAGACAGAGAGACAGAGACAGAGACAGAGTGTGAGTAGCGAATGGGAAGAGAGAAAGGGAGACACAGAAAGCGAAGCAGGCTCCAGGCTCTGAGTTTTCAGCACAGAGCCCAACACAGGGCTTGAACTCACTATCTGGAGATCATGACCTGAGCCAAAGTCGAATGCTTAACCAACTGAGCCATCCAGGCACTCCAGATTGCCCTCACTTCTGATTCACTGCCCTTTGCCCCACACTTGCTACTTCTAAAAAGATGTCATGTGTGAATAGGAGTGGGTTAAAGGAATGGGGAGGATAGAGATACTTTGGAAGGGAGAGATACAATGTTGGGGGTAGGCAAGGATGATGGGAGAAGCTGTTTCTCACAAGGTAAAGACAGGGAAAGACATTTGAATTGTTAGACAGGAAGGAAAAAGTGAAGAATAAAGCTATTTACGTTGTAAGCAAAGCCTCCCTCAATAAGTGAAGTTCAGAGCTAGGGCAGTGGGAACACTAGGGGCACAGGCTTAGTGGGCAGGGTACGTTCTGGGTGGCACTGAGTGCACTCTTTAACTACTTTGGCCTCAGTCCCCTTTAACTTGAGCCGATTTCCCTTATGGTGCAGGGTAGGCAGAGGATATAAGGAAATACTGTGACAGTCCCTGGAACGTAACATACATGAAGCGATATCCGTATCATTTACACTTTGTCCAGCTACTTGATAGGCTTCTCCTCCTCAACTAAACGCATCATCACCTCTGCTCCCCACCTATCATCAGAAACTTTCTGATATGGCCTTCTGAAATGTCTGCAAAGCCTTTAGTCGGACTGTTCCATCCCACTATCCTTTTCGGTTCTCTCCCAGTGCCTGAGGCAGGTCATCTTCACTTTTGCCCTCACTAAGGCAGTAGCCTCTCAACTGTTGGTCTCCTTCTCCAATCCATCCTCATTATCATTGCTCAGTGGGTTTTCAAAAGCACCAAACTGCTCATGCTCACACATCTCTTTAAAATCTTACCATGTTGCCCTACTGAATACAGGATACAAGATAAAGTCCAGTTTCCCTAGCATAGTACACAAAGTCCTTTAATGCCTGTCCTATGCAATTCTCTGTACAGATCACTTTCTGCCCGAATACTTTTGTGCATACTTGTCCCTCTGCCTGGGCTGCTCTTTTCCCTTCTTCTCTGGAAAAAAAAATCTTCCTTAACCTGCAAGATTCAACTCAAAGGTCATTTCCTCTGGGCAGCCTTCCCAGATCTGCATTGATCCTCCACCCTCTTGGGGAGTGAGTACTCATTCTCCTTCTTCTGTGTTCTTAACACACGTCTCACTTTTCTTATTACAAGATGATTGGCTTTTTATATGTCTGTCTCTTCAGAACTTTTCTTTGGTATACCTTGTTCTTAACACTGTGCCCGACACATAGCAGATAATAAATGCTGATAAATTGTTGAATGTGAGCTGATTCATGTGATTATGTACAAGCAAGCTCATGAGCTTTCTGGGTTTTAGCCACTCAGGATATTCTGAAAATTGGGCTTCCTATCTCTCACCTCTCTGCTAATGTTGCGGACCTTTAAAACTCAAAATGACTAAAGATTCTGGGAATCAAGTTGCCACAGTAACTCAAAGCATGGGTACATTTTGGCTATTCATGTACCTATTCAATATTCTGTAATTACTGACTCTTACTATGGGGTGTTCATCTGAATAGCAGATAAATGGATTAATCACAATGCCCAATTACGAACCATGGGGGGATAATGGACTTTTCTGAGCTGCTCCTTGCTTTACTGATTCTTAGTGAAAGCCTGATGCATTATTTATGGTGATGACTCCCTGATTGGGGTTTTAGCACCTCAGAGGAGAGCCCGAGGGGTGAGAAAAGAGTTTTAGCAAAGGAGTCATTTTGGAGACTGTTTTGTTTTGTTTTTTTAAATGTTCTATTGACTTACTGACCCAGGGAGTGATAATAATTATGGGTTGGGAAAAATCCTGCAATGGGACAAGGGGGTTAGTGTTATAGAGAGCACAGAGCTGACTTCTGACATGGTGTATGTGGCTAAGGGATCCCTCTCCTCGGGAAGTTCCTTTCAGCTGAAGTGTGTGGTCCCATAGCACAAAAGTCAGGGAACTGAGGAGGAAGAGAAGAAGAGGAGGCAGTATCCAGCCCCACTTCTTTGAGGATGGTCTGTATTCACATCTCCTTCCAAAGAGTGTGAAAGCTAACTTACCATGCCAGCTCTGGAACCAGACTGCTTGGCTTAAAATCCAGCTCTGAACTTAGTAGATGTGTTATGTTGAGTGTAACCTCTCTGGCCTCATCAAATTGTCGTGATAATTAAGTGAATTAATTTGCGCAAAGGGTTTAGAATGTAGTGAGCTCTGGATAGGTGTTTATGCTATTAGCCTGCTAGCTTGTAGGAGTCTTGCTGAAAAAGTGCAAACTGGATGAGCTCTCCCACTTGCTTGCTTCTCCAGCTGAAGTGATCCATAAACCATAATCCACATTGATTTTTCCTCCCTCAGCAAACACCAATTTCAATCCTTAAGCAAGCTCAGGAGCATTAAGAAGATACCCATATCCCACCCCCTACCCCCGCCCCGTACTCCCCTCCCCCCAGGGAAATTCGGCTTTTCAGAGAGTCCTAAATTGGCTTTTGGCTGTCAACGAGGGTGAAACACAACACTCTTGTCTCCAATTCAGGAGTGGGTTTCATTTCCTCTTTGCTAACTGAAATGCAAAGTGATTATCACATACCAGTGTGGAACATGCAAACATCTGTAAAAACAGTACTTACACCTTGGAGTCTAGTGTGCCAGCAGGGGAAAAGTCGGCAGCATGACAACATGTGAACTGCCAAGGTAACTGGAAGCCGGATTGTGTTGTGTGAAATGCAGGCGTTATGTGCCATTGTGAACTGACTTGGAAAAAAGCATGGAGAGAACACAAGCAAAAAGTTCTCAAAGGGTCGCTCTGTCCTTGCTTCTGCTGCTGCACACACTTCACCCAGGACACAAAGTTGGCTGCTGGGTCTCTCATTGAAAAGTTTTAGGGGTGCCTGGGTGGTTCAGTCGGTTAAGCACCCGACTTTGGCTCAGGTCATGATCTCATGGTTCATGGGTTCAAGCCCCGTGTCGGGCTCTGTGCTGACAGCTCAGAGCCTGGAGCCTGCTCCAGATTCTGTGTGTGTCTCTCTCTGTCCCTCCCCTGCTCATGCTCTGTCACTCTGTCTCTCTCTCAAAAAAGAAATGAACATTAAAAAAATTTTTTTAGAAAAGTTTTAGAGAAGGTGATTTCTCCAAACTTATGTATCTCAGAAGGAAGTTCTTCCTTAAGTGGGGCTCAATGTCTTCTAGTGTAATCCGAGTCACCTTTGTTCATATTATTCTAAAAGGAGATAAAAGGTGGCCGGTTGTTTTTGCATTTTGGGCTGTATTAGGGCTGTCTCACCCTCTTTACTGGCTTTTGTTCCAAGGTATTCCAACCCAGTCTCTGATATTCTGACATTAGCCTTCTCATATGAATAACCAGGAGAGGATTGTTCAAGAAAACTTGCCTTTCCAGTGTTACCCAGCCCATTGGATATTTCACACATCAAATGGCTTTTCTGCTTCACTTGTTATTAGAATTCCCTCAAGCATCACAGCTTTCCCCAGATTTGTAATGGGTGACCCATAAGTAAAGAGTTTTTCTAAAGTGTAATTTTATAAGAGCAAACAGCTAGATGTGCACTTTTTCATAAAGTCATAGAACCTTAGAGCTGGATGGAAACACAAATCATTTAAACTACAAGATGGAAAATCTTGTCCAGTATCACAGAGATCTTGAGTGCTGGTGTTGAGACTGGTTTACTCCTAGGTCAAAGCCATTTATATGTTGGCATTTGTACACCGGCATTGGTCCTTTAAACATAGCATCTGATTTATTGTTTTTATATTTTTGTGCTAATTTTGTAGTATGTCCTGATACGTGATATCTGAAACCAGAGTTTCTGTACATAAGATCTAGGAACTGTGAATAATGAGATCTCTTTCCTTTTCACATGACATTTAAAATGCTTTGGCATATATCATCTTGGTCAATGTATACTATTGTGCATTACATACATACACACATGCATTATATAATGTATGTCAGATGTACATACATAACATATATGAGTTACATACTATCCCTATTGTACAGATGAAAAAGCCAAAGCACAGACACACAGACAGTTAGTGTTACTTGCCTAACATCCCACAAATAGTGAGTGGTAGAACTAAGATTCAAACTCTAGTTTTCTAGCCACCAAGACCTGTGCTTTCTCTTCTCCAGCCTACCAGGCTATGAAGGCACCTGAGGGACCAGAGTAGAAACTTAAACTATGAAGAGGAAGAATGGAGATATCAAAAGGAGATGTGAGGAATGGTGGGTTTGGAAGAAATTGAAAACAAGACTTCACCCCCACCTTTCGTTTTCCAGGGTTTCTTTTTCTGCCGCCACTACCACCCTGCAATCCTCATTTTTCACAGTCCTCAATGCGATGCCCTGTGGGTGGCAGGGACCTGATATGACTTGTGGCTGGGACAATCCTCATTCCACACCGCCTACTCCTGTAAGATATCCTTATGCACCAGCCTGGAGTCCTAATTGGTGGGCCAGAGGAGAAGCTCTTGTTTAACAAAGTATGCCTCTTTGGAAGCCAGACCCAAGGCCATTGGATTAAACCTGGACTCTCATCCAGCCTCTTCTGGGGGTGAAATGAATAGCAAAGATTCCAGAACAAGAACTTTGTTTTTTAAATGTATCTTGGTAATTTTATCACTTATGTTTATTTTCTAGGGCTGCTGTGACAAAGAACCACAAACAGGCTGGCTTAAAACAACAGAGGTGTACTCTCTGGCAGTTCTGGAGGCCACAAGTCTGAGATCCAGATGCTAACAGGGTCAGTTCCTTCTGAAGGCTCTTAGGGGGAGCTTGTTTCTTGATCCTTCCCCAGCTCCTAGCTGTTGCCAGCTATGTTCAATATTCCTTGGCTTGTAGACACATTGCTGCAGTCTCTGCCTTCATCTTCACATAGGTTTCTCCCCTGTGTGTGTGTCTGTATTTCTTCTTCTTAAAAGGACACCAGTCATACTGGACCAGAGCCCACCCTAATCTAGTAAGACCTCATTTGAACTTGATTACATCTGCAAAGAGCTTATTTCCAAGTAAGTCATATTCCTAGGCAACAGGGGTTAGGACTTTTTGGGGGAGGGGGACTTGATTCAGCTTGGTTCAACCCACCACGTCATCTGACACAGTGTCCACATACAGTAGGTCTGAGCTGAAATGGCTGACAAATGACTGAATTAATACATAAAGGCCTCAGAGTAGTTGCAAAGTCGATGAAGGTAGTCTCCCTCCTTCAAGTCTCTTTCCTCCCGCTCACTCAGCGGTCCACTTTGCCCATGGACTTCTCAGTGTCTTTATCAGGCCTTCCTTCCTTGTGTTGTAGCAATAATTAAAACAAGAGCCGCCATCTTAATGTCTGTACTGTGCGTTGGACAGTGTTAAGTACTTTGTAAGCATCACCATATTTAATTTATACAACAAGATTACAATGCAACTCCTATTTCTATTTTGCAGTTGAAGACATGGGAATCTGCGGTGGTCAGTTGTAGAGCCAGAAAGTAGCTGAGTTGGGGTATTCTCAGACTTGGAATGTGCTCTGCTGTTGACTCAGGCCTCTCTCCTTTTTTTATCCATATCACCAACCTCAAGCTTATTCTCGTCTTTGCCCTACACCAGCTCCCACCCACTGAAGGTTTTGGGAATCTGGGAAGGAAGTGATACACTTCCATGCAGGAGAAAGGGACTATAGCTAATTGGAGCCTGTCAGTAGCAGGCTCCATGTATTAGATCCCCTCATCCTCCCAGGAGATTTGCTTTGTCGTTGCCAGAGGAATTATTTTGGGGGTAGAGTTGTGAGCCCATTACCAGCTTATTTGAGGGGCAATTCTGGAGGGCAGGAGGGATAAGGATTTTCTTGGTGCCTTCCAAACAATTAAATCATGTGGGCCACTGACTTCTCCCCTGAGGCAGTTCTGTGTGACAGGAAGTGTGCAGCCCTTGGGACTGGCACGCCTGGGGTCGGATCTCAGCTTATCAGCCTGCTGCGCAAGTTACCATCATCATCTGTGCCTTGGCCCATCATCTATGATATGGTAATAGCACTTTATCCCATTGAGTTATTATGAGGATTAAATGGGTTATTTCACGAAAAACTACGTCTGGCACATGGTAAATGCTCAAGAAAGATTAGCTGTTATTTGTAATCTGGGCTTATCTAGTGCCATCCCAAAGGGGGAGTGGATGAATAAAGGGTCTTTACCACCGATGTCAGGGAACCAGTTTCAGTAGAGCTGGATGGAGCACAGTGGCCAGGGGAGGGCGTCTTTGATTCAGATCATACAATCATTGAATCACCAATTCATTTTCAGGTCAGCCTGCCAGAGCCATGAAGACAACTGAAAACAAGGCTCTTTAGCAGCCCCCTCCCAGGGGCCACTAGTCCTCAAGTGAAGTGCTTCAGTTACAGGAGGGACCCACAGGCTGGCTTACCCCACTCCAAGCTCTAGGAAGCAGGTGTTTGGCAACATCTTAAGAATGAAATGGAAACCTCACTCGGTCCCTAACAATGTGAGAGAAATGGGGGATGGGAGAGTCTCAATCATGCTTGATTGCAGACCTTTTGAGGGAAGGCCCATTATCACAGACTTCTCTGTGCCCTTCACAAGCCTTGCGGCTAAGAAGAGAGAAACTCCTACCTGTTGGCTACTGGGTGGATTGATAACTCCCCCCGCCCCGTTCCCACCGAGAGAAACTGAGGCACAGGCAAAAGGAAGAGGGAGGATGGAGATATTTCCCAGGCTCATGTGGCAAATTGGATGTTTAATTACTGAGTTAAACTCCCTGTCCTCTTAGCCATAAATCTAGCAGAATATATCACTGTGTGTGAGGCCTCACCCGAGGGAGGTACAGCTAAGACCCAACTAGGCTAATGCCACTATAAAGGGAAGGCTATTAGCAAATTCATCAATTAGGCCCCCATTTGTAGCTCAGTTGTGAAAGGTAATCTCTTGTTAGCTGAAGTAAAGAACAGTGGTGGCCTTTCTGGAAAATGGAAGACTGTAATTCCCACAGAAGCCTTCAATTCAAGGACTTCATCTCTCTCTGACAAGCAGCTATGACAGCCCTTCTCTAAGGAGGCTCAATCAGACAGTCCCACAAAAATGATTACAGCCCATCATGAGTGTAAACAGGATCCTAATTAAGGAATGTCTATATTTACGTGCATTTGGTCGACTCTTGCCTCCAGGTACATAGTAGGACAGTGATGAATATTTCTTAAATGAATAAAGGAAGTCAACCTGTATATCATACATATGCCAAAGATTCTGTTAGAATCTTTTCCTACTCTCCCTTCTCCAGAATAAAAGCTATTGTCCCATGGAGGCACAGGAGAACATTTTGGTCTTCATCCCTTTGGGATTCTAAAACCCATTTTACAGGTTAGCCATGAGGATTAAATTTGATCATGGAATAAGACATAAAGAAGAATCTCTACAAACGTTTTATTCTTTTTCCTTCTGTTGTAACTGCTTATTAGGCCAGTGTTTTTTGTTTGTTTGTTTGTTTTTGTTTTTTTTTTAGGGGAAAACCTGTAGTTCAAAGTCACTTCTAATGTTCCATTTGAGTAGACATAAATGACCTAATCCAGACTGTAGGGTGTGTGGGTGTGTTTATGTGCAGGGATGTTTATGTACACCTAAGTTTGTGGGTCCCTGATGCAGAAGTACATCCTTGTATGCTTATGTACTTATCCTACGTGGTTTGCAGTTTGTAGTAGGAGATATATAAGGGACACATTTAATCACTAGCCTGGAGCTTCCGAGCTCAAGCCAGTGTCTGATGAGTCAACACGGAGAAGCGTGTCCTATGGGGGACCCATGTTGGGGTGAGGGTGAGTGTGGGAATCTGAGGGAGAGTCTTGTAGAGACAGACCTGAATTTCAGGGTCATGAAGATTAGGCAGTGCCGACTTTGCAGCTGATGCACGACATTTATTATGCAACTCGGACACTGTGGTTTTCCTCTGGGCTGGGCTCTGAGTCACCTTCTTCTCTACCTACCCATTCTGTCCAGGTCATCTTATCCCCTCTCTTAGCTTTATTACTAGTTTATGTGTTGATGACTCCCAGACTCCAAGCTGTAGCCCAGATCTGTCCTCTGAGCTTGGACACACATAGCTAACTGCCTATGGGACACCCCCACTCAGATGTCTTGCTGGCTCCCTTGCGAGATAGCATTTCTTCCCACCAACCTGCCTCTCCTCTGCTGACCCTCACCCTGCTTAGTAAGAATCTACCAGTCACAAGCCCTGACTCTCCTATCTCCTTTCTTCATGGTGAGTGATGATTCTACATCCTGCAAGTTTGTTTCTTTGTCCTGAACCTGTCCTCCCCTTCCTGGCCCCACTTTTGTAATCCTGGTTCATGGCCCACTCTCGTTCCCCATCTCTTGCCTGATCTCCACAGTAACCTTCTGGACACTGTCCTCACATCCTCCCTTCCTTGCTTAGATTTGTTCTCATAGAAGCATGAATGCATGTTCTGAAATGGAAATCTGATGATACTTCTCACCTCCTTAATCCCCTTCAATGACTTTTCCATTTTCATTAGGAGAAAGGTCTCCTGCTTACCATAGCTCATAAGGCTCTGCTCGGTCATGCCCTAAGCACTTTTCCACCTTCCTTTCCTTAATTTCTTAGAAGTCTTTTGCTCCTATGCCAGCTATACTCAACTGCTTTCCTCCCTTTACTTCCTGGCAACCTACTACTCTCCCTTTAGATCTCTGCTTAGATGTCACCTCTTCTGGAAGCCTTCCCTGACACTACCCCCTTATCCAAGTCTGACTTTGTTCTCCCACCCATGTGATTCCATAGTACCTGTGCATCCTCTGTCATGGCACACATCACACTGTACTTGCTGATTTCCTTGTCTATAAGTCCACCATAAATTTTGTGAGAGTAGGGGCTGTTCACAATTGAACAGCACCTACCACAGTGCTTAGTACCTATTAGAGGTTTAAAATCATTTGCTCAATGATCATTGCTACATGTACCTTTCCTGTACAGAAAATGTTCTACGGATGCTAGTGTTTAAATGGATATCTATCCATTCTCTCCCTTCCTAATGCAACTATGGTCAGTTACTTAGGATTCCACTATAGAAAGAAATCCTCCTGACCTGAAGCCAGGCTGTAGTTAAGCTGACACAGTTAGATGTTCACTGCTGATGGACAAAGCCAGAATTGCAAGGAGAAAGTTTATACTCAAGGAAAACCCGGTAAGGGGAGATTTTTGGATAAACAAGGGTCTAAGTTTAATGCCCTCCTGAACAGGTAAGGCGTAAGCCCCAGAAAGGGTAGGGGTCAGGGTTTTGCCTGAGAAATTGGGAACTACTGCACTTTAGCAGTGACAAGATGCAGCATAGAGACTATGGAGGCTCCCCTGAAAAACCTTGCTTGAGGCAGAGGAGTTCGGGGATTTGGATCAAACAATATATTTGTTCCCAACATCACTGACTGATGTGAGCAGGAGACTGAGTAGGGGATGTCCCAAGACAAGGGATCTGAACTGCCCTGAGGCTCTGGCTCCTAACTGCAGGCACTCCTAACTGACTTGGGCCCCAGCTGCTCTGCAGAGTGGACACAATTCCTGCCTAAAGCTTTGCAGAGGCTCCTTTATTCACCATTATCTTGGTCCATCACTGCTACTCACTCCTCTGTTTAAAGGTTAAAAATAAGATGCTCCATTTTCCAAGATGTGAAGAAAACTAAACCACTGGCTTGGGCTTCCAGTACTGCAGGGTCCTAGGATTTTGTCTACCAGGCCAGATCTGGTGGCTTTTCTTGGAGGCTTCACGGAAGCTCTGCCAAGCCCGTGCCCACCTCTTTTTCTTCTTCCAGCTCTGCTTCAGCATCAAATATCCACAGTCTTAGAGCTCTTGAGATCCATGCCCTCACCTCTGGAGTGTACCCCGTATGATCTAGTCAAGACAGTCAGGCTCTGTCCTAAGCACTAAGGAGGAAATGCCTCAACTTTTGCTTATTCATTCCAGTTCCTCAAGCCCTTGGCTGATACTAGGTAGTGTAGAAGGAGTTAAAAGCCAACAGACAGAACCCATGGTTCTGACTCTGTTGCCATCTGCCTTCCATAACTCTCAGCGACCAAATGAAAAATGGATGAGTTGATCCTAATCTACCCTACTTGATAGGGATGCCCCTGAACTAAATGAGACAATGGGCATAAGGCCATTTGGGAAAGGGAGGAGGTATTGTGCAAGTCTTAAACTTTGTTGTGATTCACTTGCTATCTCAAGTGCCTTCCAGTGCAGCATTATGCCAATTTCCCCTTATTGAGTTGTCAGTGGAGTTGGAGACAAGCTCATCGCCATCCTCCACATGGCTTCCCCTTCCAGACATGCCCACGTGTGCTAAATTCGTGCTGTTCAAAATGGGAGATGTTTTCCCCCTCGGTGGCAAATGGCATAGAAAGTGGAGGTTTGGGGAAAAGCAAAAAGATGCTGTCAATCTGGGCTTTGGCTTGGTGAGAAGCAGACCTCTTTTAGGGTCCTGACTTGAACAAAGCATATAAGGGTAGGCTGTTTGCAGGCAGCTGTTTATCTGGGGAAAAGGAATCTTCCCCCAGAAACCACTGCCTTCATTTTTGCTCTCCACCTGCTGGCTCAGTCTCTTCCATTCTCTCTCACTTCCCAGGCATGGGCTTCTAGGCTTCGAAGAGCAATGGCTCTTTCTTTTTCAGGCAGGAGAGACTGTGAAGGGATTACCATTCAGGTGGTAGGGGGAGACAGCCACAGATTCTTGGTTCTGGACTCTGGGGGCCTGGATGTTGGAGAGAATCCAGTCTTGGGCAGCAGATCCTTTAATATCCACTTGACTAGGCAACTGATGGATAACCTTACTTTGTGCCATGGGTCTAGCTTATTCTGATGTGTACAGGGCTAAAGGAAAAGAAAGAGAAGGGGCACCTGGTGGCTCAGTCAGTTAAGCGTCTGACTTTTGTTTTTGACTCAGGTCATGATCTTACGGTTCATGAGTTCAAGCCCTGTGTCGAGCCCCATGTCAGATTTTATGTGGCTGTTGGTGTGGAGCCTACTTGGGGTTCTCTCTCTCCCTCTTTTTCTGCCCCTCCCTCACTCTCACTTGCTCTCTCTCTCTCTCTTTCTCTCTCTCAAAATAAATAAATAAACTTAAAAAGGGGAATTATTTGAGCTTCAAATTTCTTAAAGCCATACTTATTTGTCTTCCCCAGTGTGTGGTGCTGGACCATCATTTCTAAAGTGTTGGGATCTGGCTTATGTCCCAGATCAGGCCCAAACTAGGATGCTATACTCCTTTAGGTACTATGGCTGGTGCCAAAAGCTGAGCTTCATACTGGAGGCCTGGGGGAGCGATAATCCTATTTTACCCTTCTCTGACATGATCTTACTACCAACGTTGGAGACCCCTTTGTTATCCAGTATTTTTATGGACTCTCATCACACATGACAAATCAATAACATTGGACACTGTTGGTTATTGTATTTTTCTTGATAGCTTCTCCTTTTTGGTGTCCTAAGCCCTACTTTCTCCTGCCTCTCCCACATCTCTGACTGTTCTATCTCAATCTTTCATGTGGATTCTTCTTCCTATTCACCTCTTAGTGAGGCTGTCCCCAGATTACTGTCCCTGGATGATGTCATCCTCTTCTACATCTTGTGACATCCAGACCTGGCTGGATTTCCCTTTCTCAATATTCTGTAGGCACTTCAAATTCAACATGACCCAAACTGAGCTCCTTATCTTTCCTCTGAATGTGCTCATCTCTGTCTCCGTTTGTATGCCTGTCTCCATGACGGGCATTGCCATTCTCTCCATCGTTCTATCCAGAAATTAGGAATCATACTAGAGTCTTCTCTTATTCTCACCTCCCCTATTCCGATCCCAGGTAATACATAACAAAATCCTTTTAATTTTACTTCCTTAATCCTATTTTGTTAACATCTCCTTTTCCTTAGCCCACCGCCTTAGATCAGACACTAATTATCTCTTGTCTGGGCCCAGCTTCTGCTCTTGCTCCTTTCCAGTCCATTGGCTACACTGAAACACAATGCCCAGACACAGAAGAACTCAATGAATGTTAGTTGAATGAATGAATGAGTGAATGAGTTATAGGTAGAGATTGCCTGCTCAGAGGAACAATGCAAGGTGATTGTTCTGCAGCTGGTAGGCATTGTGAGTTAACATCAGGGATCACCATTCTTTATCTCATTTGGCCTTGGTGGTGATACTTGGATGTTAAATAATATTAGAATGAGGTCCAAGGGATTCAGGAAACCCGGCGATAGTCCAGGCTCTGCAATTTGCTTGCTATGGGACAGGTCTTTTCTGATGCTGTCTTTGACCCTGAGAGTACTGCAAAACAAAGAATCAGGGAGTTTGAGGTTCTCGGTTGCTTTTCATTTACCATGCAAGCATCATCCTTTGGGAGGAAGAAGAACAAATATTATGATAGAGAGTGAACCTGGATAGGTGGTTGAAGCCATATGGAGGTATTCTGGGAGTTCCTTACGTGAAGCATTGTTCAACATCCCCAGAATCACTCAATTCTTTCAGAAAGCTCTAATGTGGGCTTCTATGTCCTCTTTCTTTTTCTTTCTTTTATGACAGGATGGGCTTGATCTTGGGGATTCTGGAAGTCTTTTTTGCAGAGCTCTTACTCTTAAACCAAATCTAGTTTGTGCCTATTTAACAGATAATTCCTATTTAAGTTTCCCTTGTATTTCAGCTTGAGCAGGGATTTTACATTTAGGTTGAGTAGCTGGCTGATGACCCCAGTAAGTCCCTTAGGCTATTTGGGTCTGGTTAATAACACCTTACCTGAATCCAGGGGACAGGGATACATCTCTCATTGAGGTCCCTTTCTGGCTTCCACCTGTTAATTCTACTTTTCCAATTGCAGATTTCAGTGAATATAATTGTGCTCTATACTTGTACATACTATCTTCTCTTACCATGGTAAACTCCCTGTGATATCTTCTATGCTTTGTTGTACCTGGATATTTTTGGAGAGCTGGCTACTTGCCTCTTCCAGGCTACTTTCTTCATCAGTGTCAGGGAAGTGCACAGCGTCAGTGCTGTTCAAGGATTCTGGAGATGAAAACCAGTATATGACTAAATAGAGCACCAAAAGTTACTGGTCTCAGGAAAACATTTAGTAGCAACTATTTTAATTCAGTCATTGCTTCAGCAGATTCCTTCCCTACAGTATATTATTTTGCAGTAGTTCATTCTGTCCGATTTTAGATAATGAGCAATTACAATTATATCAGGTATTGCTCTAGTGGTTTCCTCCAAGGAGCCTAAGGCAACTTAGCACATCTTAGAATTCTTTTCCAGGCCCTACCTCTTGAAGGATAAGGAGGAACAAGGTGGATGAAGAGGGCAGGAGTGAGAGTGACTGTCTTTCAGAGAGGGAGGCTCTCAGGAGAGATGCTTCATCAAGGTCAGAGAGTTGGCTTCAGGGCCAGAGCCAGGGCCTAGGCACTGCTGGTCCTATATATCAGGCTACTGTGCTTATTTTCAAGTTTCTGCTAAATTCATCCTGTTTTTTCTGCTTCCTCCAAGGTGGTCTCTTATCCCTCACAGAAAGCCAAAGAGTTCAGTTTTCTCCAAGCTTGGTGCCTAATGAGCTCACTGACAGAGCCTTGGCTAGGTCTCAAACCAGGATCTTCTGGCTCACCTTGCCAGGAATGCCAGTGACCAGATTGATGTTGATGTGCGACTAGCATTTCAGGATGTGGACCAAATCTATTAGCTCCTTCACTGGGGCTCACCAATATGAGTTGGGTTAGGGGTCACCTTACCTCAAGGTGGGGGTGTAGACAAAAATATCTGTAGGCCCTTTTCAAAGTGTGCTGGTGTCTTACATTTGTTCCTCCAGTTTTCTCTCCATCCTTCTCCATCCTTCTCTGTGCCCTGGAAGACTGAGCTATAATGGACTACATCAATAGGCTCCCTTTCCCAGCCCCTCCAAGCTTCTGGCTGGTTGAGTTCCACCAGTGGGGAGCATCAGCAGACTAAAGTAGGGAGAGAAGTGAAGTCAGAGTAATTATTCCTCCAGTTCCTTCCCTATGGGGTCACAGTTGACTCTTCCCCAGAACTGAAGTTTTCATGTAGTCCTTTCCATATAACCCTCACCATCTCTGGGTTCCAGTAACTTCTCTCCTCTTTCCTCATCATACAGCTCCTGTGTTACGAGTCCTGAGGTACTCCCACTTTAGCTTCCATTGAAATACTTTTACTAACAGAAATATTTGATGGCATTCACTGAGTATTTACTATACTCCAAGCACCTTTCAAAGCTCTTTATATAGACTGTCAAATTTAATTTTTAAACAATCTTTGGAGTAGATACTAATAATGCCCTCAATTTACAAAGGAAGGAACTGAGATACAGACAAATTTAGTGAATTTGCCAGTGTCTAGTAACTGATGGACCCTGATTCCAAACATAAACAGTCATACACCAGAACCCAAATTCCCACTGGTTACCAATGTGATCGCTGGACCAAACAAATCAGCACCATCAGGGAACTTATTAAAAATGCAATTCTCAGCCTTGCCTGAGACATACTGAATCAGAGACTCTAGAGATGGATGTTGCAATCTAGTCTTCAGGTGATTCTGATGCCCACTCAAGTTTGAGAACCATTGCTCTACACTGAACATGGAACATGAATCTAAACACTCACCACTCTCTTTGAGTGAAATTCACTCTCCCTGTACCTTCTGGACTTGTGTGGCTGAATTAGCATGGCTGACTCCATTCTCTAACCTATTCTAGGCTGTCTTAAATACCATGAATTGCCCTTGGCTTTGGCAGTTTCTATCTTCTGTATTTTGGTTATTCTGATCAGCAGAAGCTCAGGTTCCCCTCATGGTTTGTTTCTCAGGGCTGTGTATCTATTTGCCCCAGCCTTTTTCTTTCACTGACCTTCTTCTTTTTGCAGACCTCAGCTCCCCAATTGGGAACACAATGGTGATAAATAATGGGAAGACATGAGACAAACTGCTCACGGTTTTTTTCATTTGGTCTCATAGACCAGCATTTAAAAATAAAAATATTTCTGGGACACCTGGGTGGCTCAGTCAATGAAGTGTCTCTTAATTTCAGCTCAGACTGTGATCTCCTAGTTCATGAGATTGAGCCCTATGTTGGGCTCTCTGCTGGCAGCACAGAGCCTGCTTGGGATATTATCTCTCTTCCTTTCTCTCTGCCCTTCTGCCCTCAAAATAAATAAATAAATAAACATCTTTTTAAAAATCAAGATATTTCTGATCAAAAGATGACATTATGGGACACCAGCCACCTCTTATAGAAGGTGCCCATCCTCTACCTGCTATAGCTCTCTGCTTACCCATGGTGGGTGTCATCACCTATATTCATGCACTCCACTGGTTCACATCACCAGTTTGGTCCCTGTGGACATGCTTTTTTGATTCTTGGGCCCCATGGTATTGAATCTAGTCCCTTTTCTTTCTGTAGTTGGGAATCCAAGGCCAGAGAGGGTAGAGGCTAACTCAAGGATGCACAGTGAATTAGTGGCAAGATGAGACTAGAAATAAGATATGTTGGATACAAGTATGACTTTGAATGGAAAATACTTTGGGCAGGGGCTGTCATTACTCATCCTACAGCTCAGGATCTTGACCTGGAGCAACACTGCTTCTCATAACTTTGTTAAAATTTGGGAGGCAGCTTCCTCTAGGCTTGATTCCATGTTCTGCCAATTTCTAACACAATGACCTTGAACTTACTTGTTTTCTCTGGGCCTCATTTTCCTTTCTGTAAAATAAGAATCATATATTCTTTCTTCAAAAGATTGTTGTAAGGTCAAGTGAAATGATAGTGAAAGTGCTCTTACCATAGTGCCTGGCTAACAAGTGGTAGCTGTTGTTTGTGGTGGTCAGTGTTGGTCAGGATTGCTACATGCTCACCTGTTTTGGGTGGATTCAGAAAAGTAGGCCTGGTTTGCATGTCACAGTTAGGCCCCAAGGGAGATGAGGCCACATGTGGGCCCCATTCATCAGGAAAGATTCCTGGGGAATGGAAGGGGAAACTGGACCCAGAAATAACTGCCTACAGCCAATTCTGAAAGCATGGAGGCCTTGAGTTCTGTCATTTGTTGGCATCAGGGACCTGGCAGAAGCCGCTTAAACTCTTTGAGCCTCAGTCTTCTCTGCTGGACCATTTGCCCATCCATCCATCCATCCATCCATCCATTTAATTAGTCACTTCTTCAATAAGCATTTGCTGAGAATGTACTATGTGCCAACCCCATGTCATGCATTATGATAAGTCCTGGGGATGCAACCCAGTAAGAAACCATCCTTGTTTTTGAGGAGCTTATGCTTTAGTAGGGGAGTCAGACAGGATACCAGCCATTACAGGGGATTTGTAAAGACTGAAGGAGGGGTGCCAAGGGAACCTCTATAGAAGAGAGACATTGGGTGAAAAGGACAAGACTTGTAATTTAAAATAAGACTTCACCATTTGCTAAGAACTGCAATGCAAGAAGAAAGGCAAAGGCATGCCCCCAAAAGGCCGCATGCTTCAGTGCCTTCCATTCCTTAACATTTCTTTTTTTAAATGTTTATTTATTTATTTTAAGGGAGAGAGAAAGAGAGAGAGAGAGAGAGAGAGAGAGAGAGAGAGAGAGATACAGAGAGAGAACACCAGCATGGGAGGGGCATAGAGGGGGGTGGAGAGAAAATCCCAAGCAGACTCCAAGCTGTTAGCACAGAGCTCAATGCTAGGCATGATCCCATGAACTGTGAGATCATGGCCTGAGCTGAAACCAAGAGTTGGACGCTGAACTGACTGAGCCACCCAGGCATCCCCATTCCTTAATATTTCTTAGTACATCAAAACCATAAGCTTTCTTTTATACAGACATGAAGCCTAAGCTTTCCTCTGTCAACTGTCTTGTGGTTGCACAGGAGACAAATTTCATGACACTCACCTGGGGAATAAATCCCATGATTCTTTTTTATTTTTTAAAGTTTGTTTATTTATTTATTTATTTTGAGAGAGAGAGAGAGAGTCTGTGAGTGGGGGAGGGGCAAGAGAGAGAGGGAGAGAGAGAATCCCAAGCAGGCTTCATGCTGTCAGCACAGAGCTCCAATAGGGGGCTTGATCTCACCAACACTGAGATCATGACCTGAGCCAATATCAAGAGTTGGTCGCTCAATCAACTGAGCCACCCACGTGCCCCAGCAATCCCATTGTTCTTAATAAGAGATCTTGGGACCCTCCGATTAGTAACTTTGAAAAACTGTCCTTAGAAAGGATTCTTGCAAAGCATTAAGGACGTATCATTCTGTTGAGAATTACCTTTCTCTAACAGTCAGATTGAATGTTCTGTGACTGATTTCTTCCGGAGGGGGTTTAATATGGCAGGGAAGAAGGTAGGGAGACTTGCTGTAGGAATGACATCTGAGTCTCCTTGAAGACTAATTGGAGTTGTCCAGATGTGGGTTGGACAAGTATGTGGCAGTTGATAGTGAGGAGCTGGTGATTCTAGAGAGAGGAATAGCAGGTACCAAGGCCAAGGGGCCTGGGCACAATGCATCAGGGGACACAGAGAAGGGCAGTGGGACTGGGGCAGCATTTGAAGACGAACCTGAGGAGTAGATGGGGCTCAGATCATGGCAGAGAGTAGAGTAGTGTAAAGTTTGGTAATAAATTTAGACTTTACCTGTGAGGACTTTGGTAGCTCAGCTTCTGCTTAGGCCTCATGGACAAAGGGTTTGCTAATAGCTAACCCAGTTTTCCTGGGCTCTGGAGTGTTCAGCATCCTTTGAAGTAAAGCAGGGCAGAGCAGGACATTCATAAGGGGGAGAATCTGAGAGCCAGCACAGTGTGGGGCCAGAGTCAAGCACAGACAGGTGGCAAAATGTGCATTGGGGGCTCTGTGAGTTAGAGCTGCCTGGTGTGGGGTGAGAGTGGGCCTCCAGGACTGACTTCCATCTGCTCCATCATGGCTGTTCAGCCCTTTTCTTTTCATAGCTCCCCCAGACACCTTGTCAAGAGAATCATTCATTCATGCCTTCAACAAATATTTGTTGAACACTCAGTGCCAGGCACAGTTCTATAAACTGGGATTACAGTAGTGCCTGATGGTAGCTACTGTAGCTCTTGTTGTGTGGGTAAGACAGACATAAACAAATATATGACCTATTATTAGGTAACAATACAAGTTCTGAAGAAAAATAAAGCAGGTAAGGGAATAGAATGTGATGGAAGGGGGTGTTTGCAGAAAGAGTAGCCTGGAGAGACCACTCTCTGCAAAGGTGAGATTTGAATAAAAACCTGAATTAGGTGAAAGAGGGAACAATTCAAATATATGGGGGAAGCAGTTGGCACAAAGTTCCTAGGTGGAGCAAGTTTTGGATGCACAAGCAGTAGAATGAAGTCCAGACTGTCAGAGACTGAATAGCAGGAAGGACTTTGAGAGGCTGCAGGGCCTTATAGGTATGAAGGAGGGTATGAAGTCTGGGGACAAAGTTTAGAACCTAGAACACTGAGGGGATGGCGGTTCGACTCTGTGCCTTCCTTCTTCTCCTTTAGCACATGGCCTCCTTTTGCTTCTAGATATTACATTTCTCAGGCTCCAGGACCCATAGGTATTCCTTGGGCAAATGGTTTTTGGGTCTTACCTTCTTCTTCTTTCATATCATTATTTCTTTTTCCTGCTTCAACTCTGTTAGTAATGAAGGTGATATTTTGTTTTGCTCTCTCAATTTTTTCTTGTTCTTTTTTTCAAGTTGAAGTATAGTTGACACACAATGTCACATTATTTTCAGGTGTACAACATAGTAATTCAACTAGTCTATACATCATACTATGTTCACAAACGTAGTTACCATGTCATCATGCACTATTACAATACTATTGACTATATTCCTTTCTCTGTACCATTCATCCTTATGACTTATTCATTCCATAATTGGAAGCCTCTACTTCCCATGACCCTTCACCCATTTTGTCTATTCCCCCACCCTTCTTCCCTCTGGTAACTATCAGTTTGTTCTCTGTGTTTATGGATATGTTTCTATTTTTTTCCATATTTGTTCATTTATTTTTTATTCCACATATAAGTGAAATCATATAGTATTTATCTTTCTCTGTCTGACTTAATTTATGTAAGATAATGCCCTCTAGGTCCATTCATGTTGTCTCAAATGGCAAGATACCATTCTTTTTTATGGTTGAACAATATTCCATTGTATACCACATCTTCTTTATCCATCCTTGCATCTAGGCATGGACACTTGGGTTGCTTCCATAATTTGGCTATTGTAAATAATGCTGCAATAAACATAGGGGTGCACACAATTTTTCACATAGTGTTTTTGGTTTCTTTGGGTAAATACTCAGTAGTGGAATTGCTAGATCTTTTGGTATTTCTATTTTTAATTTTTTGAGGAGCTTCCATGATGTTTTCCACAGTATTTGGTCCAATTTACATCCCCACTAATAGCACATGAGGGTTATCTTTTCTGCACACTTCTCTTCAACATTTATTTCTTGCCTTTGATATTAGCCATTCTAACAAGTGTAAGGTGGTACCTCATTTGGTTTTAATTTGCATTTCCCTGATGATTAATGAGGCTGAACATCTCTTCATATGTCTATTGACCATCTATACACCTTCTTTGGAAAAATGTCTATTCAGGTTCTCTGCCCATTTTTAAATTGAATTATTTGTTGTTTGTTTTGATGTTGAGTTTTATAAATTCTTTATATATTTTGGATCTTTATATATTTTGGATCTTTATATATTTTGGATATAAGATCCAAAATATACTCATTTGTAAGTATATTCTTCATTCAGTAGATTGCCTTTTTGTTTTGTTGATGCTTTCCTTGACCATGCAAAAGCTTTTTATTTTGATGTAATACCAATAGTTTATTTTTGCTTTTGTTTCCTTTGCCTGAGAAGACGTATCTAGTAAAACATTGCTAAGGCTGATCTCAAAGATATTGTTTATTTTTTCTTCTATGAGTTTTATAATTTGAGGTCTCACATTTAGGTCTTTAATTCATTTTGAGTTTGTTTTCACCTGTGGTGTACGAAAGTGGTCCAGTTTAATTCTTTTGCATGCAGCTGACTAGTGTTCCCAGTACCATTTCTTGAACTGATTGTCTTTTCCTTATTGTATATTCTTGCCTCCTTTGTTGTAGATTAATTGATCATATAAGCACGGGTTTATTTCTGGGCTCTTTATTCTGCTCCATTGATCTACGTGTCTATTTTTTTGTGCCAGTACCACACTGTTTTGATTACTATAACTTTGTCTTTCTTATCATTATTAAAATGTACTTTCTTCCTCCTTTCAGGAACTAAGAGACCTGATGAATGAGTTTACACTAAGGTGTTAATTTGACGATTAAATGCTTATGTGTTGTATTAAACTCAATAGCACATAATATAAAACTTACTATAATAACCATTTTTAAGTGCATAGCTCAGTAGTATTAAGTAAATTCACACTGTTGTGCAAACATCAGTCCTATTCATCTTTAGAACTCTTTTCATCTTGCAAAACTGAAACTATACCCATGAAACAGTAACTCCCCGTTTCCTCCTCCTCTCCTATCCCCTGGCAATCACCATCATACTTTCTGTGTCTATGATTTTGACTACTCTTAAGTACCTTATATAGGTGGAGTCATACAGTATTTGTCTTTTTGTGACTGGCTCATTTTACTTAGCATAAAGTCCTCAAATTCATCCATGTTACAGTAATTTTCAGAGTTCCCTTTCTTTTTTAAGGCTGAACAATATTCCATTTTATGTGTAGGTCACATTTTGCTTATTCATTCATTCGTTCATTGATGGACACTTGGGTTGCTTTTACATTTTCACTTTATGAATAATGTTTCTATGAATATGGATGTACAAATATGTCTTCAAGACCCTGCTCTCAATTCTTTTGAGTGTGTACTTAGAAGTGGAATAGCTGGATCATATGATAATCCTATTTTTAATTTTTTGAGGAAGTGCCATACTCTTTTCTCTTTTCCATAGTGACTACATCATTTTACATTCCCACTAACAGTGCACAAGGGTTCCAATTTCTTCACATCTTTGCCAACACTAATTTTCATCTTCTTTCTTTCTTTTTAAAAACATATTAGCTCTCCTGGGGTGCCTGGGTGGCTCAGTTGGTTAAGCATACAACTCTTGATTTTGGCTCAAGTCATGATCTCACGGTTTATGAGCTTGAACCCTGCATTGGGCTCTGTGCTAGCAGTGAGCCTGCTTGGGATTCTTTCTCTCCCTTCTGCCCCTCCCCCAATTTGTTCTCTCTTTCTCTCAAAATAAATAAATAAACTTTTAAATAAATAAAAAAATATTAGCCCTTCTAATGAATGCAAAGTAGTTTCTCATTGTAGTTTCAATTTCCATTTCATTAATAATTGGTTCTATTGGGTTTTGCTTCATACGCTCTGCATATCTTTTATTAGATGAATATGCATTTGAAATTATGTCCTCTTTATGAATTGATCTTAATCATTATGAAAGTATCTTCTTTTTCCTGATATTATTTGCTCTTATTTCTATTTTGTCTTATATTAATATAGCTACTTTAGCTTTCCTTTCATTAGAATTAACATGGTATACCTTTTTTTATCCTTTTACTTTTTTTATGTTAAAAGTAAGTTTTGAATAGGGTGGCATATGGGTGTGCTTAAATCTAATACGACAATCTTTGATTTCTAATTGAGGTGTTTAGACCATTTATATTTAATGTAATTATTGATGCTATTGGGTTCAAACCTACCATCTTGCTATTTGTTTCTATATAGTTTATCTTTTCTTTGTTACCTTCATCCCTGTTTTAACCTTTTGGGGGAGGTAATACTTGAGTATGATTTCATTTTATACCCTTTGCTGTTTTTTTTTTTTTTGCCTATAACCTTTTGTGCTTTTATACAGTGGCTGCTTTAGAGTTTGTATTATACATATTTAATTTATCACAGTCTATCTTCAGGTAATATTATAGCACCTCACATATATTATAAGAATCTTATAAGAGAGCACTTCCATTCTTCCCCTTCTGGCCTTTGTGCTATTGCTATCACACATTTTATTTCTATGTATGTTATAAATATCACAAGACATTGTTTTTTTTAAACAGTCAATGATCTTTTTAAAAAATTTATTTACTTTATTTTAAAAATTTAAATGTTTATTTATTTTTGAGAGAGAGTGAGTGAGGGTGGGGGGAGGAGAGAGAGGGAGACACAGACCCTGAAGCAGACTCCAGGCTCTGAGCTGTCAGCACAGAGCCTGATGCGGGGCTTGAACCCATGGACAATGAGATCATGACCTCAGCCAAATGTTGGACACTTAGCCAACTGAGCCACCTGGGAGCCCCTTCAGTCAGTGATCTTTTAAGGACATTTAAAGAAAAAGAACAAAGTTCTTTTGTATTTACCCATTTTCAGAGCACTTCATTCTTGGCATGGATCCAAATTTCTATCTGATATCATTTTCCTGCCCAAAGAATATCCCTTTAACATTTCTTATAGTGTGGGCCTGAGGATGATGGAATCTTTCAGCTTTTGAAGTCTCAAAAAGTCTTTATGTTGCCTTTATTTTTAAAGATATTTTCCCTGGGTATAGAATTCTAAGTTGATAATTTTTCTTTTTTCTTTTCGGTACTTTAAAGATGTTGCTGTTCTGTCTTCTAGGCTGTGTTCTACTTATAAGTATTTATAAGTTGGCTGTCATTATTTTTTTTTGTTCTGTGTATAACATCTCTTTCCCTCTCTCTGACAGCTATTTTCTATTTATCAGTAGTTTTAAGCAATTTGATTATTATTACCTTGGTGTAGTTTTTCTGCCTCATATTCACTTTCTTCAGGGTTGGTTGAGGTTTTTGGATCTGAAAATTTATGGTTTTTATTATATGGAGAATTTCAGCCATCATTCCAATATTTCCTTAACTATTTTTCTGTTTCCCCTTTCTTTGGGTACTACAATCACATGTGTACTAGGACATCTGAAGTTGTCCCACAGCTCACTGATGCTCTGTTTAACTTTTTAAAAACTATTATTCTAGTATAATTAACACACAGTGTTATATTAGTTTCACGTGTACTGTATAATGGTACAACGGTTTCATACATTTCTCAGTGTTCACCAAGATAAGTGTACTCTTTGTCCCCCTCACTTACCTCCTCCACCTCCACCCACCTCCCCTCTGATAGCCACCAGTTTGTTCTCCATATGCAAGAATCTGGCTTTTGTTGTTGTTGTACTTTTTTTCCCCTTTGTTTGTTCATTTGTTTTGTTTCTTAACTTCCACATATGAGTGAGATCATACGGTACTTGTCTTTCTCTGACTCTCTTATTCCACTCAGGATTATACCCTCTAGCTCCATCCATGTTGTTGCAAATGACAAGATTTCATTCTGTTTAACTTATTTTCAGTATTTTTTCTCTTTGTGTTTTATTTTGGATAGTTTTTATTGTCCTGTGTCAGGTTCACTAATATTTTCTTCTGTAATATCTAATCTGCTATTAATCTAATCCAGGGTATTTTTCATCACATATAATTTTTATGTCTAGAAGTTTAATTTGGGTCATTTTTCTATCTTTCATGTCTCTACTTATCAGGTTTAATTTTTCATCTAGTTTCTTGGACATATGAAATAGTTACAGTAACAATTTTAATGACATTGTTTACCAGTTCTGTCACCTGTGTCCTTTCTGGGCTGGTTTCACGTGATCAGTTTTTCTCCTCATTATAGGTAGTGTTTTCTCACTTCTTTGGCAAGTCTCTTAATTTTTGACTGAATACCAGACAGTATGTAATCCAGACCTTGAGACATTGTTGGGTGCTGAGTATTTTTTGGTATATTGTACTTCCAGGCTTTGTTCTGGAATATGGTTAAATTACTTAAAGAGTTTAACCCTTTCAGGTCTTGCTTTTAAGTTTTGTTTGGGGGAATTAAAGCAGTCTTTAGTCTAGGGCTAATATCCACCACTAAGGGAAAAATAACCTCTTCTGCATATTCATGAATTATGAAGTTTTCCACTCTGGCTTGGGTGGACAAGAAGTATTCCTGCCCCTGTGTGAGAAACATAAATCACTACCTCTGTCTTCTCAGTACTTTTTTCCCCTAGCATCAGGTAGTTTCCTCACATGCATGGTTTAACCCATCTCAGCTGAAGGCTTGAGGGGGATTCTGTCCAGATCACCAAGGCCCCTCCTCCCTTAGTCTTCTACCCTCCAGTATTTTGCCTTGTAAACCTTCACTACCCTGCTGTCTTCAGAGTCCTGACTCTGTCTCTTTCACTAACACAGATTTCTAGCAGGTTTCCTACTGCCTACTCTGTAGCTTGGATACTCACACTAGGTCATCATAGGATTCACTTTTTTTGTTTGCCACCTCAGGGATACAGTTTTTCATTGCCTGATGTTCAAAGTCTTAAAAACTGTTATTTCTTACGTTTTATCTGGCTTTTTAACTGATCATGGGCATTGCCTGGGAATGCTTTTAAAAATCCATATTCCTGGAATCTGTCATTGGCTAATTTCAGCCACCTTTCGAGGAGTGGTCAAATATATACTGGATGGTTCATATTGTTCTGTTTCTAGCTGGAATGTCAGTATTTTCAGTGCAAACTTGCATCAGAATCTCTGATTAAAGGAGTCAGTTATTTATGCTAAGGATCTGGGTGGAAATACATTTATTTGAAGTAAATGGGTTTTCTAGAACTAGATGGAAAGTGTCTGGGGGGGTCCATGGAAACCAGATGAGGATCTAGATGGTGTGTCTGTGGTCTTGACAAACAACTTGTGATTTTCTTTCTGACATGTGTGTCTGTAGCGCACTTTTCTTCAGCCATCAGCTTAATGGCCAGATGATGGGGCCTGAGGCTCTGTGAGGGTCAGCTCTGGGGTTTAGACCAGCTATGCTGTATGGGCTGAATCTGTCAGTCAGCTTCCCTGAGCCACAGTATCATTAGCTGCAATTCTGGCCTTGAACTACTTGGTGTGAAGAGATTGTTGGGAAAATGTCTAACAAATACGCTTGAATCTGTACTTGAATGCACTTATAGTCTGTACAGATGGAATTACGGGTGCTTAGTAAATTCATTCTGTATTTGCAAGATATATTCTTCTAGAAATCTCAGGAGACACTTCTTGACAAAGACATTTGGAGTACCATTGAACCTTCCAAGGAGTGTTGAGTATTATTAAGATCCTGATAATTATTTTTCTCAGTTTTGTCTTTCTTCCTGCCATCTCTCCACCCTTTCAAGGGGAATGAAAGGTCTCTGATTACACGGTGGGAAGAAGCCTCCTTCACTCCACTTTCATAATATATTTATGAAGGGCAACATTGACCCAATTGAAGTGTATAAGGATACTGTAACCAACACATCTTTATTGAGCCCCAGCTCTGTGCCAGGTATTAAAGGAGAAACAATAACACATCAGCTATGGTCACTGGCCCGGGGGAATTTACTTCTTGGTTGTAGAAGCAACACCTACAATTATGAGACCATTTGTCAACAAAATAAGACAAAATGTAACCAGTAGCTTCATCAACAGATGCCATATGAGTTCAGAATAGGAGTAGAAGAGACCAGGTGTCAGGGACTGGAAAAAATGACTGATTTTCCACGACGGCCTTGTTCCTAAAGATAGCAATTGCATAATACTCAGAAAGCTCCAAGGAAGGGGGGTAGAACAGAGCCTAGTGAGTGGACAGTATGGAGGGGGAGGACAAGAGTCAGGCAGGCAGAAGAACAGAATGCTAAGGGTAGCCAAAGCCACTGTGTCTAGTGCCAGAGCAGAGCCCAGAGAACATCCAAAAATAGCACAAGGGCATAGATTCAGATTGCCACAGATGGAAGTGTCACATACTCTTTCACTGCACATTAGAATTTCCTCCGAATATTTATACACTCAGCATCTTTCAATCATTATAGTAGGTTTGTGAAGGAAGCAGGACACATAACTGTTGTCATTTGACAGAAAAGGAAACTGAGAGTAGGAAAGATTAACTTGTTTTTGCATAGTGACCCAAATAGGGCAAGAAAGAACCAAGACCAGAATCCACAGATGCACTATCTGTACAACTTCTGCCTGATACTCTTTGCCTCTATAGATGACTCAGCCTAGAGTGCGGACCCACAAACCATCTCATGTCCAACAGGGACAATTTGACCCAAATATGAGACTAAAGCTTAGTCCAACTCTGGGAGAGGTTAGGGTGTGAGGACATTGGCTGTGTCTTTCTGCACATTTGCCTGTACAGGAAAGTGGAGAGAGAAGCCAAGTGCTTGGCGATCTCTTTCAAGTCAAAGGAGAGAAAAAGGCTCCTGTTGCCTTGGGGAGGGAAGAGGGAGGAAGTGGAGGGGAAGTCTGCTTTTTAAGCCCATTAAGGAGGAAGAGCCAGGAGCCAAGCATCCAATTAACCTGACATCTCTTGCAGCCAAAATATCTGAGGATATAAGAAGAGAATTTAATATGTGGAGGCTTGGGAGAAAAGTGACTAATAGCTGGAAAACAGCCCCAGTTTATTTAAAAAATAGGTCAGGCCCAACAAA
This sequence comes from Panthera tigris, assembly GCF_018350195.1. Taxonomy (NCBI): domain Eukaryota; kingdom Metazoa; phylum Chordata; class Mammalia; order Carnivora; family Felidae; genus Panthera; species Panthera tigris. The sequence goes on from NC_056666.1 coordinate 38,178,536, forward strand.
TCCAGTAGATTCCTTCCCAGCAGTTACTGATCCAGGCGACAGAGGGAGTGCCGTGTGGGTGCAATGCCATTTTGATTTGAAGCAAGCACTGCTATTGTACCACAGACAGCCAGGGGCTGATGGGAAGCACGCAGACAGTGTGCACAGCTGCCGAGGACTGCCCTTTGAGTTGAGCCACATCATGACCCTGGCAATGCCAGCAAGGTAGGGACTGGTCCAAGGTCACCTAGACTGAAGGTGAGAGAGCTCACACCCAATTCCAGCCCTTTTGCTGTGGGAGCTAAGGCAGCCTTTCTTCCAGGTGTCCTTGGCCTGGCTCTGACATTGGGGACCACAGTGGCACAAAGAGTATGCCAGGCTGGCCTCTGGGGGCTGCATTAGGGGTCAGAGAGTAATGGAGAAGGCAAGTAACTGTCCTCAGCTCTGTCTGGACCAGGATTTCATAGGCATCACCGGGGTAACTTGTTAAATGTGCAGCTTGTTGTGTTTTATCCCCACAGGCTCTGAGGTCAGACCCAACAAATCCAATAGATTCCTTCCCAGCAGTTACTGATCCAGGAGACAGAGGGAGCAAAGCCATTTTGATGGCATGGGTCTGGGGTCGGGCCTGAGACCCATCCCAAGGTGGTTGATACATATTTTAACAGAGAAACACTGTCCTAAATCAGAGTCACCCAGATGGTTTCCTCAGAACATTAATTTCCAGAGATGTTTATAGATGTCTCAGAAAAAAAAAGATGTCACAAATAAATTTAGGAGCAAAAGACACCCTAACTCCCTCTTGGAGATTCACAATTCATTTTAGCAAATTAATGATTTAAAAGTACTGCAATTAAGAAATCTCTTTCAATTTTTCATATATACATATATTGAATCATTATGGTGTACCTTAAACTTACACATTATATGTCAATTATATCTCAGTAAAGCTGGAGAACAAAAAGAAAAAAAAATCTCTTTAGCTTGTTTGTCCAAACTTATTTGACCATGGAATCCCTTTTCTAGGAGTATCTATTCTGTGGAATACAATGTGGGAAAATGCAACTCTAGACCAGTGGAGCTCAAACTCTGTGATACATCAGAATCACATGGAGGCTTGTTGGAACAGATTGCTAAACCCTACCACAGAGATTATGATTCAGTGGTTTCTGGTAAGGGCTGAGAATTTGCATTTCTTACAAGTTCCCAGGAGATGCTGTTGCTAGTGGTCTGGGGACTAGACATTGAGAACCACTGCCCTAGACCCCTCTGTAAGTCCTGGCTCATTCAAGCGTCCTGCCAGGCCTCCTGGCAACGTTCCTCAGTACAAGGCATCCCCCCAGTGAGAGAATGGGGACTGAGAATAGTGGGTGACAGGACCCGAGGGAAGGCGAATCCAGAGAGAACAGTCTCAGAGGGAACTTGAATCTAAAGGAATAAAGCATGTGAAGATGGGCTCTACCAAGTTATAGTCAGGGACACTTTAAAACAGGAAGGTCCCAGTGGGTGACAGCAGCTGATACTCTGTGACGTGCATCAGTGCCTGACCTTGCCCCAGGGGGTCTAGAGAAAGTATATGCCTTTAAAGAGAAAACTCTAGTGAGGGACATGAAGGTGACTGTTGACAAATATACAGACCAAGGCATCCTGGAGGGCCAGGAACAAGAAGACAACACTGTCTTGTAGGACCAGCAGCATCTAGATGTTTCTTCCCATCTCCCAGACTCACAAGTTTATGATTCCTAGGATGAGAAACCATGATCTGGGGCTATGTACTCTAGCATAGCACTTCCTTCTGGGGAGGCTCACTTTGACATTGCTTCGCTGGGAACCATCTTCAGCCCAGATGATAGGGAACATGGGTAGATACGAGGGTGGAACCAGGATTGTTTTTGGCCAAAGGCAGACACGAGAGCTATACATTTTTGGTGTGATCTTTGGTATGAATAGGAGAGGTCCACATGCCCACCAGAGCCCTTTCTGGCCTTGCTGCTGCCGGACTTTCTACCATTAGAATGTTCTCCTTTCAGTTAAATCTCTGGTCCCTATCTAAAGGCAGACACAGTGCTAGAAGAGCTCACTCTAGGCGATTACCTCATAGCCTTGTGAGTAAACATCGGGATGGAGAAAGAGTGTGAGGGTCTGAGGGTGACCCTGGGATAGCAGCCAGATGTGAGCATGGGCTAAAAGAAGCTGGGAGGGAGACAAAGGCATCTGGGAAGAAGGATGTAGTGTGACCTGGCCAGGGAGTCACCCCACCTCCCACACCATCTTCTACCCACCCTGCAGTGACCCACCCTTTGCAGTCTGTCCACCACTCCCCCCCCCATCCCGCCCCCATGGGACTTCAGGCCAGGCAGGCTGCTGCTAAGGACAGACGACTCAGGTTAGAAAAAGCTCTCTTGACATTTGGAAACAGAGCAGGATTTGGCTCCTCCAGTGGAGCCTCTTGTTCTCAGGAAAATCGTTTTTACAGCTTGGGCTGGTGCCAGTAAGAGCCATTTATAGCCCAATGGGCTTGGGTTAGCTTCAGCTGCCTGGTGCAGAAAGTGCTGGTTTCTCTCTGCCCCCTGCTGTCTAGCTTCCCCCTCCATATTCCTTCACCTCCATTCTCCTTCCTTAAGACCTCTTTCTCTTACCCCCTCTTTACCCTTTTTCTATTTTCTTGGAGATTCCAGTTCTGGGTTTACCTGTGTGACCCTAGACATATTCCTTTGCTTATGTGGACTTCAGCTTCTCCTTCTCTAAAATAGAACTTACTATTGGCTGCCTTTTGAATTCAGTTACCTTGGAGAGGTACCTACCTGTGCCTACCTTCACGGAACATTTTCTTCTTTTTAGTCATTGCCTTGTTGACCTTCTTTCTCTCCCCAGAACTGGGCGTGCTGTTTGGGCCAGCTTTGCCACCCATTTCTGAGGACAGAGCTCCTAGCAGTAGCTCAGTTAAGCTTGGTGTGACTGAACTGAGCTAACCACAGCATCGGTGTCAAAAGCATCAACTCTGGTGTCCAACAGATAATGGTTCATATCTTGGCTCTGTTACACCCCAGCCCTGGGCTCAGGCAATTGACTGAATTTTTTGAGTATCAGTTTCTTTGTAAATTTCAGTTATTCATTCAGTTATTATGAGGATTTTAAGATGTGGTATTTGTAAAGTGCTTAGCACACTGCCTGGTTCACACTGAGCCCTCAATCTATGTTAAGGATCATCATCATTATCATCACCTATCACTCACCCTTACTTTCAGATGGAAGTCGAGTTAGGTTAAGAAAAATAAAGGAAAAATAAAATCTCTCACTGAATCCCTACCCCTGTCTGTGGAAATCTTAGCCACCCTTTGAGGACCAGTTCAAATGCCACTTCTTCAGGAAACTATCCTTCTTTTAAAAAAAAATTTTTTTTAAATGTTTATTTTTGAGAGAGAGAGAGAGAGAGAGCACAAGCGGGGCAGGGACAGAGCAAGAGGGGTACAGAAGTTCCAATGCAGGCTCCGCGTGCTGACAGCAGACAGCCTGATGCGGGGCTTGAACCCACAAACAGGGATATCATGACCTGAGCTGAAGTCAGACGCTTAAGTGACTGAGCCACCCAGGTGCACCAACTATCCTCCTTTTGATATACAGCTTTGGTGTTTCCTCCAGCTTTGGTGCTTCCACAACACTTTATCTTTTTTTTTAAAGTTTATTTATTTTTTTTGAGAGAGAGAGAGAGAGAGAGAGAGAGAGAAAGCACAAGTCAGGGAGGGGCAGAGAGAGAGGGAGAGAGAGAATCCCAAGCAGGTTCTGCACTGTCAGCACAGAGCCTGATGTGGGGCTCAAACTCATGAACCATGAGATCATGACAGGAGCCAAAGTGGGACATTTATCTGAGCCACCCAGGCACCCCAACCCTACATCTTATCTCAGCATTTAGTGGGGCCTGGACCCATTCATCCCAGTGGAATGGGGTAGACTAGGAAGATCATACTGGGGAGAAAAACTGCTGAAAACGCCCTAGGAAAGACCAGGCCTGGAGGCAGATCACAGTGTCTGAAGAGTCCCAATCAGCAGTTAGCACTAAGAGTACAAGGCAAAGTCACAAATCCTGATGGTGACAGGTGACTCTCAGCAGATTGGGAGAGCAGTTGGCATTAGGAAGCCTTCTGCAAAAGCAGTGCCCTGAGCCTAAGGCCCTTGGGAGGAGGTGGGAGAGCAAGGCAGGGCTTGCTGTATGCATTGCAGCACCAAACATCCCACTGCATCAAGGATAGAGACAGTGGTGCAGGAATGGTTACCAGCACCAGACATCAGGTCGGAGAAGGCAGGGCTGAAGCATAAGCCTCACACTGCAGGGCTAGAGGGGTTAAGATGTCTAGTGGGAAGGAACTTGGGCACAGGGAGAAAATTGGAGCTGTGACAGTCACAGCTGCAGAGAGACTGATATGCTGAGGCTGGGAGTCAGTCTGGCCACTGTCTCCTACTGTGATTCCCAACCCTAGTTTGCCCTCTCAGCCAGTATATACAAGATGATTTGAAGTTTGAAGGCTGCCTTCACCCAGAGCCTCTGGTTGGCCTATGGAGGAGTCAGGGCTTCTGACTTCCCAAATGAGCTCACCATGGTCCCCCAAGGCCCACCCCCTACATTACTCAATTCTTTCCAGGACACTGGAAGGTAGGCAGATGTGCCAAAGGCTGGGTTTTCTGAGCCCTTCCAAAGGACCTTTCTTTGTGGTGTAACCAACTTTAATAGCTTCCACAGACACACCTGGCTTCCTATGCTGGCTCCTATATGCCCATATGGGGACCTAGAGGGTTTGTATGCATCTCTGTTCTTTCACAAGACCTGCACAGTGCCTTGTTACAGCAGATGTTTGGTCAGTATTTATGGGATGTAAAACAACACCCCCATGTAGCTGAATGCCTAGAGATCATGGGCCACTGCTGTTTCCCACTCTTGGGACAGGGCACACCTATCAGATAATGGGATAGTGCAAGTCCCATATGCGAGAAGCTGAGCTAGGCTGACAGCCTTTGGGACTAGGGACTGGTCCGTGGTGACCTCTTTGTCTTCATTGTTTGACCTGTGGTTATCGAGGTAAATGGCCCCCCAAATCCATTCACCACCTTGCTTCATGAATGCAATGCATGGTGCATGGTAGACACTTTTTGTAGGTTGGCAGATGAGAAAAAGGTTTTAGGAATCTTGTAGAAAAGGAAACCTTGGAGTCAGAGCTAGGAGTGCAGAAGGATCTTATCCTGATCATGTATGATGCCTGTACCAGCTAGGATTTTTTCTCTTCTTAATACCTTTACATAAAGATTGGGGTCAGCTTCATGCATGGAGCTTTCTTCAGCTTTAGAAGTGACTGCACAGCTTCCTAGGCATGGTGTCCTTCTGGGTAAGTGAGGCTAGATAGAGGTCATCTTTGCTTTGGTACCATTGACTGGTCACTGGAGTGTAATACTTGGATCGCACATCCTCAGATGAGGGCCAGTCACAGAAGTAACTCCTCCCTAAGCCTCTCTCCCCAGGTCCCCTGGTGCCTCCAAGGTCCTCAGAGAAGGAGGCTTCCAGCTTCTCTCCCCGAACTAACCTCATTCCCCTCTACCACCTTCCCTGGGGGGCTTTCTCAAGTGAACCCTTTAGCCTTTCTCTGAGCAGATGGTTTCCACCCAGAGTGTCAGCCTCAGCTTCTTTCCAGAGGTCTGGGATATTTTTTTTTTTACCAATATTATTACATTTTGCTGTTTTCAAAATAGTACGTGTCAATGGCATACATTTTTGAAAGTATAAACAAGTACAAGAAAGGAAAGAATTAACTGTTTGTAATCCAGCGCCCTGTCATAATTGCCGCCAATTCTGGTGCCTTCCTTGAATCTCCCCTCTTAACACACAGGCATGAATAAGTTTTAATTTTAAAAATGTGATCACACTATTCTTCTCCCACTTGTTCTTCTCAGCCCACGGTTTATCGTGATCACATTTCTCTTATTAACCACTCTTCCACAATATTATAAGCAGCTGTATAGCATTCTGTTGTGTGGATGTACCACAGTTTATGTAAGCAGTTTTGTTTTGTGGAACCTCTAGATTGACTCCTATTTTTGTGTTGTCTGCCATGATTCTTTCCTTAGGATGAATTCCAAAAAAAGTAATTACTGGGTTTAAGGATTTGTGGCTTTTAAAGACTTTTAATGCATTTTTATCAAACTGCCTTCCAAAAAAAAATCCTCTCTAGAACTGTATGAAAGTACCTATTTTTCTGCAGCCCTTAAAAATGCAGTGTTTTAATAGTTTCTGGAGGAGTCAAGCTTATTTGGTAATTAAAAGTTTTAACTTTTTGTTTTAATTTGAAGCTGCCTGATTTCTAGAGAGATTGAGGCAGAGAGAGGGAGACAGAATCCCAAGCAGGCTCTGTGCCATCAGCACAGAGTCCGATGCAGGGCTTGAACTCACGAATGTGGGATCATGACCTGAGCTGAAGTCAAAAGTTAGATGCTTAGCCGACGGATACACCCAGGTGCCCCTTCTTTTCTTTTTAAAAATTTTATTTGAGAGAGAGAGAGAGAGAGAGAGAATCCCAAGCAGACTTCAAACTCAGTGAAGAGTCTGATGTGGGGCTCGATTCCACAACCCTGGGATCATGACCTGAGCTGAAATCAGCCATTGGACACCCAACTGACTGAGCCACCCACGCACCCCTTGTGTTTATTTTCATTTGAATTGACTGGAAGATCCTTTGTCCAATGCTAAATGGAAGATGTTTGCCTTTCTCTTATAGGTTTATAAGAGCTCTCTGCATATTAAGGATATTCACTTTTGTCCATATATGTTAGACATGTACTTCTCAGCTTATCATTTGCCTTTCTATTTTACTTATATTTATTAACTGGAACTGCACTACTCTCTGCTTGCCTGACATCTTTTCTTAGATGACTCAATGATATTTCAAATTTCACAAATCCAAATGGAAACTCATTATCCCCCCCATCCCACCTGCTCTTCCTGCTGACTTGCTTATTCCTGTTAATGTCGCCACCATTTTGCTAGTCACCCAGGCTTGAAATGTTGAAGCCATCTTGGGTTCCAACGTTTCTCTTTCCCCCATATCTCATCAGCTACCAACTCCTGTGGATTCTATTTCTGCAATTTCTCTGGCAGGCAGGCCCTCTAATACAACAGTGTTCAGGTTATCATTATTTCTTGACTGGACTTTGAAAATGGCCTCATAATATCATATGCCTCCCCAATCCCCAGATCCTTGATGTGACATTTCTCCTCCTTGCCCCGCCTGTACACTGCCACCACATTAATCTTCCTAAAGTAGAGCTCAAACATAGAACTCTCTGGTTACACACCACCAACAGCTCCCCATTGTCTTGTATTTAATTACAACCTCTTAGTCTGGCCTTAATTTCCTTTCAATGGAATCTCCCACTATTTTGGCCAAGTTGCTCCTCAAACAAGCATGCTGCTTTCCCACCCCTTTACATTTTTTTCAAGCTATCCCCTTCTCTCAGAATTCCCTCCCACCAGCTCCACCTACCAAAATCCATTCAGAAAGCACTCCACCTACCCCACTGCCTATCCCAAGCGCTTCTGATTTTTAAAATGGAAGTGAATTCTCTCTCTTTGAAACCCCTACGACAATTTGCTCAAGCTTCCCTTATAAAGCAAATCCTATTCTATCATCTAGTGGAGCCCTCAAAGGTCTTATATTCCTACCAGAAATCAGAGACCTTTGAGGGCACTCTTCTTATATGTCTGTTCTTCCACAGGACCTGCACAGTGCCTTGCTGCAGTCAATGCTCAGTAGGTATTTATGGAATGAAAAGCAACATCCCCAGGTAGCTGAATGCCTAGGGATTATGGGCCACTGCTGTTTCCCACCCCACTCCCAGCCTCCTGGGACAGGGTACACCTATCAGCTATGGGCAGAGTGCCAAGTCCCCTCTGCCAGAGGCTGAGCTACGCTGACAGTCTTTGGGACCAAGGACTGGGCCACAGTCACCTCTTTGTCCTCATGATCTGTAGTCATTGAGGTGAAAGGCCATCAGATCCACTCATTCCTTTGCTTCATGAATGCAACGCATGGTGCGTGGTAGACTGTAAATTGGCAGCTGGGAAAAGAAATCTCACAGACCTCATGGAAAAGGGAAACTTCAAATCAGAGTTGAATGGCAGCTAAGGGGTGCCAGAGGCTCCTGGGACCCTGACCATGCATGCTGCCTGGACCAGCTAGGACTTTTTCTCTCTTTAATATATTTAAATAGAGTCAAGATTGGGGTCAGCTTCATGCACAGAGCCTTCTTTAGCTTTAGAGGTGACTCTGCAGCCAGCACGGGAGTATGCAATTGACACAGTCTATTTTTAGCCTCCCAGAGACCGTGACCAACATCCCAAGCTGAGGGTGGGCACACCTGCTGCATTCTAATGAAGCAGCCCCGATTGCCTCTGCCAGCCAGCCGGGATCTCGGCGACCTCAAATCTGATGTTGCTAAACTGGGAAGTCTGCTTATTTCCCAGAGGCTGTAGCCTAGATACACCAGGAAAATGGGACCATTACACTCCCCTGAGCTCACTGCCTTCCAGCCCAGGGCACAGGGCAGTCTTGGGGCTGTATGAACAGCATAATGAAGAGATGGAATCCCTTGGGTTTCTTGATCTTGCTCTGTCCTAGGGTCTCCCTATTTCCCTTGATGGGAAGAAGATTAGTAAGTCTGAGCTGATTCAGCTCACAAATGAGAAAATTGAGGCACAAAGCAGGGAAGTGTTTATGTAATCTGAATAATAATTATAATGGTAACAATAATAATAATAACAACAACAATAGAGCTTACTATTGCAAGGCAGTGTTCTAATGCTTCATGTACATGAACTCACTCAAACTTCTTGACCACTCTCTCAGATGGGTTTTGTCATGATCTCTATTTTATGGAGGAGGAGACTGAGGCCCAGTGATGACAAATGACTTCTAAAGGTCATTTGTCACCCACCAAACAGCAGGGCTGTGTTTCAAAGCCAGGCAGTGAGGCCCCAGGATTTACCGTGACACCTGCCTCTCAAAATCTATTTTTAATTTTACTAGAGGCAGGATTGGGATCCAGGAGTCCCAGAAGACCAACTACTGGATAGTACTCCTTCTCTATTTTTAATTTTTATTTATTTTTAAATTAAATAAAGTTATTTTATTTTTGAGAGAGACGGCAGCGGGGGGGAGGGGCAGAGAGAGGGAGACACAGAATCCCAAGAAGCTAACAGCTGCTAACAGCATGGAGCCTGATATGGGGCTCGAACCCAAGACACTGTGAGATCATGACCTGAGCCGAAATCAAGAGTCGGATGTTCAACCGACTGAGCCACCCAGGTACCCCACTATTTTTTAAACTTCTGTCCTGCTTTGAAACCTTTGCTGTGCTGCTCACACACCTGGATTCCTACACTCCAGGGAGAGAAGGTTCTTCTCCTGGGATGACTACCCATCTGCAGTCAAGCTGAAATTTTGGGCCCCAAAGCTCCTGAACTTCTTCTCTTTCTCCCCTTAGCCTATAGAAGAAGAGGGCCTGGCTGGTGATTGGCAGCTGCAATGGGGTATAGAGCCAGGCTGCATGGTGGGGCTGGGAACCCAGAAAGAACAGTGATTGGTTGTGTGCAGGCAGGAGGCCACCATCAGTGTGGGTATTCAAGCTCAGAGTAAACTTCTGCCAAAGTTCAGAATAAAGTTTACAGAAGCCAGGAGGGAAGACAAGAGGTGTGAGACCCCAGAACCTAAGATACCTGCCTCTGTTGGTGGGGAGGGAGGGCAAGTGCTGCCTGCTGGGGGAGAAGCCCAGAGACTCATCTAAGCATGCAGGTGGGACTCAGTTTAACAAACACCTATTATGTGCTAAGCCTTTTTATAAGCCCTTCACAAATACAACTATTTAATCCTCAGGATGATTCTAGGAGATGGGGATCATTTTATTCCCCTTTGAGAGATGGGGAAACCAAGCCACTGAGAGGTTAATAATTTTGCCTAAGATTGCATAGCTCAGAAGTGGCAGAGCTGGATTCAAGTTTCAGCAGACTGGCTCTGGAATCTACACTGCAGCCACCATGCTATGTGACGCTATACATCTTGCCCTTTAGTGAGTGTTCGCTATTCGCCTATTGTTGTCCTCATTTAGCAGATATGAAAACTAAGATCTGGGTCGGCTCAGGTCGCCTATTAAGAGATGGAATTAGGTTAAATGGATGTCTTTTTTTGGCTCCTCAGTAGCATGGCACCTCTCCATAAATCATGGCCCTCAGTGGGCCTTCCAGAAGGGTCCATTCATCCCTTAGGAGTGGCTGCTGTGGCAGACTGGAACCCCTGGGCTCAGAGAGGGGAGGGAAGCAGGGGTGACATCTCAGAGGGCAAGAGCTGGTCTCCACTGCTGATGCCAGACCCTTTATTTTCCCCCTCAGGTGAGCAGTGCCCCCCCGCAGCCCCCTCAGCCCGTCGCCCCACCCAAGCCTGTGCAATGTGTCCATCATGTCTCCACGCAACCCAGCTGCCCAGGACGGGGCAAGATGTCCAAGCTGCTGAACCCAGAGGAGATGACCTCGAGAGATTATTACTTCGACTCCTACGCTCACTTTGGGATCCACGAGGTAAACCGTGAGGAGCTGGTGGCAGAACAGGGCAGCTCAGCCCTGCTGTTTCTTCATTGTCCTCTGAGGCAGCCTAATGTGTTCATCTGTCTACTGTCTTAAAGTGGGTTTTCCTAGTGGCTCAAGGCCCCTGGCCCTCCTTCCCTCCTGTGAGCCTCTCTGGGAGAGGGTCAGGGCCAGGCCCAGAGCAGGTGAGTAGCTGAAAGCATGTGTCTGTGTGTTTCTCAGCCAGAGAGCAAGGGGTGCTTAGGGTTTCTTTGTTTTATGGTCCAGCGCCTGTGTCTCTTCTTGACCCTAAGCTCAGGTGATCCAGGCGGACTGATGTCCTTGTTGTAAGTCCTGGCTCTGCAGGAGATGCTCTGCAGCTCGAGTCCTAGAGGCTGAGAGGACCTCCTGGAGGCCATGACATCAGTCTTTAGGCAGGCCTGAACATGAACCCTTATGCCCTAGACCAATGAGCACCCCCAGGGGAAGAAATGCAGGAAGCTTCCTTGAAGACCTGGCCCAGGTCTGTCACCCTGATTGATTCTCAGGAAATTCTTGTGTCTAAATGCTTGCCTTATACCACAGCAGGGAAGATTTATGTTAGCTGTAGAACAGAGCAGAGCTTCCTAACCAGAAACTTCCTGGCTGGGGTTGGGCCCCTGCGCCCATCACCTCCAGCATTTTCCTAAGCCAGTCAGGTTGCAGAGTGCTTACTCATTAACTGGGTGTTTATTCAGTGCCAGGCATTGTTCTAAGCACATTATACGTATCATTTCATTTAGTCCTCCTAAGAACCCTATGAAGAAAATATTTCTATTATCCCCTTACAGTATGAAGAAATAGTGAAAAAGGAATGAAGCCTTGCTTGCTTTGTAAATGCATTTTCAAATAAGTCTCAAAGTTTCTGTTTCAATCAGATACTTCTGTAAGCCCTCCCTATATCAAAATGTCATTGCCAGACGAGTGTTTAAAAATAATAGCCAGCACTTTTTTCCTTTTTTTTATTTTTTGAGTGCTTACAACATGCTGGGTGTTGTTCTGAGATTTTACATTATTGGCTCATTTATTCCTCAGGTCAGCCCTATGAAGTTGGTATTATTATTTGCCCCCAAATTATTTGTAATTATTTGTTTTTTAATAAGCAACATCTTTATTATTTAGTATTTACCCCTTTTGTTTATGTTTTAACATCATATATTCCTTTAAAAAAAAAAGCACATTGTTCTATATGCCACCCAGCCATCTACTTATAGAAGTAATACAAGTTCATTATAATGAACTTGAGGAATACAAGAAGATTATTAGTCCCCAGTTTATACATGAGGATGTAAGACCTTAAGAATCCAGATCAACTTACATTCCTGACTTCCTTTGCTTACAAGGTCACAAGCTAATAAATGGGAGAGCTAGAAATGAAACCTTCACATTTGGGGCCCAGGGCCTTCATTCAGAACTTCCATGCCATACAGACTTTAAAACAGGTCTTTCGTTCTTCCTGGAAATTTTGATTTTTTTCCTGCTGGTTCCTTTGCAATTCCATGTGGAGATAGAGAGTGAAGGAACTGTTCCTCAGTGAAACCTAGACTCAGGGACCTGGCCCATTCACCCGAGAGAGACTCAGGGTTTGGTCTCCCAGGAACTGCTGTCCACATAAAAGTGTTAGGCCTGGGGCCTGCAGGGGAGGAAGACTGGGTCCTGTGTGTGTTCTGGGAGTCCTGGCCCAGAAAGGCCTGGGCCAGCTGAGCCTGCCATTCTTGGTGGCTAAGATGTCATCTTTGGGCAGATAAGTGAGCTGCTGTACCTTCCCTGATCCTGTTCTCCATGCTGGTGGGGGTTGGGGTGAGGTGGTGCACTGAGCCCTGTCCTAGGCCTGTGAGAAGTTTTGGGAGGCAGAAAGGGGGCATCTTCAAGAGGTTACCCTGTCCCTAATTCATGTGACAAATTCTAACAGGCGTGTGGCTCTGGATACCTATTTCAAGGCAGATTCCTAGGAAGAGATGCTAGTTCCCCAAAATGCCTCCCCTTGGGCTTGCCTGGAACTCCCCCCCACCCCATGAGAAACCAGCTAATTATGACATGTACCTGGTGCCTGTCCTTCCCCATCTTCAGGAGCCATTCCTCCAATGGAGCCTCCTGTGACTGACTTCTGGGACACCTCCATCTGAATGGCTGCATTCTTGCTGGGCCACAACTTTGGCTCCTAGGATGTGCTCTCCTGTGCTATGATTAATCTCTGTAATTCCTTCAGGAATTGCTTCCCCTGCCTCTAACCCAGGGCTTGATGCACTGTCTGATTTTGCTAATCTGATCACTCAGGTGATGTCTGGTTAGCACATCAATGGGCATACCAGAAAGTATGATATCCAGCAGGAGAAGACACCAAGGGTCATCGAATAAATACTATACCAGCTTTCCTCAATTTCATGTATTGATAGAAAAACCTAGTACATGAAACATTGGTAGAAAATTAGTACATGAACATATATAAGCATTGTCCAGATTGAGTTAATAAACATGGAGTAAATGACCTTCAGGTCATATATAACATTTCTTTCCTTAGTAACCTGACCTGGAATAGTTTTAGCAACACTTTGCATCTGGAAGTACTTCTGATGCTTAGCTCAACTGACACTACTAGATTAAATCCCTCCTACTGCTGCCATAGGCCATCTCTAGATCTGGCTTCTGGGGAAATGCAGAGGTCTTCAGTGTCAGGGTGGCTACCTAGGCTTCCTTCAACCTTGAGGCTTCCCTCCACCCTATTTGGTCTCCAAGATCATCTGGTATAAAAAAAAAAGTAGGGGGGGCATGTGGACGGACTCTTAACATTGTTCTTTGCAGAGACAGGGCCTGCTTGTTTCTCATTATCAAGCACCAGGGATCTCCGTTCTGTGCCAGACAGCTCGCGGTGATGCCTTTGCCTCCTCAGTCTGGACAAGACCCATACCTCACCATCCGGAGCCGAGCTGGCCGTTTGGCAGTCTTCTCCCATCATTAACAAGATGCTCACAGGGGCGGGCAGCAGCACCGCCAGCTTGCTGATTAATAGTGATCAGTGAGTGTTTAGGAAACATGGTGTGGGATGGATTGGGTTTGATTAGTCTGTGAATACGAACAAGAGGTGTCAAGTTTGGGAGAGGGCACTGCTTGGGGCTGGAGAGCACAGCAAGAGGTGATTCTGGATATTTCTATACTTCCATTCCATGGCCCCATCCAGCGATGACTCTGTACTCAGCCTCCAGAAGGAAGACTGTGGCATTCTGTCACAGGGTGTCTCTGAGAGGAATGGAATCTTGAACAGGAGAGGAAGTGACAAATGTGTGCCTACTGAGGCTTCTGTTCAGACGGGAGGAGGCCAGGACCATGACCTCCCAAATCTCAGCTCTGAATTCCCAGCATCTTTGACAGTTGGTCCTGGGCTTGGTTTCTCAGCAGCCAGAAGACTCCCTGCCAGTGGGGCTGTGTTCCCAGCCCCCAGCTCTGGATGCCCATCCCACTCCTGGCCAGCTCTCTTCTTTTGACAATCTTGCTGCAGGTTCTTTTGAAATAGATTCTTCAGGGCCTCATTTCCCAGCAATTAGTCAATGTGCTGTCATGTGTTTAATAGGCAGGAAACTGGGAGACAAAGGCATCCACAGCTGGGGGCTGGGAATTGTTTTCAACAAAGAGTGACATGCTCTTGTCTGAAATGTCTGGAGACTTCTTTGGGCTATTCTCTCCTAGGGATGATTAAAGCAGGGGTGGAGAAAAGGGAGAGAGTTTCCCTTTTGATGGGTCAATCGGGGAAGCCTTGCTAAGTCACAACTCGTCTCCCAGGACTTGTACCTTTGGACCTAACTCCTGTGGTCTGGAGCCTTAGAGGGAAGAAGGGGTCAAAGAAGTGATGGAAGGCATTGAATCAAAGGTGGGATGCTGGGAACCTCTTCTTTAGCAACAACAGAATCGGCCGAAGTACTGGACCAATCTAATTCCAGCAGGGCAAGCACTAAGGACTTCCAGCTATGGCCATGATGACAAACCTCCAAAAACTTTGCCATTATTTTGCTTCCATTCCTCAACTACTGCTCACCCTCAACTGTTTCCTTGCATGGATAAAAATGGTGACAGCTGTCACAAACAGCCAGAACTAACACTTTTGTAACACTTACTACATTTATTTAATCATCACAACAACCCAATGAAGTAGGTACTGTTATCATTCCACCTTCGGCAGGGGAAATTGAGACAGGCTAAATGATGTTCTGGGTTAGGGAGCTCAAAAGCATGGGAGCTATGAGTTGAAGAAATAGATGTGAATCAATTTCTAAGACTGATAAAAACAACAACGAACCAGCAACCCTCTGTATTGATTTTCCCAAGCAATAAAACCACATCTGGAACAGCTACTGCAATTGGAATCTCCAGCTGATGATGTTTATGATAATCTACAGTCACTCTCCAAGATCTGCCTCTGTCTTCTGCACAGGCAAACAGGTCACTTAATTGGGGATGTGGGTCTCCTGGAATTGGTGTCCTGAACTAATGGGTCTCATGGAATTAGTGTCAGTTCAGAGCCAGGGTCCAATGATCCTCCAAAATTTGTTTATTTTCCTTTCTCCAATGCAGTCACACTGTACTGTGGTAATGGCTGCAGATCCTCTTGGTGAAGACTTGAAGAAAGATTAACAATATCCATTTTTGACAATGTAACAAGGGTTTTCTTCATGGAACGTGGCCTTTCCTTCATTCAAGGGGTTCTGGTTCTGTTAACTGGCTCAAGTCTGGGAATCAATTGAGGGGCATGACTCTAGATTTTGGCAATTCAAAACAGACCTCTGTTCACTGGACCTATAATTTTTCTGCTTACACAGATCAAGTAAGAATTCAGTATGCTTCCCATTTATTTATTTTCTAGAGACACTATGATCTCTTTTCTAGAGACCTATGGCCAACACCACATATCTCTGAAATCAGACTGTTATGAATACTGCTTTGGCTCCAAGCCCTTTGCTGTAACCACACCCACCTAGTATATGAAGTTAAGTGCTGTGGTTTGACCCGAGCCTCCCCAGAATCCCAGGTTGATATTATTCTTGTTGCATTTAGGGATTTAAGTTTGATGGTAGCAGTTCCCATTGTAATTTATGGCCTATAGGAAAGAGAAATCACAGAGGTCTTTAAGGTTGCTGGACTCCCTTTGCAAACTTATTTTTCATAGCTGTGATGAAAGGTCTGTTCTTTGGCTTTGGTGAGTAGGCCTCACATGACAAATACAGTCTAACATTCCAATCTTCTAAGCCTTTGGATACCTTCCTCTTCAACATATCAACGAAGTTCAGCATTTCAAATTTCATTTAGAGAAGGGTAACCCTAGGTCCGTGTTTCAACTACCCAACTAAATCAACTGTTAGAGACATTCTAAGCCCCTCAAGCTAAAACAGTGAATACACAATTTCTGCTTAATGATCCTGTATCGATAAACTTGGCCCCATCCAACTTTATCCCTCCATGTTGATCCCACAGCCTTCATACACATCCCCATACATATTCCCCAGGATTCAATCTATATAAATGGGAAATATAATGTAGCTCTTTTGGTGTATATCATACCTCCTCATGAGTCACATTTTATACCTCACGCTTTGGGGTTTGCTTAGAGTTGAATCTTGTTATATGGTTAGCAGCAAAGAGGGCAGGGGTAGGTCCTGAGGAGAATCAGTAGTACCTTGCAAGCAACTACCTCAAGGTAGGCCAATATGGTTCTTCAGGGAAAGGAAAACTAAATCCCTCAGACAGGGTTGGAAGATACTTCTATTGGCAAAGAAGATTCTGTAATTTAGGAACTTCAGGCCCCGCTTTCATCATATGTTGTCTATGTGTTCCAATTCCAATTTTCAAGATCCTGTTCCTTCCCAACAGATGCCTCACTTTAACAAAAGAGGCCTTGCAAAGATGGGAATGCAATTTGTGTTGTAATCAGGTACTTGCAGGATTAGACTTTGGATTTAGGTTTTAGAAATCTTGGCTCTGGCAGGGGGCCTGGATGGCTCAGTTGGTTGAGCATCTGACTCTGATTCTCAGTTCAAATCTTGATCTCAGGGTCTTGAGTTTGAGCCCCATGTTGGGCTCCATGCTGGGCATGGAGCCTACTTAAAAAAAAAAAAGAAGAAGAAATCTTGATCCTGAACCTACATGAAATGTTTTTGTTTGTGTGTTTGTTTTTCCCAGAGAGGTCATAGAACCTTTCAGGTGCTATACTCAGACCCTGAGCTGTGAATTTAAACCTCTGGGGTCATTTTCTTTCTCCCAGTTTTTTAGAACAGTTAGTAACAACCAACCAACTAACCCACCCATTATACTTCTCATGTTAACTAAAATGTTCTAAGGAAGCAAATACTTGGTCAACCAGAATCTGGTTTCCATAGGTACTTTATTAGAGATATGTAAGTAAAATTTAAGTAACTCCTTTGCCATTTCATGTTATTGATGACAAGTGCCCTCCTTATCAATGGCAATAGGGTCATTAGTGCCTCTCTAACAGTTTCCAGAAAACTCAAAACCTATTCAGAGCACACATCCTTATATTCAGGAGATATTCTTGGTACCATATTCTGTATCAGTCAGAGTTCAACTATGGAAGTAGATCCAGTAGGAGATTATATATATATATATATATATATATATATATATATATATATATATATCTGTATACATATATGTATATATACGTATGGCTCATGTAATTGTGTAAGGCTATTGTCTCCGTGTCTGATATGATGCTTGAGCTTGAAGTCCATAGGGCAGCTAGTCAGAAAGGAATATGAATGTAAAATAGGGGGAAATCAGGAGTAGCTAGAACCAATATTCACAAGCTTGAACCCTATGAGGACAGACCAAAAGACATGTCCATTCTATTGCCTTTGACTTCTGTGGTGGGCATATCCTACAGAGGCTGGACATTTTATCATGAAGCTAAACACACACACCTGTCCCAGGAGACAAAGAAACTGAAGAAGGCCCAGCTTCTGCTTCATGCCAACAAAGCGAGTCAACACATCATCATTGACAAGTGTGCACTACAAAATGATTTCTGCCCCCTTCTACCTTCCAAATCTCATAAGAATCTTCTTTGGGACTCACTTTAGCTGGTGACATAGTAGAAAGAGAATTATGGAAATTCAGAGTAGCCTGGCCAAGGTGACACATTACAAAATTGTCATACACGTGTGCACAGAGCATTAAAAGCATCAGGCAAAATATATAGGACTAGAGGGAGAAAAATACAAATCCCTAACCATGGTTAAAGATTTTTCTAAACACTTCTCTCTTGATAATTGATAGAACAAATAACCACACACAAAATTAGTAAGATGTAGAAATCTGAACAATTCAATCAAATAACTTGACCTACTTGGCTTTTGTAGATCATTGCATTCTCAAGGTAAAGAATACACACTTCTTTTAAATACACATTGAAACATTCACTAAGATAGATCCTATGCCAGGCAATAAACAAATCTTAACACATTACAAAAGATTGAAATCATGTAGAGTATGTTATTTTGATCATAATGAAATTGGAAACCAAAAACAATAAATTATCTAGAAAATCTCTAAATATTTGGAAATTAAGCAGCACTGAAAATAGGACCAGAGAAGAAATAACAAGAGAAATTAAGAAATAATTAAACTGGGGGCTTAGTGGTTTAAGTGTCCAACTTCAGCTCAGGTTATGATCTCATGGTTCGTGAGTTCAAGCCCTGCATCGGGCTCTGTGCTGACAGCTCAGAACCTGGAGCCTGTTTCAGATTCTGTGTCTCCCTTTCCCTCTGCCTCTCCCCCTCTCATGCTCTGTCTCTTTCTCAAAAATAAGTAAACCTTATAAAAAATTTAAAAAAGAAAATAATGAAACTGAATGATAATGAAAATACAATGCCATGGACTGAATGTGTCCCTCAGTATTCATATGTTGAAATCTTAATCCCCAGGATATTGGTATTAGGAGGTAGGGCCTTTGGGAGGTAAGTAGGTCATGAAAGTGAAAGTGGAGACCTCATGAATGGGATTAGTGTCCCTATAAGAGGAGACACGACACAAGAGTCCCAATAAGTTAAAGAAGAAGGCAGAAGAGTAAGGTCAGAGAGAATGAGATATGATGACAATGGAGGCAGAGGTTACACTGATGCAGTTGCTGGCTCTGAAGGTGCAAGGAACCATGAACCAAGGAATGCAGATAGCTTCTAGAAGCTATGAAAGGCAAGGGGATGGATTCTTTCCTAGATCTTCCAGAAGGAACACAGCCCTGCCAGTACCTGACAAGTCCATGAGACCTGTATGAAACTTCTGACCTCCAGACTGTGTGATAACAAATCTGTGTTGTTTTAAATCACTAAGTTTTTGGTAATTTGTTACAGCAGCAATAGAAAACTAATACAGTCTCCTAAAAGTTCTGCTAAGGTTATTTTTTTGTTTGTCTGTTTTTTCCTCCATATTTAAATACTTATTTAATCTTTAAGTAATGTTTTAAATCCTGTGAGGTTATGGTCCAGCCTTATTGTCTTACAGATAGGCACTGCAGCATCATTTGTTAGATGATCTATCCTTCTCTCACCAAAATAAATTTACAAAGTATTCTTTGAAAAATACAAAGATATAGGAGGGCTTGCTTTTTCACTCTGCTCTCCACCATGTGAGGACACAAGGTAAAGATGGTCATCTGCAAACCATGAAGCAGGTCCTCACCAGACAATGGATCTGCTGCCTCCTTGACCTTGGACTTACTAGTCTCCAGAACTGTGAGAAATAAATGTTTGTTTTCTAAGCCACCCAGTCTATGGTATTTTGTTATAGCTAGAAACAGACACATGAAAATTTGTGGAATGTAATTAAAGCAAAACCTAGAGGGAAATTTATAACTTTAAATGCTTTCATTAGACAAAAATAAAGTGCAAAATCAATGGTCAAATCTTCCACTTTATGAAGCAGAGAAAACAAATAAAACCCAAGTAAGTTGAAAAAAAGCAAATAATAAAGATGAAAGCAGAAATCAGTGAGGTAGAAATAAAGCAATAGAGGAAATCAACAAAGCTAAAAGTTAGTTTTTGAGAAGACTAATTAAGTCAACAAGCTCTATTTAGACTAATCAAGAAAAAGATGAAATACAAATTATAATATAAATGAAGAAAAGGACATCATTATAGATCATATAGACATTCGACTGGTAATTTGAGAATATTATGACAATGTTATGCCCATAAATTTGATATCTTAGTTGAAATGGATACATTCATTAGAAAAACACTTTGTCAAAACTGATCTAAGAATGCATGGAAAACTAAAACTGTCCTGCATCTATTAAAAAATTGAATCTTCTGGGAAGCCTGGGTGGCTCAGTCGGTTAAGTGTCTGACTCTTGATTTTCGCTCAGGTCATGATCTTGCAGTTCATGTGATTGAGCCCCACATTGGACTACTCTGCACTGAGCTTGGAGCCTACTTGGGATTCTCTCTCTCTCTCTCTCTCTCTCTCTCTCTCTGTCTCTCCCCCTTTCTCCCTCTCTCTCTCCCTCTCTCTGTCCCTCCCCCACACATATGCTTGTGCTCTCTCTCTCTCTCTCAAAAATAAATAAACATTAAAAAAATGGGATCTTCCTACAAAAATGGCTCTAGGCTCAGATGGTTTTACTAGTGAATTATATGTCAAATATTTAAAGAAGAAAAATACCAATCTCACACAAGCTTTTTCAGAAAATACGTGAGGAGAGGACACTTTCTAACTTGTGTCATAAGCTCAGTCAGCATTCCTGATTACCAGAGAAGGTAAGAGAAAATTACAGATTAACATGTCTCATAAATATAATAGAAAAATCTGCAACAGAATATTAGTGAATAAAACCTAGCAATATTTAAAAACGATAATACATTATGACAAGATGTTGGTTCAACATTTGAAGACAATCTATGGAGGTCAATGCATTATCTGAATGAAGGAGAAAGGTCACATATCATTTTAATAAATGTAGAAAAAGCACGTGACAAAATTCAGTGCCAATCATGATAAAAGCTCTTAGCAAATTATAAATAGAACTTCTTCATCTGAAAAAAGACACTCATAAAAAGCTGACAGCTGACATTATACTCAGTGGTGACATTTATATATTATTGGAACAAAGATGCCGGCCTTCTATTTTATTGAATGTTTTACTTCATGGCAGTCCTTGCCAGTGCAGTAAAATAAGTAAAAAAAAAAAAAAGACATATAGATGGGAAAAAAAGTAAAATTGTCTTCATTCACAAGTGACAAGATTTTTTTACATGGGAAAACAAAGGAATCTATGGAAAATCACACTAGAATTAGTATATGAAGGGAGCAAGTCTGCAAAATGCAAGGTCATATGTAGAGTGACATAAAACAATCAGAAAATAAAATTTTAGAAAATCATATACAGTACCATAAAATAAAAATAGTTGAGAATAAATTTAATGAAAGAAATGCAAGACTTCTAAAATCTGTAAAACATTGCAGAGAGAAATTAAAGAAGACCTAAATAAATGGAAGGCTGTATCAGTGTTCTTGGATTGTAAAACTCAATATTGCTAAGATATCAATTCTCTCCAAATTCATCTATAGATTCAATGCAATTCCAATCAACTCCAGGAGGCTGTTCTGTGTGAATTAATAAGCAGATTCTAAAATGTATATGGAAATGCATAAGATCTAAAAAAAAAAAAAAACAGAATAACCTTGTGAAATAACTAGGGCTCACACTACTTTATTTCTTTTTTTTTTAATTAAACATTTTTTTAAGGTTTATTTTTGAGAGAGAGAGACAGAGTGTGAGCGAGGGAGGGGCAGAGAGAGAGGGAGACACAGAATCCGAAGCAGGGTCCAGGTTCTGAGCTGTCAGCACAGAGCCCAACATGGGACTCAAACTCATGAACCATGGGATCATGACCTGAGCTGAAGTAGGACACTTAACCGACTGAGCCACCAGGTGCCCCACTACTTAATTTCAAAGTTAATATTAAGTTACAGAAATTGAATTAGTTTTGAATTGGCTTATTAATGGAAGAGATTAGACAATGCATCAATATATAGTTAATTAAACTTTGACAAAGTTGGCAAGGTAATTTAATGGTGGAAATGATAGTCTATTCTATAAATGGTGCTTGCACCATCTATGTTGTGTAAAAAATGAACTCACACCCCTAATTTACACCACATAAAAAATTAATTTGACATGAATCATAGACCTAAAGGTAAAAGCCATAACTATAAAACTTCTGGAGGAAAACATAGGAGAATATTTTTGTGACCTTGGGATAGACAAAGATTAGACAAGACACAAATAATTCTAATCATTAAAAATTTAAAAAACACCTAAAAGTTTAAAAATGTTTTAAAAAATAAAGAGGAGCACCTGGGTGGGTTTGTGGGTTCGAGCCCCGCGTCAGGCTCTGTGCTGATAGCTCAGAGCCTGGAGCCTGTTTTGGATTTTGTGTCTCCCTCTCTCTCTGCCCCTCCCCTGTTCACGCTCTGTCTCTGTCTCTCTCAAAAATAAATAAACATTAAAAAAATAAAAACAAAGCAACCTAAAAAGTTGGCAGTTGTCAAAACTAAAAACTGCTTTTCAAAGACAACATTAAGAAAACAAAAAACCCATCACAGATTGGAAGAAGATATTAACAACATGTATATCTGAAAAAAGATTTGTTTCCAGAATTATATAAATTCCTACAATTCAATAAGGAAAAGACAAATAGCTCTAGAAAAAAAGTGGACAAAAGACTCAAATAGACACATCATAGAAGATCTATATGAATAGCCAATAAGCATATGAAAATTTACCTACATCAATAGGTATCAGGGAAATGC
This sequence comes from Panthera tigris, assembly GCF_018350195.1. NCBI lineage: Eukaryota > Metazoa > Chordata > Mammalia > Carnivora > Felidae > Panthera > Panthera tigris. Next base: position 38,200,965 of record NC_056666.1, read on the forward strand.
AATTAAAACTACAATGAGATACCAGTTCATATCTACAAGAATGAATAAAATTTCAAAAAGGGATAATACTAAGTTATTGGCATATAGAACAGCTCGAGTGCTCATACATTGTTGGTGGGATCATGAACCGGAGCAACTCTTTTGGAAAGCTGTTTGGCACTTTCTTATGAAATTAAACACCTACTAGTAAGCCCACTTCTAGGTATTTACTGAAGGAAAATGAATATATATCCTCAAAAATACTTATACAAGAATGTTTGTATCAGCCTTATTTGCAACTGTCCAAATAGTCATCAACAAATGAATGGATGTCCGTATAATGGAATGCTAGTCAATAACAAGAACAAGAAAAAAGAAACAAACCTTGGATATGTGCACTAAAGTCAATGAATATCAAAAACCTTATGTTGAGCAAAGGAAGCCATACATACCATATGATTCAATTTATATGAAGGCAGAAGGAAGCTTTAGCGATAGAAGTTGGATGATTAGTCATCTGGATGGGGGTGGGGATTGACTGTCAAGGGGGATCAAGGACTTCCTAAGGGGAGGAAAATGTTCTATATCTTGATTATGGTAGCTGTCCCACAGGTGTATGTGAGTCAAAACTCTTACACCTAACCACGCATTTAAAATATGTGCTTTTTGGGGTGCCTGGGTGACTCAGTCGGTTAAGTGTCTGACTCTTGGTTTCAGCTCAGGTCATGAAGTCATGGTTAGTGAGTTCAAACCCTGTGTCAAGCTCCATGCTGCCAGTGCAGAGCCCGCTTGGGATTCTCTCTCTCTCCCTCTCTCTCTGCCCTTTCCATGCACTCTCCTCCCCCTCCTCCCAATAAATAAATAAACTTAAAAATAAAATAAAATAAAATAAAATAAAATAAAATAAAATAAAATAAAATATGTAGTATATGCAAGTTATACTAAAATTATACTATAATCCCAATATTACTGGTGATGAGTTAGTCAGAAGTGTTTGCTGATAGCTTGAACGGACAAAGATCCCGGCCTCACCACCATACACAGATGAATTATGTTCTCCTTAGGTTGGAGATAGTTGTAAAGGGTAACCTACTTTCTCTTTTACCACAAAATACTAGAATAATGGTAGATTAAGAAACACTTTCTATTCTTAAAAAAAATCAAAGAAGTATGCACCTCCCACACACAAACCACAAAAACACGCAAAACACAAACCTCCTCCAATAACCTGTTCAATGACAATTTTCTCACTGTGGCAGAACATTCTGCTTCAGGTTTAACTTAAATCCCTCAAGTTGCATTGCACTAATTTCTACTTTTGTTCTTTGGTAAATGGAAGCTTTCCCAGGGCTGGCCAGGAATTTCTTCTCTTACAGTACAAAATTATCTTTCTTGGGTAGTGTTTTAAGGCTGGAGACGTTTGTAATTGTGCAGGTAGCCCCTGGTCCAGCTGCCTTACAATACTCTCCTGCGACTCAGCTTAATTATGTCTTTGAGATTTTCATTTTTAAAGATTTTATTTTTAAGTAATCTCTACACCCAAAATGGGGCTCAAACTCACAACCCTGAGACCAAGAGTCGCATGCTCCGTTGACTGAGCCAGGCAGGCACCCCCAGCATTGAGATTCCTGAAAAATTGGCAGGACAGTCTTGGGGTCGATGACCTTGGTGTACTCCCAGGTGCCTTGAATACATTGACATTGCCTTGCCTTTCCTTCCATAACAGGAAATGCTGAAGGATGAGGTGCGGACACTCACCTACCGGAACTCCATGTATCACAACAAGCATGTGTTCAAGGACAAAGTGGTGCTGGACGTTGGGAGTGGTACCGGGATCCTTTCCATGTTTGCTGCCAAAGCAGGGGCCAAGAAGGTGTTTGGGGTGAGCATGCCACACCCTCTCTCCTGTTGGCTTCTGTAGAGATAGCCCTTGCCTCCCACCTTCTCCTGTCCTCCCTACAAGTACAAGCCCAGGTCCACCCCTTGTTGGGGCCACATCCTTGAAGAGGAGTAGAGAAAAATCAAGTGTGACTCTCAGGAGGTGTGGCAAGATCCCACGACTCCCTATCATCCAGGCATTGCTCCTGGCCCCTTGCCCTGACAAATGCTGACATTTACAGAGGATTTTTGACTTTCTGAAAATCATTCTGGTGTTATCATTACCTTAGAGAACTTAGTCCTAGCACCAGCTTGAAAAGCAGTGCAGTGTGATTATACACGTGAGCTTTGCCTTGAATCTCTGCCTTTACAGTCATGAGATGTGTGACCATGGACAATTCACTTCTGTACCTCAGTTTCCCCATCTATTAAATGGTCATAATAACAACACCTTGCTCATGGGGTGATTGTGAAGAAGAAGTTGAGTTTAATACATATGTAAAGTGCTTTAGAACAGGGCTTAGCATATGACCAACACTCAATGTTTGATATTAATATAGTTAGGATAAGGCCCTAGTGGATAACAAGACAATCTCCTTTCTTTGTTCTTTGAAGGGCAAGTTGGTAGGTTTAAATTCTGCTCTGGCCACTGAGGTCTTCCAGATAGAAATGGAGGCTGACCCTCTGGAAGCTTCCCAGCCTTCCTCTGGCTGCCACCACACAGTTGCACACGGACTGATGACAGGGAGGCTGAGGGTCTGGACCTGGGAAGAAACTGTGAAAAAGAAGAGCTCTGCACAGCTGGCTGATGTGTGAAAAATGCAGTGGGTCCAAGGCTGGAATATGAAAATTAACCTTGGTCCAAATTAAAGACACGCTACAGTCAAACTCCCAGCACGTGCACAAGATAGCTGTTTGCAGAGGCCCGTGGGAGCTGAGCAGCTTTTAGTACGGCTTTGTTCTCTGTGCTTTTAGCTGGTTGTCCTGCAGCCTGTGCTGACAACTCCAGGCCCCCAGGTTGACCAGAGCCCTCCAAAACCCCTTGCCACCCACCCCTACTTGGCCTCAGAGGCCGGCCCCTGAGTCCCCCAGCAGGGACAGCATTCCCCCTCGGCACCTGACTTGGACAGTGCCTGGGCTGCAGAGGGTCTTCTAGAAACCCGGGACATCCTCAAGGCATCTCTGCCACAGACCGAACTGGAAAAGCCATGATGTATTCAGCTGAGACACTTGTGATGAGGTGGGCCAATCCGGGTGCCTCAGGTCAAGTGCTGCCCTTCCCTACCTTCCAGCTTTCCTTCACTGGGCTGTCCTCACCAGGAAGGAGGCTTTCCAGAAAGGGACAGACTCCACTTCCTGTGATCACACAGCCTGGGGGTGGGACTTGATTCACCTAGCCATGCTACTGCTTTCCCTGCTAGCCCTGTCTCTGAGGCCTCTTCTTGGTCTGGGACACGGGTAGCCGAGGGCTGAGCAGGGAAAGGGTAGGGCTGCCCCTCACTGGCTTCCAAGTGGCCAGAGGCTCCAGCTAAGGAGCTGTCAGGAGACATCCACTCAGCGCTTTCCAGCTGTGGTGACTATCCCAACCATCCCAGTCCGTCTGCCTCCTGATCTGTTGCTGTCACAGCCTTTATAAACAACTCCCACATATAGCTGGACCTCTTTCCTGATGGCTCATTTCACAGTCTCTCCTGATCCAGGCTCCCCCTCTGCCCACTGCTCTTCTCCAGAGAGAGGGAGAGAAGGAGAGAGGGAGAAGGAGAGAGAAATAAGAGGGAGAGGGAGAGAGAGAAGGAGAGAAAGATGGAGAGGGGGCAGGAAAAGGGAGAGGGGGAGGGGGGAAGAGAGGGAGAGAGAAATAGGAGGGAGAGGGAAAGAGAGGAGAGAAAGAGGTAGGGGGGAGGAGGGAGAGAGAGAGAGAAAGAGAGAGAGAGAGAAAGAGAGAGAGAGAGAGAGAGAGAGAGAGAGAAAGAGAAGAACAGGGGAAAGGAAAGCAGGGGGCAGAAGACAGGAAAAGAGGAAGGAGGACTGTGAAGCTGCCAAGGTCCTGGGGCCTGGGGCCGTCAGTGCTCTCAATTGTTCGCATGCTTTGGCTTATTTAATCCTCATGATGACCACATTAAACAGGGACTGTTTCCTCACTTATGAGGGAACTGAGGCATAGAGAGTGGCCAAGGCCTGATGTGAATCTAGGCCTCCTGCCTCCAGAACATGTGTTCTTCACCACGAAACCACGCAGCGTCTTGCAGATGGGTGCCAACGTGGCAAGGAGGGGGAAAGAATTGGAGGAGAGAAACACAGTCCCACAGAAAGTGGGATCAAAGGCCACAGGACCTCTTAGTCCAGGAAAGGGCCCATCCTCTTGGGCTCTGAGCCTGGCCTAGCTCTATCTTCTCTGACAAAGCAACCCCTATCTGATCCTGCAGGTGCCTTCATCCATCCCCAAGGCTTTTATGGAAGCTGCGGGCCCGCCCCTCAGTCCTCCTATGCAAATACTCTCCCCTCTGGTTCCAGCATCCCCTGGCTGTCTCCTGACACATGCCCCAGGTGTGGACTCTATCTCCCGCTCTTCCCATAAGGTCCTGCTCTCAGCTGATGCTTGGCTAATTTTTCACATACCTTGGCCCTTTACTTAGGAGATTTGGGGAGACTGGAAATACTTGTAGATTAAAAGGAATTAACCATCTCAAAGGTGAACACTCAAAGGGTAAGAATTGACTTGTGCATGACGTGTGTGGCAGGACGGATCTCAAGACTGGTCCTGAGGCCCTGACGTGCCATTTTCCTGATGGTTCCTATCCTGGAATATGCCCAGTTCAGCAGGGAGATTGGGAGGGAGTGGGTAGAGTACAGAAGCTAAGCAACCTCATCCCATTCTCCTCTGGCTAGGAGGAGACCTGCCAGGTCTTACTGAATCTCTCAAGTTGGACACCAGGTCTTCCATTGTGGAGCAGCGGATTGAAGTCAGCCTCCTTACAGCAAAGGAAGCCAAATTCAATGCAAGAGCCACTGGCCTGCAAATTGGGAGGGATGCACTGTAGTTTTCAGTCTGCTGTATGAAAAAATAGCTGTATGACTGTGGGAGGGTCACTGTACCCATCTAGGCTCAGCTTATTTGTCTGTTAAATAGGAGCTAGACAGGCTGTGATCTTTTTTACACCTTTCTCCTTTGTTCTGTGCCCTTTCTAGATTGAATGTTCCAGTATTTCTGACTACTCAGAGAAGATCATTAAGGCCAACCACTTGGACAACAGTAAGATATACCTCTGTGTGTTTTCCCATGGACAGAGGGAGTGAGGGGGTTTAACACTTTCTTGTTTGGGTGGTATAGACTGATGTAAGAGGGAAAAGTACAGAGCACTTGGCCTTGGGAAGGTGGAGCCTGGTGGAGGCTCTATTAGCAGGACTGTACCCACAGGATTCTGAGGTTCCCAATCCCAGCCATGTCAGCCAAGGGCACGTTATTCCCAGCGCAGCTTTCATGGCTTAGCTGCCATGCCTTCTGCTTGGCCCCAGCTGTAGGCATTCTATTGAGTTTTGCAAAATGGCAGCTATTCCTCCTCTTCTGTGCTCTCCACAACCCCATCCCTACCTCTCCCTTTCAGCAAACCAGTGGCATCCTAGCAGACCCAGGCTCTGCCTTTGGAGAAATGTGGTCCCCTACTGACCATGGGCTGTCTTGCTGATAGTGCTGTCTTGGCAGTTAGGCTGCCTTTGGGAGTGGGACCTTCTCCAAGCTGGTGTCTGATTATAAATAGAGGTGCCTTCCCTTCCCTTCCTCCCTTCACTCCTTACCCATGCATTGCAACCTTTCCCAGGCCCCTCCTCCTGGAAAACTATTTTGAACACACTCACACCCACAAGTGTCCCCAATCCAAAGAACTCCTTGCATCTTTTATTAGTCAACTGGATGAGATTTAGCCTCTAGGCCCTGTGCTGAGCTGGGCCATACATAGGGTTTGTAAACTAGGAAAACAAGGTTGACTTTTTTTCCCTAAGGATGATAGAGGCATTTTGGAGACTATTATGCAAAGAAAAGTATTTCCTATGGGGTATGGATTAGAATGTGTTGTCGGCATCAAGAGTGTAAGCAGAGACACATTAGGGGGCTGTTTCAGTGCTCAGGGGACATGCTATGGCATGGACCAGGGTGGTGGCAGTGGAGGTGGAGAAAAGTGACCACTTTGGGCTAGAGGTAAGGGGGTCTACTGATGAGATGCATGTGGAAATGATAAAAAAGATATGAGCAAGAGCTATTTTGTTGCCTTGAGTAACTGGGTGGATGGTGGAAGACAGAAAGTAGAGAACTTCTGGGGATGACGGGAGGGAGAAAGAAATCAAGAGTTCTCTTTTGCACATGTCAGGTTTGAGATGGACATCCAGTGGACTTGTTAAGCAAGAGTAAATTTATGAGTTTATGTTTCAGGGAGATCCAGCACATGGGATTTGGGAGTCTTCAGCATATGGATGTTATTTGAAGCCACAGGATGATGTCACTTAGGCTTAAAGTATAGCTGGAGGAAGAAATGGACCAAAGATAGGGCTCTGGGGCATTTCAATGTTTGGAAGTCAGTCAGAGGAGAAAGGGCCAGTAAAAGGCAGAGAAGATACACCCAGTGAGGCTGATGGACATTCAAGAGAGAGAGATGCACCATGAAGCCAAGGGAAGGAGGAAGGGGCGACTATAGGGAATGCTCAGAGATCAAGTAAGGGAAGAACAGAGAAGTGACTATTGCATTTGGCCACATGGAGGCCATAGGTGTTCTAAACAAGAGCAGACTCAATGCTAGGGTGGGGACTGAAGTTCAGTTAGAGTAGGATAAATTGTGGAGGGAGGGCTATAAATAAGCCTTCTTGCTGTGCGGGGGAACAGGAGAATGGAACTGTAGCTACAGGTGAATGTGGGGCCAAGGCAGGGAGTTGTTTTTAAGGGCAGGAGATATGAAAACATGTGTGTCTGATTCAGTTGTCCAGTAGACAGGCACATACAGGAAAAAGAAAAGTCAGTCATGAGGCTCTTGGGTCCAGAACACAGGTATAGGGGTTGGTCTTTCCCTTGGAGTAGGGACAGTTTAACCACAGAAACAGATGGAGACTGAGGAGTATGGCTCCAGATAGAGGTGGGCTGCTGGTGGAAAGCCCCCAGTTTGTTGCTTCCATTTTCTTTTCAAAGAATGAGACAGTGATTGGCAGAGAAGAGGGGGATGAGAAAAGATGTGGGAAATGATGGAATGGTCTTTCAGAAGGAGGGAGGGAGGCAAATATGCTGGACTGGTGGGGATTGCTGGAGATGAGTCAGCATAGATATGCAATAAGCTCAGTCCTTGTGTGAGTTTCTCCTTACCACGCTCACCAGCTTGGGTGTGAGGAGGGCCACCTGGGTGGGGGCTTTGATAGTGGGTGGGGGCACACAAGTTCGTTTCAATAATGGATCATGGAATTTAAGCTGGGTAAGGCAGGAAGTGAAGAAGGGATGGGGGGTGGTAGGTGAGTGACAATGAAAAAGGTTAGCGGTATTGGGGAGGCCATGAGCAGAGGTCCAGAGGCCTTTTTCCAGCTTGAGTAGAGGACATGTTGCCCTGACCTCTGACTTTGGTGTCCAGTCTCTCCTGGTTCACTTTGGGCAGCCAGCTATCCTGCACACTCCTCAGAACAGTCCCTGACATGGGCAGAAGGGAAAGAGAGGTGAGCTCTCTACTTGCCTACTAAAGATAGGAAAAGAAAACTGGCCAATTCCTTCTCTGCAAGGGTGCAATAGCCTGACATCCGTGTGTTTTCATCTGACATCCCTTTCTCCAACTCTGTGACATAGGGCAAGAGGTTCCCCCCATTTAACAGATGGGGAAACTGAGGTAGGAGAGGTAGGGCAGAAATTTGGTCTTGGTTCTTGCTCCTGTACTCTCTCCTAAAGTGTGTTTACATTGATGTGGAATCCCCAGGAGTGGCTGCCAATCCTGAAAATGAAAATTAAAACCTGTTAGGAGAAGAGGGTGGGGACAAATTGATGTCTGATCAGACACCCTCCCAGTACCACCCCTGGTCTCCAAGGGGCCTTCAAAGGACATTTAGACCATTCCCTGCCTCTGTACATGTTCAGTTGCGCAGTGACGCCTGACCTTGGAGGGACGGTCTGCCTTCCCCGTCCCCCTGACTCTTCATCTGTCTCTTGCTACCAATTCTCTTGGGATCTGGAACTATAGCCCCCGAAGCTTGCAAAGGGCAGCTGCTTGCAGCCATTGGTAGCAGCGTGTAGAGTGGACCTGAGTGAGAGTGGGGGAGAATAGTCCCTGTGAGGAGTGCCTGACTTTGGGAGAAGGGCGGTTTGGGTCTGAAAGTATGCTAGGAAAAAGAAGCCAATAACCCCTCATCATGCCCTCTAATTCACACCTCGAGAGCTTTCCCTCTCTGCCTCTCTTCTGCTTCAGTTTCTTGTAATTTTTTTTAATGTTTGTTTATTTTTGAGAGAGACAGAGACAGAGTGTGAGCGGGGGAGGAGCAGAGAGAGAGGGAGACACAGAATCTGAAGCAGGGTCCAGGCTCTGAGCTGTCAGCACAGAGCTCGACACGGGGCTTGTACCCACGAATGGTGAGATCATGACCTGAGCCAAAGTGGGACACTTAACTGACTAAGCCACCCAGGCACCCTCTGTAATTTGGTTTATTTCCCTTCCTATCTTTATCACTTCTTTCCTTTAACCTTCAAAACATTCCAATATATAGACAAGGTACAACTTTTTTTTTTCCTGAACACTTTGAGAGCAAGTTGTTGACGTGATGCCCCATCAGCCCCAAATACATGCATATGCGTGTCATACAAACAGGGACATTTCCCTGCATAGCCACACTGTGACCATCAAAATCAGGAGACTAACGTTCTTCCATGATCATTAGCTAGCGCTCAGATCCCGCTTATGTCTGCCACTTGTTGAAATAACATCCCTTAGAGTAAAAGGAATCACCTTCTTAAAAAAATTTTTTTAATGTTTATTTTTGTGAGAGAGAGAGAGAGAGAGGAAGAGAGAGAGAGAAAGAAAGTGAACAGGGGAGGGACAGAGAGAGGGAGACGCAGAATTTGAAGCAGGCTCCAGGCTCCAAGCTGTCAGCACAGAGTCTGACGCGGGGCTCGAACTCATGAACCGTGAGATCATGTCTTGAGCTGAAGTCAGACACTCAACTAACTGAGCCACCCAGGCGCTCCTAAAAGGACTCAGTTTCAAACCACATGTTGCATTTAGTTGCCACATCTCTGGTTTCCTTCAGGCTGGAGTGGCCAGATGCTCCTCAACTCTTGTTGCCTTGACGCTTGACAACTGCAGGCCAGAGTTCTGTAGAATGTCTCTCAGTTGGGGGCATGTGATGCTTCTGCAAGATTGGGTTCAGATCGTGCCTCCTGGCAGGAGTTCGCGGAGATGCTGTGTCCTTTTTCCTGCATGCTCTTGGGGACATGCAGTTTTGATTTGTCCTGTTACCGACAGCATTTGCTTTGATCACTGCTTCTGGTGATGTCTGCCAGGCTTCTCCATGGTCAAGTTGCTCTTTCTCCCTTTGTAATTAGTAAGATTTTCTGGGGGAAGTGGTTTGAAACCATGTAAATATTTCATTCCTCATCATTAATTTCCTATTTTATTCAATAGGTTACATCTATTATTAAAGGTACTTATTTTGATACACGAATTGTTCCTAATTTGGTCATGGGAGCACCTTTAAGCTGGCTTCTGTGTCCTTTTGACATTCCTTCTTCATTTTTTGTGAGCTTTCTTATTTTCTGGCACTAATGTTCCAGGCTCATCTTGTGCTTTCCATGGCTTTGTTTTAGAATCAGCTGTTTCTCCAAGGAGTCATGAGTCCATTTACTGGACAAAGGCATTTAGAAACTAGAATCTGGGGCTAAATGTGTTCATTGATTTTAGGGTGTTGAGGCCCTCAGGCTGCTTCAGTAGAAAGAACTAAAGAATGTGTGTGTGTGTTTACATACACATTTACATAACGTGTACTTCTGAATCTATACATACTGTCAAGTGTAAGTCCACGTGCTACCCCACCTCCTGCTCTAACCAGCACTGCAGGGTCCTCTAACTTTCTCTCTTCCCATGTTTACAATTCATTTCTCTGACAGTGAAAAACCTGGCTCCTACTATTCTTCTTTTTTTTTAAGGTTTATGTATTTTTGAGATAGAGATAGAGATAGAGAGCAAGCATGCAAGCAGGGGAGGTGCAGAGAGAGAGGAACAGAGGATCCAAAGTGGGCTTGGAGTTGACAGGCTGACAGAAGCCAGCCTGATGCAGGGCTCAAACTCATGAACCACGAGATCATGACCTGAGCCAAAGTCGGCTGCCCAACCTACTGAGCCACCCAGGCTGCCCTGGCTCCCAGTATTCTTATTATGTTTACTTATTGAAACCATCCCCCCTGATGTACACCATCTCCCATTGTCACCACCTCCTGCCCTATGCAGACGTGTCTGTCCCCCCGTGTTGGGCTCTGACACTGGCATGGGTACTCTCCTCTCCCTGCTTAGACTCCAGCTTGCAGAGCCAGGCTGCTTCCCATGCAGCAGCCCTCTCGGCCCCTTGGACTTTACTCTCCCATCCCAGGCCACCTCTTCATGCCCTGCTTACCACACTGCCCCCACACTGCTCAAGCTTCAACACCCCATGCTGGACTGTTGTGGCAGGTACACACACCCCCTTTCTGGGCTGCCTAGACATCTAGTTTGCTCAGCCACATTCTTAGCATGCAATCATCCCAGGCGCTGTACTTTGATGGCTCACACTTGATTCTCTACTAGTGAGCAAAGGCCCAAGAGGGACAAACCCTTATCCCCAAGTAAATAGCCAACCCCATGCCTCATTCTTACCCCTCACATACAGTGTACCGAGGAGGAGGGAACACCAGGCCCAGGGGCCTTTACAAGGCAAAGTTGTTTCCACTTCTTCCTTCCTGGGCTTAGCAACAGGTGGGTGGAGCCGGTGAGACCGCCCAGGGCCCTGTCTGCTGCACCCGCTCGCTCAGCCTTGGCATGTGTACTGGAAAGAGGACAGCTTGACTGTACAAATGCTTCCATGGAAATGCTTTTGAAATGTTGCAACAGCCAATTGTGTGGGGCTTAGGAGCGTAGGTGTACAGACATAAATAACAACACAGGACATAAAATACCTGCTACCCAGAATCAATCAATCTCTCTCCCCCTCCACCTCCATACAGCTCCTGGGGCTGGATTTATTCACGTGTATACACACACCTCCACGAAGCCACCTGCAGTGGTCATGCAGCCTTCACATGGCTTCTTCCACATGCATGGCCCACTCACGTGCTCAGAGACTCCTGTTTGACTTTGACTTCCTCCTTTTCCCTGCTGCGGAGCTGAGTGTGCTACCAAGATGCTTAGAAAGGTAGATTTGTTTGTGAAGATTGACATAGGACCTCAGGGATGGGTAAAATTTTTATAGCTCTAGAAACAAAAAAGTTATAACCCATTTACTTCTCAGGAAGCTCAAGGGAGAAAGTGTATCCCTCCTTTCCTTTCTCTTTTCCTGCCTGTGCACGTCCTAAAGTATTAAGTGTCACAGACGAAGAAGCCTGAGCACACAGCAGAATGGCAATGGACAGAGCATGCTCCACAACGTAACAGTAGAGATGGCTCTGTCCCATCGCTTGGACTTTGTGATCCACCACCTGCTGCCCAGAGAGGAGCTATGTCCCAGCACAGCGTGCAGGGCTATTCGGGGGTGAGAGACAGTGTTCAGAGTGACTAATGCCAGGCTTCGTGTGTGGTAGGTGCTCAAACGTTAAGTGTAGGTCCTTTCAGTCTTCATGTTCTACACGTTGCTCTTTCTTGGCCGCACACGCACCCTGAGACTTTTGGAGATGACGCTTCAATCCTCTGCTGCGGCTGGTTTCCTCCGCGCCCTGGGGCATGCAGCCTTGGGATGGTTCGCCTGATAGGAACCCTGCCACCAGTCACTTGGGATCCGTGGTTGTGAGGAGCACTTGTTTCCGGGGGTGGGGGAATCCTCCTCCCTGCAGCCTTGCCGAGGCTCCCTTCCTTTCCTCCGGGCCATGCAGAGTAGGAGCCTCCTGTCATGTGGCAGCCCTTTGTCCACATCCCCCGATGATAATGACACCCTCCCAGATCCTACACTCTTTGCTTGGTTTGAGCCACTGTCTCCCCCTCACCCTTGGAGTTCTGCTAAGAAATAAGCCCAACCCGGAGACAGGAGGGACCCAGATGCTGTGCTTCTGACACCATGGCTCCAACTTCCTTCCATTAGCGATTGTGGAAAATGCAATGTCACCTGGTGCTGAGATGGAATCAGCTACAGCCTGTCGTCTGTCCGTATCCATATCTGTTGACTATCAGAATTACTGCCCAGCTGGAGCTCCTAACCTATGTCTTGAATCCAAACCGAGAATCACACTTCTTATTCATATTAGACTTCCTGTTGGTAGATTTGGTCCTTCCTTACAACTACTCAGGCTTTCGAGAGAGCATGGCTCTTCCAGGGTCATTGTTTTCTGCTTGCTGTTCCCACATTTTTGATGGGTGCCCTGGGGTGAGTGTGGAAGCTCTCGTAGGCTGGTCTGTGTTCAGCTCTTGATCAGTGCCTTTGAATACAGCCAAATAGCCAGTGGCAAATCCATACGATAAGGATGCTGTGGGGGCAAGGACTTGTCAGAGCTCCTGTTGGAGGTCCCCACATGGTACACTGCAGGCAGGGGGGTGAAGAGCACTTACTCTGGAACCGGACTTCCTGGTTCACGCTCAGTGCTGCCCGATTAGCTTGTGATCTTGGATACCTTATTTTGTTATCCTTGTTTTGTTGTGCCTTAGTTCCCCCATCTGTGAAATGGGAGCAACAACACGTCATAGGGTCATTGTGACGATTCCATGTTACTGCACGTAAAACTGTGGCATGCTGAGACAGGCTCCTACAGGCTCCTGAGGGCCAACTGTTAAATTTTCAGTGTATTTGTAGAACAGATGAAGTCACTTTGGTGGCTTGAAATTGGCCACAGTGGGAATATTTACACCACAGAAACCAGCAAATGCTACAAATCAGGGCTACTTTCCCCGGAGACCCAGTTGTTAAGTATCTACCAGCACACCACTGTTAAAACACAATGGTGTCCCACAGGCAGTAAGCAGCCAAGAAATTTTAGCTATGGTTATTATTATTTCATTTGTTAACTTGACTAATAACTCTGTCAAAAGAAAAAATGAGATTAATCAGATATAATTTTTTTTAATGAACCTGTACTAGTGACTCCTGGCAATTGCTGCTTCCTTTCCTAACTGCTCGTGAAGAAGCCTATTAATAATCTTAGGGCTGGGTTTCACGCCCTTGTTTCTTCAGGCATTGTTGTGCCACACTCCATGCCCTGTACCAGGTGCTGGGAGCCAATGGTGAACCTGACAGACAAGCTTTTTGTTCAGGTGAAGCTCACTTATCTCACGGAGAAGACAGACATAAGCGCAAGTGAACAGACATCATGATAAAATTACAAATGGTGAAAGGTCTTAGAAAGAAACATGATGGAGTCATTGAGAAAAGTGGGGTGCCCACTTCTGGCTGGGGGATCGCAATGGCATGATGGAACTGGCTCACAGTTCACACCCCCTTGTGAGAGCTGATCCTGCACTTTTCTTCCCAACTGTGCACGGGTGACATCCCAGCGTGAACAACAGAAATCAGCCATGGTGGAAATGTTTACACCACCGACACCAGCAGGTGCCTTTTTTAGACACTGACCAGCACAACCAGTTTTAGACACTGACCTGCACAGCATTGGAAGTGCGGAAGCTTCTGGATCGAGGGCACTGAGGCATAGACTTGACTAGTGAATAAGCCACCTGCTGAGTAGACAGACATGTATCACACAGAGGGACCACTGGTGCCAGCTCCCTGAGATGGAAGACATTTTGTGCCTGTAAACTCTAAGTATTGGGTGACAGTGATACCTGGAATGATTTCAGAGTCCCAGAGCCTAGGGAAGGCTTTGCTGCCTTCTACATTCACAATGATTCAAAAACCCTGTCCAGTACCCCTGCCTTCCTAATCCCTACCCTACTTGGCTAAGCCCCCACAATCCTCTGCCTGTGGCCAATGTGTGGGGTATGTACTCAGGCTGTGCCATGCTAGGGATTCTAAGTGGTGGGTGATAGGTTGGGGTGGGGTGAGTCCCAGGATGGTTTTGATTGCCCAAGTATTAGTCCAGCCAGTGCAGGGTGTCTGGGAAGGGAAGGGCTCGGGCCAAAGCTAGCAGGACTTCAGAGCTCTAGCTAAGCAGAGTAGGCCCTCAGTCCTCAAGGGAGCCAGAGCAGGTCAGGACATGAAGCCAGGCAGATTATGCACTAGGGGCAAGGCAGAAGCTCAAGCCCTATGTTCTTGGGTGAATGGGGGGTTATGGAAGAAAGAGAGGTACCATACTGAAGGTTCTACTATACGGAGGCTACATAGCACGCATGGCTCATCTATGCCAGCTCCAGTTATGGGATCTGTTTGCTGCAGGGTATTTTCCAAGTTCCACCAGATATTGGGGGTAAAGTTATTGGTGTCTTCTTTCTCCCACCACCACTGGCCCAAGAATGGGGCTTACACTGACTGACCTTGTAAGAGAGGTTTATCCATGCATCTGGACCTTGGAGAAGATGAGGGCAGAAAGCTGAGGCAAGGCTGATACCAGGGAGGTGTCTCAGTTCCACCTCCACCACCCTGATGGCTCAAGATGGTTCTACCTCTCCTCACCCTACTAACCAACCTGACTGGCCTTCAGGAGAAGGATAGGTTAATCCTTGGCCTTCTCAGGTTTCTTTTCTCCCATCATTCCCAAGCAGCTGCTTGGTGGCCACAACAATCCCATGATTGTTGTGGGTAAGTCAAGTATTATATCCACTGGCAGACAAAGGAGGGGAATCTCAGGGAGACTGGTGACTTGTACCAGGGTTACACAATTGGCCTAGCCTTTGGCTCTGCCTTTTGATTTCTCTAAACTCCAGTTCTCTCATTTAGGCAGATGGAATAATAAAACCAACCACACAGGTTCCTGTGAGGGTTATAGAGATAATGTAAGTGAAATCACTCTGCAAGCTGCTACTCAAATGCCAGCAATTTTTTACTATCATAATTAGGACTAGTTTGAGGATCTTTTGTCTTTGAACCCAAATACCCTTTTTTCAAAATTGCTTATTCATCCATTCATTCATTCAGTAATGATTTTTGAATGTTTGTGAGGGGTCAAGTGCTCTGCTAGGTCCTAGAAATAGGAAACTGAAATAGACAATTAAGAAGAGGAGATCGTAGCCTGGAGGTGAATCAGGCCCCCAGAAGTTGTTTGGCAGCTGGCATGGGTGTCGCCAAAATAGGCCTGTGAACAACATGGAAAAGGAGCTGAGGGGCAGCTGGTGTCCATGCTGTGGTGGGGGTGGCATCAGAGAGGCTCTACCACCTCAGAGCATGCTCCCTGCCTCACATTCATGACCCTCATGCCCACTCCTCTATTACACAAGATCTGCTCTGGGGAACAGAGGAGTGTAAACTGGGGAGACTACTAACTCCAGACCTGTAGGGTCACCTGACTCTGATGGACATGTGGGAGGCCCAAATGAGATCAGGCTGGCCCAATTTGTTTTTTGGTTTTTGGTTTTAGGTTTAATTTTTTAAATTTATTTTTAGTTTTTATTTGAGAGAGAGAGAGAAAGAGAGAGAGAGAGAGAGAGAGAGAGAGAGAGAGAGAGAGAATCTTAAGCAGGCTCCACTCTTAGCATGGAGCCCAACATGGGGCTCGATCTCATGACCCTGGGACCATGACCCAAGCTGAAATCAAGAATTGGACACTCAACTGACTGAGCCACCCAGTCACCCCATTTTTTTAAGTCAAACCAATGACCATGAGTCAGAATGGCTAGATTTCTGTAATGAACAGTGAAGATGAAAAGAAAACAAATCCAAAAAAAGAAAAAAATCTGGATGTCTCATTTGCATACTTGAAATTACAGGGGAAGAATCTCCCAATTTAGAGTTTAGAGTTTATTGCTCCCTGTTGTGCACTTAGTTATGATTAATCATTCCAAAATTCACAAGCCATGGTCCTCTTATTTGAACAAACTTTTGATCATCTTTATGGAATAAAAACATAGCTCCAAAGAGTGACCTTAATGCAACCTTGAGTTAACACAGTGTTAGTGATGTGGGGATCAGATTGAGAACAGAGTTCTACAGCCCATAGCTGCTCAGAACATGAGGATCAGTGGCTAAGATCCCCTTGAAAAAGCTTGACGTGTAGAAGGGTTGGATGCCTGCACACTTCTTGGAGCCAACCTGCTGCCATGCACTGGCCAATAGTCCCTGGTTAGGTGCCATAAAGCCTACCATAAGAGGTAGCATTTTGAAGACTAGGAAATTGAATCTGGGAGTTTAAGTGGTTGCCAGTGGTGACTATAGAAAACAGGAAGAATATCCCTGATGATTCAGCTGGGCAATTATATTTGGGTCCATGGAAACAATGTGGCCTCTTTCTTTAAAAATTGGTCCTAAGGAATTTGTACAAATTCGAGTCAAGCTGGAGGTTGGAGGTACATCTTCTTTATTGGTGTCAGCTACCAGTAAACTTTGCACAATGCCTTTTACACGCTCATATATACTTGAACAATCAAAGCATTTTGGCACTGCAGAGCATCTTGGGGAATTTTAGGTTCAATCCCCCTCTTTTTTCTTCCTCCAATAAGGAAATCGAGGCCCCAAAGGAGAGGAACTGTTTGATCAAGGTTTGTTTGCTGTCGGCTGGAACAAAAATGAAGTTGTCTGTCTCCAGGGTGCCAACATGAGGTTGTGAAAATTGAGCACTCTACAGAAGCACCTGGGCAAGGGCATGAATGGGGTCTGGAATCCAGTCCACAACTGGCTGAGGGGAAGCCTGCCTTTTTCCTTTCACATAAGGCCCATCTACTCACCAAGCCAAAGTAGGGGCTACATCTGCTCTGAGAAATGTTTGGATGCAGAAGGGTGATGTTAAATGAACAGAGATGCAGACTGTTGATTTTTTAATAGGGTTAATTGATTCCTTCTGCCTTTCTGTGACCCACTCTCATTCTCTCTCCCTCTCCCTCTCTCTCTCTCTCTCTCTCCCTCTCCCTCTCTCTCTGTCTCTCTCTCTCATCTGTCTATCTGTCTTCCTACCTATCATCTGCTGTACCCATAGTGATCAAGATATAGCAACTCATGGATAGAGCGCTACTGCAGAGAACAGGGACAGCATTCACTCATGCTGGGGGACACCCAAGGAATATTGGGTACATACCAATGTGTCAGACTGGACTATAAGTTCTTGTCCATCTCTGCTTCTTGCCATCCTACTAGAGTCCTGTTCATGGAATCATTCTCAGTGAACCATATACTAGGCACCGAGAGTGGAGGCTGTGGTGCAACCACAGGCAGGAGAACACATCTTCCTGAGATACAAGGAGGTCACGATCTAATGTAAGAGATGGAGCAGACCTATAGCTCCATAGACACATGCAGGCATTAGGGAAGAGCCTGCAAGAAATGTGCAAAGAGAGAAGAAAGGGAAGCCACCTTGAGGGCATCACAGTAAGTGAAATAAGTCAGATAGAGAAAGATAAATACTGTATGATTTCACTAGTAAGTGGAATTTAAAAAACAAAACAAAACCCAGACTCATAGATACAAAGAACAGATTGGTGGTTGCCAGAGGTACGGTAGGGGGTGGTGGGGGAATGGGTGACGGGCATTAAGAGGTACAAACTTCAGTTATAAAATAAATAAGTCATGGAGATGTAATGTACTGTATGAGGAAAATAGACAATAATCTGTATCAACTTTGTATGGTGACAGATAGTAACTACACTTATGGTGGTGATCAGTTCGCAATGTCAAATCACGGTGCTGTGTGCATGAAATTAATATCATATGATATGTCAGCTATTCTTCAACAACAACAAATTTGCAAAAGTAAGACAAACCAGGCTTTGCACTCAAATAATGAGGCAGGTGGGTCAGGCATGTATTTGTCAGTTCTTTTTCAGAATGAGAAATAAGTTAGGCACTCCATTTGCATTTTCAAAAATCCCTTACTTTGTCCCTGTGTGAATCCTCTTGGTTCATCCTGCATCCTGCTTTTGCTTGAGCTCCTGCTCTTAAGTTGTGGAGCCCCCAGAGAAGCAGAGCTTTGATATCTCCTCTTCCTACGCCTTCTGAACATTTTGGAAGTGACTAGGCTTTCCTTAGGGGTAGGGCTCATGAGTAGCAGCCAAGAAAGCCACACAAGCTGGGGGCCTCACTCTAGAGTGATCAGGGCCAATATGCTTCTGCAAAGTGTCTGACTCCTTACAGAGGAGGCCTTATCTGATTAAGCCTTGATTAAAAGCCAGATATCAAAGAGCAAATCATCATTAGAGGCTACTAATGGGCATTCCATCACCTGTGTTTTCAATGTGAAGACATGAAGCAAAACCAGTGACCTGTGTGCCCTTTGTCATGCAGCAACCTCTAATCCAAATTAATTTTAATGAAGCTTAGATTCAGGACAGATATGTTCTCTTTGTGTGTATGTATGTGTTTTTTTCCACTCCTGAGTACAAGCTATTGTTCAATTTTCCCAGCAAAGCTCAGGCATGGTGTGATTTTTCAGAAGATGGTGCAGAAAGAGAATTTCAGAGCATGAATATGTGTATCCTTTCAGAGGAAATGTTCAGATGGAATCAGCCAACAATACATCACCCTGTCAATTTCACAGCAACATCTAAGATAGTATTTGCTATGATCTTTACAGCAACAAATGTAAAAAGAGACTCCAAAATTATGTGTACGACTGTGTCAAATGATCAAAACCCCAAATAAGAAGTTTCCCCTGCCACAGAAGGATAGAAAGGTCTTGGAAGTGACTTATGAGCAGAGGCCACTAAGAGCAGGAGAGTGTTCCCAACCTTATCCCATTCACTTCTCTATCAGCTGGTTAGCAAGGCGGGGGAATGTCAGATGATGTCTACCTTCTGTTGAGCCCCGGCTAAGAACCTGGCACTTCACATTTGCTGTTTCATCACATCAGTTCAACTACCCACTCAGTAGATACTATTCTCCCTGCTTATTCTCTGGGGAATCAGAGTTCAGTTAGGTCAAGTAACCTTTGGAAAGTCCTATAGTTAATAATGAGAAGATCAGGATTTAAACCCCCGACTACAGAGCCCATGCTCTTGTCAAGACACAAAGTTGCCTTCCTCATGAACCCACTGGGAGATGAGCCCTGGATGTGAACAGATGCAAGAGCAATAGGTATCCTTGCCCTTTGGATTTGAACCGTCATGGCAGCCTAAAATGGGATGGGCACCATGATCAGAGTGTTAGAGTCATAGCATATCAGACCTGGTCTCTACTTCCACAGCCACCATTTAACCTCTCTAAGCTTCAGTTCTGAATGAGAATAATAATAATGCATTTACTTCATAGAGGTGCTGGGAAGACCACATTATAGGGTGTATATCACAAGCTTGGCACAGGGCCAGACGCATAGTGACTGCTCAGTAGATTTTAGGAAGAAAACACACAAGTAGTTTGCAGTTCTTTTTGTATAACTAGCTTGGAGAGGGATGAGGTACGTCACATCTTAAAAGCAGAATCAGAACAGGGATAAAACCTGTAGGTCTGGCCCTGATGTGGGATGCTCATGGTTCCAGGCTAGGGTCCCTGCAAAGTGTGGCCGTGGGGTTCATATTTTCCAGTCATCACCATATTTAAGGGTAAAGTGGAAGAGGTGGAGCTGCCTGTGGAGAAGGTAGACATCATCATCAGCGAGTGGATGGGCTACTGTCTGTTCTATGAGTCAATGCTCAACACGGTGATCTTTGCCAGGGACAAGTGGCTGGTAAGTGTCCTGCATGCTGTCCCCTTGTTGGTCTGCTGGCTGTCCTGCTGCTCTACCCTTGGCCGACAGTCTAGGAAGAACATGAGTACTCCAGAGAGAGGTTGAGCTAAAAGGTCACCTCCTCCAGAACCCTCTCTTTAAACCAGATCTGCTTTAGAGGACAGAATGATGGTACCTGGGTCCAACATATCTATCACATTATTCTGTAGGTCTATCCTTGGCCTCTTTGGTCATAAACAACACCCATTCTCTGTTGTCAAGACAAAAATCTATTCTGATCAACAGGTACTTAGGACTTATTTGGCTGCCAGGGAGCTGAGCATGCTTATGACCTTGGCTTCTCTGGGCTAAAGGTTATAACATCTTTTGCTGTTCCTCATAGACTAACATTTTCCCCAGTTCATTTGTTCTATTAACTCTACCTAAGTCCCTCAAATTCTCCTAATTCCCAAAGAAAAACTGAGCATTGCCATCCTAACCCTAACCCTGGCCAAGGTGACAGTCTGCTGAATGAGAAATGCTGGCAAGGGGGTGCCTGTCTGGTGACTCTATGTGCAGTTCAAAATGTGATGTCTTTGTCAGGTGAATAGATTACGAGACCCATTTCCCCACAATTCATCAACAGAAACCTGGAGGGCTTATGTTTCCAGACCGGGCAGCATTGTACGTGGTAGCAATTGAAGACCGACAGTACAAGGACTTCAAAATCCACTGTAAGTCACCTTTTAAGTTTTCATTGGATATATTTTTTTATACATTTGGGGTTGGAGACACTTCATTGGCCCTGAGATGAGCATCTGATCTCATGAATATAGCTGCTATGCTTATGGAGAAGTTTACCTGTGACTTATTCTGGATTCTTCTCTCTAAATGTTTTCTTCTAGTCCCAAGGGTGGGAGGTCTACAGAGAGAAAATAAGCAATACAGCTGGTATAAGATACATATCCTGGACTGAGAGAATGAATGCAATGTGAATGAAAAATGAATTGAAGCAGCTGAAGCTGATTTTTGCAGAGCACATCAGGCCAGCTGGCTGGGATCCTGTGGAGGTTCAGTTATCTCAAAAGTCCACCACAGAGGGTCAGAAATGACAGATTCCTAGCCAGGTTGACCATTCTCAATCCTGTCTCCATGCTACTCAAATTCTTCTTTGAGGTTCTTTTGGGGGAATGGACACCAGTGGGGGTGGGGAGAGATGGAGACTGTGTGTGTGCACATGGGTACATGCATATGTGTGTGTGCATGTTGGGCGTCTCATATCCAAACCTATATTTATACTGCTTTATCACCCGAAAACTTGTTCTCTTAGGGAAAAAAAGCAAGCAAACAAAAAAACAAACAACCTCTCCAATGTTTTATCTGGTCCAAAAGGGATGCTTTGTTCTTTTCAATTTAGAGGGTAGCATTTCTTGGTGACACAAGTTAGGTCTTCAAGCTTATTCCAAATGTGTTTTTGTAAGTTAGAAATGGCTGTGTCTCCTCAACCAGAGCTAAACATGACAAAGGAGTAAAGAACCCCTCACACAGGCAAGCACGTGCATGATCCAACCCCAAGCATGAGGCAGAAACTCCACACAGAGTGATGGAGTCAGTAGACCTGCGGTTCCTACCCCTGCAGTGGACAAACCCTCCTTGGCAAGATTACCATGGAGGGGTTCACAGACTGAACATATGCTCAACGCCTTCTGCCCTGGGAAACAGAGACTCCAGAGTTTGACAGAGTACTGCTCCATTGATTCACACAATTGCCATCTAAGTATTGCCAGTGCCCGACAATACCTCAGCTGGACTGTGCTATGGAATGTGAATATTTGTGTGTGTATGTTCAAACCCTTCTGGAAATATAACATCAAAGCACAGATCACATTTGATAATAATATAACATCAGAGCCAGATCCAGGAGAAGACAGTAATGGGACAGTTATTTGAAGCTCTATGGCCTCTGCCTTCAGCCAGTCTGGTGTCATTTCTAACATTTGATGAGCAATGAGAGGGAGGGTGGCCTAGGTTAGATGATCATGATTCAAAGACTGCCAACCCTGGGTTCAAATCCTACCTGGATGACTGGAAACAAATTCTCTAACCCCTTTGACCTCAGAGATTATATTGCCAATCCCATACACTAGCACCATGAGGATTAAGTGAGATGATGTATATCAAAGGATGTGACAGTTCTTTGTGGTATATGGCACCAGACTGGACCTAGGCTCTGAACATGTCACTAAGCCCCTTCTTGTTTGTAGCTCTGGCAAGTGAGACTGACTGCCAAGCTTGTTGGCCTCTGGTGGCTCAGAATGTAGGACAGGTGTGCTCTCACAGTAGATTGCAGAAACAACTCAACAGTGAACATTGATCAAATGCATGTAAAATAGGGCATATTTTGCCCTGGAGCTGCATTGTAATGCAGCTTTTGGAGTTCTTGCTGTGTAACTATACTGAATAGTGTTTTGAGGAGAAACTTCAGGTGCATTCTTCATTCTTATGTGTAAATATTTATTGAGTCCTGACCCAGAGCACAGCTCTTTAAGGAACTTTTTCATGGTTTAAAAGCAAACATACCTTGCCCTCTTCCTTCCCCTGGATTGTGTTTGGGAACCTGTGGCATATGCATGTTGTAATGAGCCAGCTGGAGCTAGAGAGGACCCTGGGCAGACCCTGGGAGGTGCAAGAGGGCAATTGCTGTCACTCAGATGCTAGTCCAGGACTGGAGATCATGTGATTTAATCTCACAGTGCTCACTTCAATTTTCATAGCTTCTGGGAATGGAAAAAAAAATTACATCAGCCTCCTTTTTTCCCATAAAATGTTTGCTCTGGAGTCTTCTATCCAACCTCTGCCCCTCCAAAAAACCTCAACCCCCCCCCCCAAATAAAAATCATACATACATTTAAAATTTAAAACACTGTGAAGTTTTCCATTTAAAAATTTTTTAATGATATGTTTTTGTTTTTAGTAAAGGAAGTGAGCCCGTTTAGAAATCTGTTTCAAATAAACAGAGATTTTGGTTACTCTGAGTTCTAAATCAAAAGTAAAGCATAAAGGTTGCTGGTTGCTAAGGGAACAATTGTAAGCAAATTTCAAGAACCAGCTAAAAAAGAAAAATCTTAAAGTGGGGCAGGAGAATGAGACCAGCCTAGACCCTTTCATAAAGTAAATTGTTACAAAACAGCTTCCTCCTTGCCCCTCCCTTTCCCTTCTCCCCTCTTCCCCTCCTTCCCTCCCCTATCCCCTATTCCCTCCCTTCTCCTTTCTTCTCTCCTTTCCTTTCTCAACCACATGCAACATAGAAACACAAGAATGAGTGAAACACAGAAGTTGCCTTCAATATGCTCATCAACTGCTAGAGAACACACAAAAAGAGAAGTGAATGATTGGCATGTACTAGACTCACAGTACATATTTTGTTGAGTGAATGAATGAACAAATAAAGGAATGAAAATAAATAGTAAAGGAATGTTCAAGGTATAGTGTTTAACCCCAAGAGAGGAGCAACCTTTATTTATTTATTTTTACATTTCTGCTATCGAGATTTATAGAATCTTAAAACTGGATGGAAATGTGGTCAGTGTTGTATTTGATTTCTTAGCCAATACATGAACCTCACCCAATACGTGAATCTACAACCTACTGAGAGTCAGAGACATGGGGACCAGCTTTCTGGCTCATGAGAAGATGAAAAGGAAGGCCTCCTATGGAGTCAGTGGTGCCTGCTACTGGAGGGTTGAAAGGCAGGACCACTTGGAGGACTCAGTTGCTTTCCATGGGGTTCTTTTCCAACTTCACCCCCAACATCCAGAGTTCTATCCTCTGGCTGTCTCTGATTTTATAGAAGGAGTTGATTCCATTCTTGAGAGACTGAAATGTATGAAAGTTTTCCCTTCTGTCTAGAAGAGAAACTGTAATTAGCACCTCGTGGCACTTGCTCTATTTTTTTTTTTTTTTATCTCTGAGCACATTCTGAGGCAGCCCCATTAGCTCTAGCAGAGAAACTCAAGTCGTGGGGCCAGGGTGGGAAAGGAGGATGTAGCTACAGCTCTCTCCAATGAAATGTAAAATGTGTTCTCTAGTGCTTCATATTTCTTTTTCTGCAAATTGCTTTTGAGATTTTCTCTTTATTTTGATACTCATCAGGTTGACTCTGATGTGTCTATGTGAGTTTTTCTTTGTATTTATCCCACTTGGGATTCTATAGCATTCTTGGATTGGTGGGCTGATGATTTCATTCATTTAGGAAAATTTTCAGTCATTATCTCTTCAAATATTTTTTTCTGCCTGATTTCTCTTTCTCTTCTTCGGGGAGTCCAATTACACATATATTAGATACTGTTTGATATTGCCCCATGGATCTTGGGTGTTATATACGTTTTTTTTTTCTTTTATTTTTCTCTTTGTATTTAAGTTTGGGTAATTTTTATTGACCTATTTTGAGGTTTATTCATTATTTCCTCTGATGTATGCATTCTGTTAGTAAGCACATTGAAAGAATTCTTCTTCTCTGATATGTGATTTTCATTTCTAACATTTCCATCAGCTCATTTTTAGTTTCTGTCTCACCAGTGAAATTCTCCATCTGTTCATGCATGTTTTTCCATTAGATTCTTTAACATACTTATTATAGGTACTTTAAAGTCTCCATTGGATAATTCCAATATCTGGGCTGTCTCTAAGTCTGGTTCTGTTGACTGTTATTTTCTTCTGATTATGGGTCATATTTTTTTCCTTTATCATTCACCTTGTAATTTTTTCTTAATGCTGGGCATTGTCAGTAAAGGCACAATAGAGACAGATGCACAGCATTTATGCCCAGAAAAGAGTATGCTTTTTCCTCTGTCAGGCTGTTAAAGTGGAAATTTGAGTCAATCTAGTCTGTAATGATGATAGGTCTGGGCTTTGTTGTTGCCTTAGTTGCATTCATTATACCACAGGGCAGTCCTTTTCAAGAGTTTGGTTTTTAATCCATTAACAAAAGTTCACAGGTCTTTCTGATGTTATTTTTTTCAATTTAACTAAGAAAATTATTAACAATATTTTTGGGTAGACAATAGCCCTCACTCCACATACACTCAGGCAATAGACAAGAAATTGCAGCAAAAAACAAACCTATTTGATTTGTTGTTGTCCCATCCCTGAGCCACATATATTAAAGGAGCTAGTGGGAAATGAACGGTTAGCAGAAAGAAGAGAAAACTAATCTAATGTCCTGGGTGAACTTTCTCCTGAATAATTGAAGACAGGGTAGTTTAGCTGGGGAGAAAAATAGGAATTAACCTCTGAAAAAGTAACTAAAACACTGGGCATTGCAAAGCAATGTAGACATTAAATATTTGGGAATTAAATTTAATTTAAAAAGCATTATCTGTGCACTTGTATTGTGCTAGATGCTGGCCTATAGGTGTTGAGAATATAGAAGTAGTCCCATTGTTGGGAGTGGTTAGGAAAGGTTTCACAAAAGCATAAGACATTAAGCTCATCATTTCACAACTGCATGGGCCTTTAAAGATCATCTAACACAAAGTTTTTCACACTCTGGTTGGAATTACCTATATAGATTTGTAAAATCCCAGCTTCCTCGATACCAAATCTGGAGATTCTGATTCAGTAGGTCTGGTTTGGGCCCAGGAATTTGTATTTTTAAAAAGTGTACCAGATGATTTTGGAGCACAGAAGCACTGAACCAAACTCCTCACTTTTACAAGCAAGCCTAGATAAAAGGATTGTTCTGTCCATGGTCACACAGCTGAGATGGTGGCAAAGCCCAGAGCTCAAGCCACATAATGATAACAACTATTATGTATCAGCAGCTTTCTATGTGCCAGACATTGTCTTACGCACTTTGCATATATTATCACATTTAAACCTCATAACAACCAAATACAATCATTGTAATTATATAATAATCTCTATTTTAAAGAAGAAACCAACTCTTTGAGAGGTAAATTTTCGCTGAGATTACATAGCAAATATATGGCAGAGCCTCAATTTGAACTCTGAAGCCTAGGCCTTTAACCATTATGCACAGAGACTTCTTGGATATTTGCCCAACAGTTGACCTACACCTCAGCTTAAGGCAGGGCTGAGAGAGGAAGGAGCAGGAACATGGCAGCAGGTTCCTTAAGGAAGGATTTTACATGAAGGCAGCGTGTTTAGTGTAAATGTTTTGTCTGGAGAGAAGACAGATAGCTATTTCCAGAATCTAGAAGGGGGTCTTCTCTGAAACATGTCCCATTGCCAACCAAACAATTTCCTTCTCCAAAAGTAAATTTCAACTGGGAATCTGGCACCAACCTTAGGTGATTTAATGGTATATGACTGACATCTTATCCTCAAGCCAGAATTCACAAGGGCTTGTCCTCTGGGAGATGATTATTTTCTCTGCCTCTTCTCCCTGAGGAAGTTCTTTGTGTGCCTTAGAAAAGAGTCAAAGAGGCACAGCTGACCGTCCCCACCTCCCTCTTCACACACCTCCTCTCTTAAACATACAGAAACATAGTTCCCTAAGGTAACATTTATTTGATGCACATTTTAAAAGGAAACTTAATCCCGTAAGATTTTGAGAAAAGCATCTTTACTTTGATGCATTTCTAGACTCATCTGAATAAACAGACAAATGAAATTCAGCTGCTCAGTAACTAAAATCTCTGCTTAGGCCACCCTCCGCAGTACAAGGAAAGGAAATTGCATTCCTGGTTGCTGTCACAACTGGGTCATTGCAGCTGAAGAGTCAGGAGAGAAGCTGGGGTGAGCCTTAGCTCCACCATCTCTCTGAGTGTGATCTTGGCCCAGATACGGTGTGTGAGCTAGATGCCAACTTCTCCCAGCCTGTTTCCTTGACTGTCAGATAGAAGCATCCCCTTGAGGTTGCTGGGTATATTAAATGAAGAGTCTAGGGGTGCCTGGGTGATTCAGTCAGTTAAGTGTCTGACTCTTGATTTTGCCTCAGGTCATGATCTCAGGGTTCATGAGATGGAGCCCCACTTCGGGCTCTGCACTGACAATGTGGAGCCTGCTTGGGATTTCTTTCTCTCTCCCCCTCTGCCCTCTTGCATTTTCTCTCTCAAAATAAGTAAATAAACATAAAAAAATGAAGAGTCTAGCCTGAGCTAGGTGGCCAATCAATGGTAGCAATGATTATCACCATTTAAGGATGATCTTAGGCCATTAGATGTGCATTCATTTACTCACCAACCCTGCACCCTACATCTTTCTCCCTCTCAAAGCACCTTATGAGCAGCTACAAGGGGCCAATGAGCACCACTGGGATGGTTGTGCACTACTTGGGGCTTATTTCTTATGGGATGGATTCCTAGTGAGTGCATCATGGCATATGAGAAAGGCAAAGACGTTCATGGACCCACTCTCCCCTTTCATTTTTCAGTTGGGAAAACTGAGGTTCAGAGAGGTTAGGGAATTAGCCCAAGGCCCTGGCCAGTAAGTGGTGGTGCTGGGATTCAAACTAGTCTATACCATTTTAGGAGTCCATGTTTCTTCCTGCTTTGTTAAAGGTTCGGTGGGTGAGGTCAGGAGAAGGGACAAAGATGGGTCTTCTAAGTATGCAGAACAGCTTGAACAAAGGCACCAAGATAGAAACGTCAATGGCAGATAAGACTTTGTAGGAGACTCTTTTGGCTCAGAGGGAGGGACAGGAAAGTAGACACAGAAAGAGTCAGGCAATTTGGATTCTGGTCTTGGCCTGTGGAAGACTAGCTTCCTGTGATATTCTAGCTGTGTGGCTGTAGAGAAGTTTCTCAGCCCCTCTGATCTTTAGTTTTCCTAACCATCAAGTGAGATCTGTACATACTGCCAAGCTCTCCACCCAGACAAGCAATTTTTCTATTCTGATGCAAGGAACATGAGCTGTCCTTTGCTCTCTTGGGCATGCTGTGCTCTAGTATTCAGGAGAGCTGGGAATACTTCTGGAGGTCCTGCTGCTGGCCCTCATGTCTCACTCTGTTTTCACAGGGTGGGAGAATGTCTATGGCTTTGATATGACCTGTATCCGGGATGTCGCCATGAAGGAGCCCCTGGTGGACATCGTGGATCCAAAGCAAGTGGTGACCAATGCCTGTTTAATAAAGGTCTGCAGACTCATTCTGCCTGGGCCCAAGCATGCTGGGAATCCAGCTGTGCCACCCTGGAAAGCTGTGGGCCTTAAGTAAAGGCAATACCAGCTCCTGCACACCCCCTGCCTGGTGAGGCAAGGCCACCTTGGCCGGAGCCTCTGGCATCCCAACGTTACTGCCTGTCACAAGAAGGTGCTCACACTGAGCAGAGCCAGAGAGAGAGCCACTGGACTCCACGGTGGCACAGCTGAGGGGAAGGAATCAGTTTATATCCCTTTGTGATGCAAGTGGAAGGGTGTGGGGGAGGGGGCATCAAAGGAGAGGCAGGAGGGTATGCTCAGGTTTGGGGAAGCTACTCCATTCACAGGTGGATGGCCCTCTTAGGAAAGAAATCCAATACCTCAATCTGCTGTATAATCTTCATTATACTCCCACTCCAAGTCTACATGTGACCCAGACAGACAGAGCTACTCAACCTCCTTCCTGAGTGGTCTTGTTTGTACAGGCTCTAACAGCTTTTCTTACAAGGCTTTCTTCAGTGCATATGATGAGCAGCTGGTCAGCATCCTCAGCACACCGATCCTTAGTGCATTCTTATGATTAAATATTCAAACGTATCAAACTTGACAGAGTAAAACCAAAAGCTCCCCTTGACCTCTCCTCCCTTTCAACCCCATGCACTTCTTGGAGGTAATATTGTTTACACATTGTATTGACATTTCCAGCCCCTTTTCTAAGTATTTGCATTTATATATGCTAATATATTATGTTGAACCATATAAATGACTGATATTTGTTTTTTAAAATATAGAAAGACATCACTTTCATATGGTTGAAGTTAACTTTTTAGTGTAAAAATCTGGGTTCGTTCTGTAAGTATTCATTGGCCCATGCAGCCCTCATCTTGCTAAAACATACTTGCCTGCTCTGGTCCTGTACATGTCACTTCCTGTCTGAGAGTACTCAGCTGGAGACCTGCAGAATTTTCAATGGATAAAGGGGAAGAGTATAGGGCCACTGGGGATGAGGAGAGGTTTCTGAAGTTCTGATGTAAACCACTGCTTTGCCAAGGGAGAACTGTCCTTTGTGCCTGGGCACAGTCTTCCTAAGAAGAACCATAACTCTTGGTCCATAGTGTCACTGTGGCATTTAGAAGGGACCTCTGAGGACAAATAAAACTAGATGAACCTCACACAGATGAGACTCATCAGATGTTGCCTCCCTCTTGTAACATCCTGCCTAGGAGGTATGGCTGGGAGCTAAGACTTGGGCCCTCTGTTGATGGTGTTCTCACTACTTCTTTTTTTTTTTTTTTTATTTTTTTTTATTTTTTAATATATGAAATTTACTGTCAAATTGGTTTCCATACAACACCCAGTGCTCATCCCAAAAGGTGCCCTCCTCAATACCCATTACCCACCCTGCCCTCCCTCCCACCCTGCCCTCCCTCCTACCCCCCATCAACCCTCAGTTTGTTCTCAGTTTTTAACAGTCTCTAATGCTTTGGCTCTCTCCCACTCTAACCTCTTTTTTTTTTTTTTTCCTTCCCCTCCCCCATGGGTTTCTGTTATGTTTCTCAGGATCCACATAAGAGTGAAACCATATGGTATCTGTCTTTCTCTGTATGGCTTATTTCACTTAGCATCACACTCTCCAGTTCCATCCATGTTGCTACAAAAGGCCATATTTGATTTTTTCTCATTGCCACGTAGTATTCCATTGTGTATATAAACCACAATTTCTTTATCCATTCATCAGTTGATGGACATTTAGGCTCTTTCCATAATTTGGCTATTGTTGAGAGTGCCGCTATAAACATTGGGGTACAGGTGCCCCTATGCATCAGTACTCCTGTATCCCTTGGATAAATTCCTAGCAGTGCTATTGCTGGGTCATAGGGTAGGTCTATTTTTAATTTTCTGAGGAACCTCCATACTGTTTTCCAGAGCGGCTGCACCAATTTGCATTCCCACCAACAGTGCAAGAGGGTTCCTGTTTCTCCACATCCTCTCCAGCATCTATAGTCTCCTGATTTGTTCATTTTGGCCACTCTGACTGGCGTGTTCTCACTACTTCTTAACTTGGTCCGTTCCAAGTCCAGGCAGGGTTGATTGCAAGCAAACGTGTTCTTGTAGTTATTTCCTACCAGCCCCTCTGTCCCTGAAGCCTCTCCCTCTCCCTGCCCCAATGAAGAAGCAGGAAAGTGCACCCCCAAATAAGCCCACCCATAGCACAAAACATTTTTGTAAGTACTGTAGAATAGATAGAAATCTACTGGTGCAACTGAATTTGCCCAAATGACATGTAGCAGCTATATGTAACCATTAGGCACCTGCATGTAATGGAATCAGCTTGAAGACATAATTCCTTTACTGTGCTTGGGCCCCACATTGCTTTCTGCCTTTGGTGGGGTGGAGTGGGTGTGGACACTGTGCTTCTGTAGGTCACAGGCACATGATGGACTGGCCTGCTTCACCCCCAGCCCCCTCCAAGTCCACTCTGCCTTCCCACCACCTTCTCCCCTCTCCTAGCAAGACTCTTTCACCTGGTTATACCTGAGTGCAGCCACAGACAAAGTAAACAAACCCAGTGAGGGCATTATACACACTCCTGTAAACTCCTTGTGGCTATGAGTGTGTGTCAAGCCTGTAGCTCTGTGCTGAAGTCCTGCCCCATCCCCATGCAGTAACCTTCCTTCTTCTCTTTTCTGAGAAGGATAAGAGTTGTCTGTGTTTTCTTCTGCAACCAAGAGAGCCCCTCTGTCAGCTTTCTTGCTAATGTGCTAAGCAACATTTTGTCAAGCCTGTTGGGAAAACACTTGCCCTTCTTCACACACTTAATTGCTGTTTTCATCGCTATTAACGTTTTAGAGTGTAACACTTTATTATAATTAAGACTCTGTTTTGACCAGACCTCCGCTCTGAGACATCCATTTGTAACATTATTTAGTGGTGGGGATAATGGCGGCCAGGGGCTCTTCTCAGTAGTTGGTACCTATGGAGCTTTCATGGGGGTTGCTGGAGGCCAAGTCCTCCTGGGGTGTCAGAGATACTGCTGCAGCAGGAAGACAGAAACCTTCCAGCATGGGGTTCTGGGATCTAGGAAGCCAGAGTAACCGGGTTTGGCTCTGTAGGCTTTGGTTCTGACAGGAGGGTGGGCCGGAGCCCAGAGGGGCCTCTGTGCCTCCAAAGCCCAGAGCAGCTGGCCACCTTTGCAGATGGCCCTGCCCCCATTCCAAAAGACCAACTGCCTCCATTGTCTCCATTTTAATGTATAGCTTCATTACTTCTGTCTTGAAGGCTTTTGTTCCTTCAGAAGCCCCTATTAAGATGCAAACGTCTGTAGGACCTAGTGAACACTGTCAGCTAACACAGGATAGCTGACAGTGGTTGATGCATATCTGAGAGCAGGACCCTGTGGAGGTGGAATTCCTGATCCACGGGTGTGGTGTGTGTGTGTGTGTGTGTGTGTGTGTGCCCCGAAAGTGGTGAAGAAGTGAGAGAGTTGACAAGAGAAAGGAGCCTGGTCCAAATGTGTCACAGAGCCTACTTCCCAGGTCTTCCCATAAAAAGTCATGGAAGGTTTTGGATTCAGGGAGCAGCAGAGTCTGAATGGATCTGAGAGATTAGTGGGTTGCTTTAGAGGAAAGGCCTGGGGTGGGGTTTGGGGGAGGTAGGCAGGAACATTGTCAAGCAGGGAGACCTGTAAGGAGAAGACTGAGAGGTGTCAGGTGCTAGGTTACATAGCATGGGTACACAGACCAATAATGGGCATCCCCTGCTCTGGCTCCAGTCTCATGGTGGGGGCCAGGCTGCTGAGATGAGCCAGAAGTATGGCGGAAGGCCAGGCTAGGCTGGAGGCAGGGGACCAAGAGAGAAAGATAACAAGAACCTTGGAAAGAGCCTGGAGCCTGGCTGTCTGGCCCTGGCTAAGAAAGAGATGGTAGTCCATGAGTGCAGGTACCATGAGCCTGGTGGACTGTGCTGATGCCAATAACAAAGATACAGTTAATCACGTTTTGCTCTGAGTTGTTGAGCTGGAAAGAACTGTGGATAATACGTGACCAGAGGGATAATGAATGTCATGACTAACAGGTGCTGGGTTTAAAAAGGAGCAATGACCCAAACTTAACAGGATGACATATGATGGATGACCCTACACTCGGTTCCCAGGACAAAAGGAAAAAGGAACATGAGCAGGATGCGGTGGGGGGAGGCGGCTTGGCCAGAGTGAAGTCTGAGCCAGCAGTGTGGTCTTTGAGATCAGAGGCTGCTAGAAGTATGTCCCAAACAAGAAGGGTGACAGAGTCAGAAATCATGACTCATGCAAAGTGAATAAAAAAGTAGACACAGTTTATGCTGGAGAAGAAAATGTTCAGGGGGCCCATGTGAGCTAGAATAGACATTTGACTTATTCCATGGGTGGAATTTACAGAGACTGGTGTGTACTCTCCTTA
Source organism: Panthera tigris (assembly GCF_018350195.1). Taxonomy (NCBI): domain Eukaryota; kingdom Metazoa; phylum Chordata; class Mammalia; order Carnivora; family Felidae; genus Panthera; species Panthera tigris. Next base: position 38,233,216 of record NC_056666.1, read on the forward strand.
CTCATTTAGAAGAGGGACCTGTGCATTGGAGGTGTCAGGAAATGGAATCAGCTGCCTGGCAGGTAGTGAATACATCATCCATGAAGGTGTCCAAGCAAGCATCAGAGGGCCACTTCCCAGGAATGCTACCAAAGAGGCTCTTGCATTGAATGAAGGGAGACTGGCTTTCTAATCCCATCAAATTCTACATGCTCAACCCAGGGCTTCCCATCCCATTAATTCTTGTTCCCCATCCTTGGTTCCAGAAGCACAGCAAAACTGATGAGGTGACATCACTGAGGAGCTCCCCATCCCCCTAAATTTGCATTCCACTCTCTTCCCAACTAATAGGTCAGAACTTCAGCTTCCCTCAGAGGATGTGATGGCTGCACACCCCAGACCACAATAGGACTCTTATCTGACCTTCTCCCTTGACTGAACCTCTTCCTTTGTCCACCCCCATGGAGGCAGGACTTCTCTTTGAGGGCCTTGGGATGCTTTGCATCTGCCTTTCCTTTATTTATCCTAGAAATATGTAGAGATAAAAACCATTTCTGCTACATCACTCTGTGTCTTCCCTGCTCTTGTTTCCCCACCTTCAGACCCCTCTTCTAATTATCCCCAACGTATTCTATCATCTGGGTCTCAGGAGAGCCCCTTGGAACCAGTCCAGGCACACAGATATCTGTCTGGTTCTTACAAAGTCTTCAGGACAGAGGTCCTTGCTACACACCCCCGACAATGGGAAGCTTCCTTAGACCTCTGAAAGCTGTCTGGATGCCTCTAGGGCCCTTGGAAGGTTGGCCCTGTCTCATCGGAGCCAGCAAATAGCAGGTCAGCATCCTTCACACAGAAAAGAACAGCATATTGCAAACTGTCTTTCATTATACTTGCTCCCCACGCAACATTGATTTTCAGCCACTTCCCAGCTGAAATTGTTAGAATTATTAGTTCTTTGTGCTCTCCATTTCCTGGACAGAACTGAAAAATTCTTACCTCTTATTGTTCCCTTTTCTTTCTTCCTTCTTCTCCCTCCCTCTCTCTCCTTCTCTCTTTCTTTCTTCCTTCCTTTCCTTCCTTCCTACCATCCTTCCTACATTCCTTCCTTCCTTCTTTCCTTCCTTCCTGCCTCCCTCCCTTCCTTCCTCCCTCCTTCCCCCTCCCTCTCTCCTTCTCTCTTTCCCTTTCTCTCTCTCTACCTCCCTCCCTCCCTTCCTTCTTGCCTTCCTTCCTTCCTCCCTCCCTCTCCCCTTCCTTCCTTCCTTCCTTCCTTCCTTCCTTCCTTCCTTCCTTCCTTCCAGGTTTCCTTTCAGGTAGATGGTCAGCAGGGCTCCCCTTAGTTTAGTCTGTGACAGTGGGTGGGCTCAGTTCGTCACTTCTAATACTTGGTGTCTCCTGTTGCTGGGAACTTGAATATCAAAAAATTGGGAAATGACTAATCTGGTTCACTGATATCACTGGGAGGGTTTGATAAAGTACAAATTGCTGTTTTGATCCCATAGGTTTGAGATGCTCTCCCGACCCCACCCATACAGAATATGCACCCAGGTGATGCTAATGCCCATCATCTGGGACCGCACTTTGAGAACAACTAGATGAGCAGAGCAGTGCTGAGGTGGACTGCTCTGAGGCTGTTCAGATTGGGTTCAGAAATGTTCTGTCTCATTAATCCTCTCCCTTTTCCACCCTCTGCTCCATAAGCCCCCATCCCCAGCAGATTTACCTTCCTAATTCTGTTGCCCTCACATTCTGATTCAAATGTGTTTGCACCATTGCCTGAGCATACCCCACCCTAAGAAAGGATGGATGAGGTCATTGGGAGGTGGTGGGTGGGCCTGGGGATCCATCCCAAGAGTAAATGGTAGCCCCAGAGCAGTGGTCTTCCACGGGAATGTAGCTGCTGACCAGGACCCAGACCTAGTGAAGATGCTAAGTGTCTGGCATTCTCTTTTCTCTGGGCCACAGGAAGTGGACATTTACACGGTGAAGACGGAAGAGCTGTCATTCACATCTGCCTTCTGCCTGCAGATACAGCGAAATGACTACATCCACGCCCTGGTCACCTATTTTAATATTGAATTTACCAAGTGCCACAAGAAAATGGGGTTTTCCACAGGTGAGCCTTTTGTTGGCACTCCAGACCCTCCCCACCCTCCATGCTGAGGCTTTGTGGAAGTGACCAGGGCTGGCCTGACCTGGGGAAAGGACCTGGGGCATAAGCCCTTGCTTAGCATCTCGTAAGCCTTCTCCAGCACTTCCCCACACTTTTGACTGACAAAAGGAGAAGGTAAATGAAAGTGTATATTGTATGATCAGAGCTGAGAGTATGTGTTCGGTGGAGAGAAGCAGGGGGGAAGCCCAATTTCAGGGGCACATTTGTTCATTGAACATTTTCTAGGCATATTCTCTGTGAGAGGTAAGGATACAGATTGTGATAAGATTTCCCCATCTTCACCACTGTGTCCTACTTCAGGATTCAATGAATCTCTCGGTAGGCTGCAGACTATGTCTCTCTGTCTCCTTCCGCCCCAATCCATCCTTCCTGACACTGTTTCCCAAAGACCACCTGAGCTCCCCTCCCAGCCCCCCTTCAGAGGTGCCTCATTGCCTGAAGCAGGTAAACCCACATGTCTTTGCCCTGTAAGTGGGGGTTCCACCATACCTAGCCCCCTACCAACTTCTCCCAACTCATTTCTCACTGCCCTTACTTTGCTTTGCCTTCCTCCCCTGTCTCATTGTTGCACCACACACAGGGTCCAGTCACACTGAGCACCTCACAGTCCCCTGAACTTAGAAAAGCTTCCTAAATCTCTAGGCTATTGCCTCTGCACATGCCAACCCTTTGTCCACCCAGGGGTTTCACGGGGACAAGAGGGTCTTTTGTCAGAGGCTCTTGTCATCTCCTTTCTCCCTGCAGTAGTCTGCTAGGGCTGCCATAACAAAGTATGACAGGCTAGTGGTTTAAACGACAGAAATTTACTTCTCACAGTTCTGGAAGATCAAGGTGCCAGCAAGTTTGCTTTCTCCTGAGGCTCTCTCCTTGGCTTGCAGGTGGCCTCCTTCTCTCTCTGTCCTCACAGGGCATGTACTCCTGGTGTCTCTCTGGTGTCCTGAGAGATTAGGACATTTATGTGTTTGTATGAGGAGACTCTAAAAGGACACAAGCCAGATTGGATTAGGGCCCACCCAAATACCTTATTGTAAAGGCTTCTTTAAAGGCTCTATCTCCAAATATAGCCATATTCTGAGGTGCAGGGGGATTAGGGCCTCAGCACATGAATTTCAGGGAACACAATTCAGCCCCAAACACCTCCCCTATGCCCACTCCTCACCTGGACAATCCCAGCACAGGCCTCATCTCTCAGCTCAGATATTACTTGATCCCTTCCTTCACTCCTGGTTAAGTTTAGGAGTTCTTCTTGGGGCTTCCTGACATCCTGTGCTTATGTTTGTCATGGAAATGTAAAAAAAAGGGTATAAAAAAGTCAAGAAGGGCAGCTGAGTGGCTCAGTCGGTTAAGCGTCCGACTTCGGCTCAGGTCATGATCTCACGGTCCTCCAGTCCAAGCCCCGCGTCGGGCTCTGTGCTAACAGCTCAGAGCCTGGATCCTGCTTTGGATTCTGTGTCTCCCTCTCTTTGTGACCCTCCACTGTTCATGCTCTGTCTCTCTCTGTCTCAAAAATAAATAAATGTTAAAAATTTTTTTTTTAAAAAAAGTCAAGGAAAAAGTCCTCTTCCCACTCCAGCCCAGTTCTGTGCCCCAGAGGCATATGTTAACCACTTTTTATTTTTTGCTTTTTATTTGAAATACTTCTCATATGAAGTTGCCAAAATAGTACATAGAGTCCTGTGAACGCTTTACCCAGCTCCCCCCAACTATGGTATCACATCCAAACTACACTTTTCTTAAAACACGGGTTGACTTATACCAAACACACGGCCCTCTGCTACCTTGTCTTTATTTAACAATAAACCTTAGAAGGCATACCTAAGCAAGCAACTCATGATCTCAGATCTCACGACCTTGCTCTCAGGGTCGTGAGTTTAAGTCCCATGTTGGGCACCATGCTGGGCTTGAAGCCTACTTAAAAAACAAAACAAACAAACAAAAAAACAATATACCTTGGAGACACTTTCACAGCCTCATTGACATAACTACTTTATTTTATTTTATTTTTATTTTTTGTTTTTGAAATAACTACACAGGATTTCAATGTCAGATGTAGCTTATTCAACATTTTTCACTCTGTTTGCAATTCTCAGTCTCCCCATGGGCTGGGATGACATCTCATGAATCTCTGCACTCTGGGCTTCTAGAGCAGTGTTTGGCTTGTAGTGGCTTCTAAACAGATCACTGTTAAATGAGTATATGAAGATCTGAGTCCTGCTCTTGGGAACATGTTCCTATTGGCCACGCATGTGAAGTCTTCTTGGGAAGCAGGAGCACGTCGTTAGGGGCAAGCCAGCATGCATGTGCCAAGGGTAGGTGAGCTCTACCAGAGTCCAAGGACATGATTCTTCACTTCCTGAAGCCTTGGTAACAATGATTGATCCTCTTTGACCTATTAACAGAGAGGGCAAGAGGTTTATCCAGCCCCTCCAAGAAAAAAAGGTTTTTTTCCAGAACTGGTGTCTCCTGACCACCAAGATCATGATCTTCTGGTCTCCAACATCTGGCCCAGTGCTGGTGCACCCTGTCCTGGGGAAAACCAGAGGCTCCCAACCTTGGTCATTTTTAGCTGTTCCCCTTCTTAGAGTGGCAGCAGGAGAGATTGTCTTCCTGGTAGGCAGGGATGGCTAGGAGGGAGAAGGGAGGTTTTACCTGGACCTTGAAGGGTGAGTAAGACTCAACCTCACAGTGGTGGGGTGTGGCAGTGGTGGGAGGGTGGAACAGGAGCCTGCTTGAGGACCATTGCTGTGATTGGAAGCCAGGGATGGAGCCACAGAAGCTGGCCCTGCCTCTACCATCTCCAGGATGATGTTTCCACCGGGGTCTGCCCTGCTACAGGTAATGAGAAAGGGTGGCAGGGATACTCTGGGAAATATTGTGTGTTTGTAAAGCCTAGGATCTAGCCCATAGCTTTCAGCTGGGGTTTCCCTTCCCTGAGTTTATTTCCATTCCTTGAGGTCAAGCAGACAGGCTGTCCCACCCCTGCCCAGAGGTGGTTCTCTGGCACTGTGATGGCGGGAACAACATTCCTGATGCCCCACAGGAAGGAGTCCTGGTTAACCTTAAGTTCAGAATCGAAGGACTCAGCACCTGGTTGCCTGAGGGATGATGAGGATTTGCCTTTTGTATTAAAGTCTCCAACCCACTGGGGCAGTTTCTTCCTGTTCTCTGGTCATACTCCCACTGTAGTTCGTCACAAGTCCCTGTGAGAAACAATGAGGACTATATTTCAGAGGCTCAAAGACCATGGGTCTAGATCAAGGTCTGAGCTCATTTGTCTTTTTGTTTTTTTTTAAGATTTTATTTTTTTTGAAGTAACCTCTACATCCAATGTGAGGCTTGAACTCTCAACCCCAAGATCAAGATTTTCACGCTCTACTGACTGAGCCAGCCAAGAACCCCTTGTCTGTCTTTTTACAGCTATAGTATTATATCACCTCCTTTTTGCACAGAACCCCAGAAACGTAGGTCTGAAAGGTCATCCAGAGGTTCTGCACTGCCTGTTTCCATGCCTTGGTGCAGAGGTTCTCATCGTGTAGTCCACGGCCAGCAGCATCAGCATGACCTGGGAACCTGTTAGAAATGCGAATTGTCAAGACTTGCCCCAGATCTTCTGAATCAGAAACTCTGGGGTGGGGTCCAGAAATCTGTGTCTTACCAAGCCCTCCAGGTGACTGTAATGCACAAATCAGTTTGAGAACCACTGCCTCTGTGCTAGGCTGCCTGAACAAGAAGATTGTAAATTTGGCCAATGTTGATGCTTTTCACATCAACTGGAAAGCTAACTCCATCTGCTTACTACCTTTTCTCATCAAGGCCTATGCCTTCTGGCTGACATAGGTCCTTCTCACAGCAGCATTCCCATATAGAGATCAGGATTGGGGGGATACTTTGTTTCACTGCTTCCTCAGCCACCTGGGGAATGTCCACATAGGATTTTGCTTCCAGCAGGTAGCAAACATCTTTACCAGGTAGTGTGGGTTTGTCAGTGGGCTTTTCTGATCCTCTATACTTTGACCATCTAGAAAAGAGTATTTGCTTTTTGTTTTCAAGGACCTCAGATGCTCAGAATTGAATTAATCCTAATTCTTGGTACATGACATCATTGAATCAGGCACAGTTCACTTTTGTTTATTTATAACGAACACTTGTGAACTCACCACTGCCTCAGTAATTAGGACATAAATAATTATTAACTAGCACACATTAGTAACTAGAAAAAAATGCATTATTGTTCTTAGAATGTAAATACATTAGTTGATATCAAGAAATAAACTGCTACTAATTAGAATATAAATATTAACCAGAGTACATTATTAATAAATATAATACTATTTATAATTAATAGGTAAATTAATTCACAGTCACATAATTAATCCTTGTGTGCTCACCACCTAACTAAATGGAGGCTCCACACCAGCCCATCACCCCCCATGTTGCCTCTAGATGAACATTATTCTGAATTCTGTGTTCTTTATCCCCTTGCTATTTTAAAAAAAGTTTTATCACATCTATGTGTATGTCTGTACACTGTATTGTTTGGGCTCAGCTATTTTTGAACTGCATGCAGCATGTAACCTGCCATATGTGCCCCCATCCCTTTGACTGACTGCCAGCTGAGCTTTCTGTCTCAGCCCAGCCACAGCTGGCTCTGGAGGGGCCAACTCATAAGCACATCACATATAGTGCTGCTTGAAAACAATCCCTGTTAATGGTTCTGGCATCTCCTCTCTGCAGCTCCAGGCAGAAGCTGTCGCAAATGGGCACAGGAACCTAGGGTTCCAGGCTGTGCCAGCCAGTGGGCATAGCTGCCCCTCCCCTTGGACACATCCTCAGTGGATGGGGGCAGGGACCCTTGGGGGTGCACGGAGGGACAGTGGCTTGAGTAGAATCAGACCTGGGGTAGAGTCTTAGTCTTTCCAGGAGTCAGCCAGGTACGGCAGCCAGACAAAGGAGATAGGTCTTGAGTAAGTTACTTTCTGGGCCTCAAGCTCATTATGGATGATGTAGTTGGACCTAGATGCCTAGCAGCCCCTTCCTGCTTTGCCATCTGGTGACAGTGAGTCATTGTCTCTGGTCAGAGAAGCTTCTTGGTGCATAGTCTTTCATTCTCTAAAAAGCTTCTGATCTCCCTGGGCAATATAAATTACAAATTTATAGCTAGAAAAAGTTTTAAATTTTAGACAAAGCTACCAGCCACTTAGCCACTATGAAGTGAAACAAGAAGCAGGATTCCACTCCCTTTCCAGAAGCACCAGGAAAAATCTTCTTATGAAAGCCCCTGCCATTTGTTCCCACAGCCCCCTGAGCTCTGCATCCCCATCCTTGGTCACAAGGATGACCTCGCTGCCTGAGAGTCTTCTCATTTAGGCTATAGGATGTGAGGGGGAGGCAAGGCGTATAGGTCGCTGTTTTCCAAATTTAGGACCATATCTGGGAACTGATAGGCATCCTGAATTGATGTCTGTTGAATGAAGGAATGCATGCATGAATAAATGCATATGTACTTGGAATGTTGGGGGCAGTACTGGTTATACTCACTGTAAAATATAGAACAAAAGCTGTCCATAACCCACAACCCAGAGAGACTGTGAAGGGGAGGGAGAAAATGGGAGGTTAGCATGTGGGGTCAGGATATTAAGAGGATAAATATATCTTCATAATAGGGAATGCTGAAAGTTACATGATCTAGAAGGTTATAGCTGGGGCAGGGTAGGGTGGGAAAGACTTATTTACTGATGAGAATTCTAGATATCATCCACAGCCTTGTTCTGGGTGCTCACCCTTGCACCTAGCACCTTTTTGGATGCTTCCCCAGGACATTCTAGACCACTAGAGTGATGTAGAACATCTTTGAAGGTCAGAGCCATAGATTATGGATAAATAAAATGATATGCCACCTCCCATAATGATTATAACCACATAATTCAATGGCTTAGCAATACCCTAACATGGGGTTAATGTGTTATGGTAGGGAGACCATATTTATCTTTCAATTAAAGACACTTCTGATAGTGAAAAGGAAAGCTATTAATAGTTATGCTAGGAAGACAAGTAAACTGGAGTTGTCTTGGGCACAGCAGGAGATTTGGTCATATACTTTCCCCCTTCTCATCCCATCTGATTCTCAAAGTACTTGGGGAGATAGATATCGTGCCCCACATTCTGCAGGTGTATAAAATGAGCCCCAGGGTCATATTGCAAACACAAGGCAACATGGAGGCATGAAACTGGGACTATTGTTGCCTAATTAAATGTTCTTTCCACTCTTGCCCACCAAAGAGATGTTATTAGATGCGAAAGAGTGGGTTTGTAAAGGGATTTCAGCCATGCTCTGTGCCTACAACACATGTGGGGGATTTTTAAGTCTTGGCAACTCTGCTCCCTTCACATCCCCCAGAATGACTGAACTCAAGTCTCTAGGAGTAGTGTTGAGAAATCTGAATTTTAATCAGTTTCTCCTGGACACCTTGATGGAGAATTAGTATTGTGAAAAGTGGTCTAGATGATTAGTTCATGGCTGATGGACCCCATGACAGAAATGTTTGGGGAGGTTCTCAAACTTTTGATGTTGTCAAGGGGAAAAAACCCACTTTTCTCCAACCCAAGGCTGGTGTATTTTTTGGACCACCACCAGACACACCTAGGCTTGATGGCTGCCAAACCTGAGCCAGTGAATCTCTGGGACTCTCATAAGGCATCTGATTAGGTGACAGAAGGAAGTTGCTTGAATCCCCTTGCCTGAAGGTCTTTAAGAACAGGAGAGACACCTGTCTGAACTGGTGTAGGAGGAAGTGGGGGCGAGAGTGCTGTCAGTCATATGCTGCCATTCTCCGTATACACCAGAGACTATCTTTTGACAATTTATTTAGATGTAGTTGGCAGGGAAGTGGCTGGGACAGGTGGACTTTGTCTGTAGACAGCAATATGCTTTAGAGGCCATGAAGACTGGATATGTTTGGGTATCTAGGATCTAAAAGCCACAGACTGCACATTCATGATCCTCCTTCAAGCCTTTCCAAACTCTCAGGCGGCTTTTCCCTGCCATGACCTTGAGTTTGCACTGATTTCCCAAATGCATACATTGAAGGCTACCCAAGTCTTTAACCAGATCACTGACATTTGATCAAGCCAGTTCATTGCAAAGGGCAAAGAAAGACTCTTCACTACCTTTTTAAATAGATCCTGGGGTTTGTAAGATCTTAGAGGTGATCTGATCAGACTCAGTGCATGATAAATCCCCAGTGTTTGTTATAGGAACACCTCAAAGTTGGACCTCAGGTAGCTCAGATGATTGCAGAACAGCCCTAATTATTCCTGGTGAATTAAAAATCTGCCTTCTAGTAACTCCCAGTGACTAGCCTTTGTTCTGCCTCCAATGCCATATATAAGGCCACATATGTCTTTCTATGTGACAGTTTTTGAAGTATTGAAAGGCACTTATTATTCTCCCCAAGTCTTCTCATTTTTAGCTCTGGTCCCAAGCAAAGAGGAAATCAGTATTAATGAGTCCTACATCCAGGTGGAGGAAGGTTAGAGACTGAAGGGCCAAGAGGATCTTACTATAATGGGTTCTTCTACTATCTATAGTTTTCAAAGTCTCCAATGTAATTGAACATCTATGGGTACCTTGAGGCATAACAAAGTGTCTACTATTTGGGTTTTGCCATCTGTAAGTGTAGTAGTTACAATCTACCAAGTGTGGTGGTAGGCACTGAGGATATAACAGTGAACAAGTCTGGCATGGTGCCTGCCTTCATGGAAATTGCAGTCTTGTGGAGGAAGCACACAGCTGAAAAAAGACAAAGGCATTTATGCTGCAGTATGATAGACATTGTGGTAACCAAAGCTCAGGGTGGGCGGCCAAACTAGGCTTCCCAAAGGAAGTGACTTTGAAGGATGAGGAAGGGAGAGACTGGTGGACTAGGAGGGAAAAGTATTCCAAAGAGAGTTGGTGCTGAGGAAGATGGCCCATAAGCAGGCCCCCTCTTCTGGTTGTAGAGTATGTAGTGTGCCGAGAGAGGATGGATGGGATTTAATGGCAAATACAGGGAGTTGCCAGGATTGGTGTGCCTTTGGATCATGCAGGAAGAGTGAGCTGTGGACCAGTGGTGGGGCTGTGGGATGAGAAATATCCCTTACTTCTTTTGGATCCAGTTAGGAGGACACAGCTGAAACCCCACAACAGATGTGGGCCAAGGGTACCAGGTTCAGTTCTAGGGCAGAGAAATGGCAGGGAAGCCTATGTGTAGGATTGGGGTGTTGGTGGGACACGGGTTTAGTTAAGAAATTTGCACACCTGATGTCATTTAAGGGGAGACAGGATGGTCTACTCTACAAATCTCCCTCTTATGCTGTCTGAACGTCTTCACTCTGTTGAACTAATTAAAAACAGTAGCCTTTTGAGATTCCTTTATGTTAATGAGCTTAGTTGGTGAGAGGGTATTCATCCCACCCCTTGGAAGGAACTTGTAATACCTGCTTCTTTCTCTTCTGATTCCTAGCTAAGATCAGCAGCCTGGAGGATCTGGGAACTTGATGGAAGGAGGAGCCCTGGGGCTGAGGATTTCTGGGGTTGGAGGCAGGCTCCAGGGGCTGGGTGCCTTGACCCACACAAGTGCTGGGAGTTGGTTTGGTGAATCCCAAAAGAAGCCCAGCAACTTCTAGGCAAGGTCTCAGCCTCAGTCCTTCTGGAGACATCTTCTCTGACTCTTCCTTCCCACCTCCCTTTTCTTCTCCCCTCAGCCCCCGATGCCCCCTACACCCACTGGAAGCAGACTGTCTTCTACTTGGAAGATTACCTCACTGTCCGGAGGGGGGAAGAAATCTATGGGACCATATCCATGAAGCCAAATGCCAAAAATGTGGTGAGTGCTGAGGCAGTCTCTGTCTGGGACAGGGTCAGAGGGAAGAAGGGACCCGTGGAGCTGGTTCCCTGGAGCTCCCAGGACCTCCTCACCCTGGTGCCCCAAGTGCCTTGTGCTCAACCAGACAAGGTACTGGGGGAGGGGCAGTAGAAAGCTGGGTTTAGATCTGACTACGTATAACTGAAGGCCTCCAACCATGGCCCCTTAAAACTCAAGGGTGATAGATTTTCTCGAGGACCCACTCTGGACTCTCAGCCTTCCTTGCATTTAGCCTCCAGTTCTGCATCTGAGGGGCTTTGGGCACAGAGGCTGTTGCCATGGGTTTCAGCTCATTTAGAACAAGCCAACCCAGGAAATAACAGCTTCTGGTGGCTGGGAAGATGTTTGGTTCACGTTTCTTCAGCGAGCCTGGTGGGTCAGGGATCGTGCGATTCTTTCTGAGCAACCGCGGGTGCAAGCGTGTGTATTAAAAGCATCTAGAGAATGCTTTGAAGGTTGTGCCACAGAAGACTCAACCACCCCACTCTGTTTTCTCTCAGGATGAAATCAGAGGGAACATTTCTATATTATAACAGGAAGGCTTTAGGTTAGGAATCAAAGAACTTCCTGTGTGGATAATGAGGCACTAGAATAGATTCCCGAGGGCTGTTTGTGGGAACCCCTTAGCTAGAAAACCTTAGAAACACTGTAGTTACCCATCCCTCTGCCTGCGGGAGGGGGTGGTGCTTGCCTTTGCTACCACACTAATGCTGGGACCCTTTGCTCTTCCTTTGTAGCGAGACCTCGATTTCACGGTAGATTTGGATTTTAAGGGACAGCTGTGTGAAACATCTGTATCTAATGACTACAAAATGCGTTAGCATACGTGGGAGGCTGCAGACAGCGAGCAAGAAGAGAAACTCTTACCTCGATCTGCGGCTCTGTAACAAGGAACACCGTTTGCAGGACTACACTCTCGAAAACCAGAGTTTTTAAATTCTGCCTTGAAGATTGGTGAACTCACCAGGGCTCCCGTGGGCCACTGGACAGAGAGCTTCCAGTTCCTCGGCTCTGCTCTGGGAGCCCTTCACAGAGGCTTTGCTGTCGCCGACAAAGAGCAACCTCCCGTGCTGTGGCTGGGGCCCCCAAGGATGGAAAAGTATACACGTATACCCATTTGTCCTCCTTAACTGTGAATCTCTGGAACTTCCAAGTTTTGCATGCTGCAGGCATCTAGGACAGATTGCTTCACTAGAACCTGGAGACATAGTGTCTTTGATAGCATAAGCCAGATTACCTGTCTGTGCGGTGGTGTGCGTGTGTGCGTGTGTGTGCGTGTGCGTGTACAGCATATACATTAGTTTATTTACCCACACCTGTATATGCATGCATATACAACCACGTGGGTATATTTCTGTGTTCATTCAGGGTGTGTGTGTGTGTGTGTGTGTGTGTATGTGTGTGTGTGTGCGCGTAGACTATATATTACTCTCAGAGGAGATTCTGTTGCTTTCGAATAGGAATTTGTTTTGTGATTAGTTCTCCCCACTTCCCATCCCTTACAGATGTTAAGCAGCTATGAAACGTTCTCTGTACTAGCTCTGGTCTTCTTTTGACTAGACTGTGGCTCTGAACCCTGAGCACAGTACCACGCACTCTGTTGGCACTCAATAAATGCACATGAGAGCGAAGCGATGGCCTGGTTGTGTTCCTGGTGCTCTGGGGTGGGAGGGTTTGGGAGGAGGTCAGAGGCCACACTGGAATGGAAGATCACAGGAGCAACAGATGCTGTTCCCAGCTCCCAGAAGGTAGTGCCTTGGTAGAAGTAGTCAGGACTGGTCCAACAGCATGTCCCCTGCAAACTCTCACAGGGTGGGGAGAGGGACTTAGGGGTGAAGTTGGGTGGGGGGGAGGACAGGAGCTAACCAAGAGTGCTCTAGAATGGAAGGCTACATGTAGCCTGGAGGAAGGCCAACCTCAGGAATAGGAGAATCTAGGGTGTGCATCCCACTGGGAGGGCCTGGAGAAAGCAGGAGATGATGGTCCTGGATCCCTGGGGAGAGACTGGGACAGGGTCTGAGTGAAAGACTAGGGTGCTGAGAGTTTGCTGTACTGCACAGTGTCTCGTCCCTGGTCCCTCACCCCTGGCTAGTGTTTGGCCTGGGCTGCCACCCTTTGCACAGACAGGAGCTCACCCACCTTGAGTAGAGCTTTCCCACCCAGCACAGGTGAAAAATACGTGGGTCCTAGGATGGTGCCCCAGGTTCCCAAGGCAGCCCCCTTCCCCAGAATGGCTGGTAAATCTCTAGCGCCCCCAACTTCTTTGGCCCTGCCTAAGCTGGCCTCTGCCTTCAGTGCACCATGGACCTTGGGCAAGTCATGTCACTTTCCTGAGCCTCAGCCTTTTCACCACTCATCTGGACTAGCTGATGTTCCACGCTGTGTCCTCAGGAGCCCTGGGGCTTGTGGGAGGTGCCAGGATCAAGGTGGGCAGAGTTCTGGGTTCCCTTCTCCCCAGGTTTAAAAAAAAATTCTGGGACGCCTGAGTGGCTCAGTCAGTTAGGCATCTGACTTCGGCTCAGGTCATGATTTCACAGTTTGTGACTTCGAGCCCCTTGTTGGGCTCTGTGCTGATAGCTCAGAGCCTGGAGCCTGCTTTGGATTCTGTGTCTCCCCCTCTCTGACCCTCCCCTGCTCATGCTCTGTCTCTGTCTCTCTCTCTCAAAAATAAATAAACATTAAAAAATAAATTTAAAAAACCCCAATTCTTCCCTGGCCGGTCTTTATTTTCCTTGGGAAAAAGATTCTACTAAAAAATAAAAATAAAATAAAGACATGAAAAGGAACCAAGACCAAAAGAAAATACCTCTGAAAATGATGTATCTAGGTGACGCCAGAATCCTCCTGACCTTAATATTCTGAGGTCAGTGGTATCTTGGATCCTCTCACGTTCTCTCTCTCCTGCTGCTAGTCCTGTGCATTTTCACCTAAAGCTGCCCAGAGCAGCATTTGGGTCTTGGCTGGGTGCCCACCCCTTGGCCCAGAACCCCATTTTCACTCACCTGCATCTTTATGCTATTTCTTGCCCCCATCAGCTCTGAAATATTCTCTCTGGAGCCATCATCACTCAGAAAGGAGAGCAAGCTCTATGGGCAGATATGGGGCCTTTGCCTGAATTTTAAAAGGGGCCTCCTGAAGGCACACACACACAGTTCTGTGGAGACTCTGCTTGGCATGAAATGTGAACTTCAGTCCCCACTTGCCCCCTGGTCTGGTGATAGGTACAGTGCAGAAACTGCACAATAGGACACAGAGGCCCTGAGAAAAGCTGTGCTGAGCCTCTTGGAGCCCATGTTGGTTTCCCTCTAGCTTGTAAAAGGCTATCCTGCATTTCGATTGTCAGTCAATCATGCTTTCCATTAGAGACCTGTTGGCAAAACTTCTAGCTTTGGTCCAAGTGTGGTAACCAAATCTCCATAGGATGGAAACACAATGTACTTTGCCAGAGTGGTGAAGTGTTTGGATGTGGTTTGGTTTCTGGTTATTCTTTAGCTTCTGAGACAGGTAATGTCATCTGTGTTATCTCCCCTGGGGGAGATTTCCCAGATGCTGGGAAGGAAGAGGGCCATTTAGAGGTAGTGGGTAGAGGTGGGGAGGACGCAGAGGAGGCCTGGGCTCAGCTGTGGGTGGGGTGTCCTGAGGCTGGTGGTGTCCTTGAAAATGATCAGTGACTCCAGCAGCAGTGGCCCCTACCCTTTTGTAACTCTGTGGCATCTGTATGCTTGTTGGCTTCTCCAGAATCCTGGAAGTTAGGTGCAGAAGCACCCCCGCCTGTTCTGTGGTGGAGGCCCCCTGAGGACCCAGAAGGAGGAATGGAATTGTAGCAGAGCTAGGCTGTGACCTCAGTCCTGCCCAGTGGTCCTTTTGCTGCCCGTGCTGATCCCTCTGAGCCCAGGCCTGGAGGCCTCTCCTTGTACCTGGACACAAGTACAGTGAACATCATGTAGTACTTTCCATCCCCATGTGTTAGATAAGGAAAGAAAAGGACAAGCTCAAGAAGACAGCAGTGAATGTCTCAGGAGAGGGAAGGGAGGTGAAGAAGGACATGGAGGTGGGAGGTCCCCCAGAGGGCATTAGACAGAAACTCATTAGTGGGTTTTCATGGTGGTGGCAATTGGGGAACCCTTACATTCTGCCTTTCCCTGGGCAGGGAGCCCAGCCAACTTTGTGGAGGATTCCATCCATGTCAACAGAGTAGAATCCTATGTGGCCAGGAACCAACTAGGAGGATGACCCTCTAGGAGCTCTAGGCATTTGGGGCCTACAGGCATCCCTTCATCCCTGGAAGACAGGGGAGGACTGAGCTGAACAGAGGCCCAGAGGTCTCTCAGGCCTCTCCAGCCACCAGAGGAGAAGGTCACCCCTGCAGCCTGCGCCAGGCCCTGGGTCTTCAGTCCTTGCCCTGCCATTTCCGATCTCTGCCCCTGGGTTGCAGGGGTGAAGCTGGGCAAGGCATGGGGAGCACTTCCACAGCAGCCCCTTTCTCCTGTCCACAAGAATGCTCTAGAGGGAATGTAATTTCTCTCTAATTCAGTGGAAAATAAGCAATATCTGCTTGGAGCACGTTCTGAATAGAAGTGGGTGTGTGAGATGAGGTCTTGGCATGACAGTAGAGACCCTATAAAGATGACTTCACTTATGAAACCTGTTCTGTCCCTGACTCTGCTTTTTTTTTTTTTTTTTTTGAGACTGTACAATACTTACTAGTGGCTCTCACTCCTGTCTCTCTTCTTTCTTTCTTTGTCTTTGGGGGAAACTTCCCCCTTCCATTCCCAGCCTACTTCTACCCAGACCCACAGCCCTGGGGCCTCATTGGTGGTCTTATTTGGGCCTGTCTACCTGAGTCTTTCTGAAGGCCATTGCATGCATGGTCTCTCTCCCCCATTAGAGCACAGGCTCCAAGGGCAGAAACCTGCCTTTCTCTGTTCATCCTCTTGAACAACATGGGGGTGCAGGTGGGAGGTGACAGGGTGACACCTGACCAACTTGACTTCATGGAATGTGCTCAGGAGCCATTCTAGGACTATCAGGCTCCTGTCCCTTCTATCTGTGCCCCTGGGGAGATATTGGAATTTTTGTTACTCTCACAAAAGCCACCTATGGAGGCTGTCTCCCCTTTGCTAGGCCCTCTCTGCTCCCCTGTCTCTACAGCCTTCCTCCCCTCTTGGCACTACAGCTGGCACCCCACCTTGAGGCCCAGCCTGAATCCAGACCTCTGTAACAAAATGAAATTAAGTGAGACATCTCAGCCCATTCCTGCGCTTTGGGTCAGTCACCCAGATAGGAGTCTGTCCTTGGCCTAGTGGCCAGTAGTGATCATGGAGTGATCTCCTATCCTTTTTTTAAAAATTTAATTTTAATTTTAATTTTTAATTTATTATTTATTTTTTTAATTAACATCCAAGTTAGCATATAGTACAATAATGATTTCAGGAATAGATTCCAGTGATTCATCCCCTATGTATAACACCCAGTGCTCATCTCAACAAGTATCTTCCTTAATGCCCCTTGCCCATTTAGCCAATCCCCCCACCCATGGTTTGTTCTCTGTATTTAAGAGTGTCTTATGTTTTGTCCCCCTCCTTGTTTTTATATCATTTTTGCTTCCCTTCCTTTATGCTCATCTGTTTTGTATCTTAAATTCCACATATGAATGAAGCCGTATGATATTTGTCTTTCTCTGACTGACTTATTTCGCTTAGCATAATACCTTCTACTTCCATCCACGTAGTTGAAAATGGCAATGTTTCATTCTTTTTGATCGCTGAGTAATACTCCACTGCATAATATACCACATCTTTATCAATTCGTGTATCAATGGACATTTGGGCTCTTTCGATACTTTGGCTATTGTCAATAGTGCTGCTATAAACATTGGGGTGCCTGTGCCCCTTAGAAACAGCGCACCTGTATCCCTTGGATAAATACCTAGTAGTGCAATTGCTGGCTTGTATGGTAGTTCTATTTTTAACTTTTTGCGGACCCTCCATACTGTTTCCCAGAGTGGCTGCGCCAGTTTGCATTCCCACCACTAGTGCAAAAGAGATCCTCTTTCTCTGCATCTTGGCCAACATAAGTGATCTCTTACCCTTAATCTTTGGGTATCACACACTAGGGGAGTTCTGTCTGTTCTTGCACCCCACCCCACCCTTGCCACTACACAGAGGTCCTGGGTTCTGGAACCCTCTTCCTGAAGACAGATTTTATTTGGTTGCTGTCTTGAGTCTTGCAAAGCACCTCGTTATATACCTGGTTTCTGACTGTAACCCCACCTGTGTGGCAGTCTAGCTTGTCTCAGACCCTTGCCCTGTGGTCTTGAGACTGTTGGGATAAACCTGCTTGAGGATGGGTGATCTCACACCTGTCTAGGCATGATGAGTGTGCCTGGCTCCACATCTAAAGCCTCCCAGGCTGCCTTGAGCTCATCCCATTGGAAGCAATTGGCTCATATTCAGCTAAGGCTCAGACACAACATGTTCGATGATCAGAAATTTGACCAACAAACATTTATTAGATACTTAATGGGTTCTAGGCCCTGAAGTAGGCAATGGCACGTAGCAGAGTCACAGGCACTATCCCTGTACTTATGGCCTGCACTGTCTGGTCGCCAATCTCTGGGCAGGCTGAACTTGCTCCTGCCCCAACACTGAGAAATGAGGTCCCTCAGTCATCCTCCCTAACCTGGCTGCTCTACCCACCCCCCCACATCTGCAGTGTGAGCCCAGCTCGGTCATGCAAGCTGTATCAGGGTGAGTGGTGAGGATTTTGCCTCCTTAGTGTCCCTCAGTCATTAAGCTTTTGAAATAGAAGGAAAATATGCCTGAATTGCCCAGCTACCTGTTAATGCCACAGGAAGACCCGTTCTATCATTTTCAGAGAATGACAGCACTCAAGGAGGCCCAGAACCCTTCCTGATCCTAACCATAGGTCATTTCTCACAGTAGAAGTGAAAAGGGTCTTTACCAAAGGGTCTGTAGCTAGCACCTCACCCTCAAGGGCAGACAGAGAAAACTGGCAGAGGAAACCCCTAGGATGCTGGGTCACTTGGCCCAGGCCCTGCTGTCCCCACCCCCAAAGGCAAGCATCAGTCACTGGACAACTCTGCCACATGCCTTGGGGATTGGAGCCAAAGACTGAGACAAACCCCAGTGGGGCTGATTACTCACTATGTGACTTTGGGTCAGTTACTGCACGTCCACGAGACCCTTTAGAGATGATCTGGATGAAAGGAGATAAATGTAAAGCATGTTAGGAACCTGTGAAGCACAATAGCAATTCCAGGTATGATTGTTATTTTAATAATGTTTCTGCCCTGCATTCCAGCTCTGTTACTGAGAAACCTACCTGGGTGCCAGTGCCTGAGCCTATGCACCTCTGAAGGTGCTGGATGGCAGCAGGCTTTGTCATCAGAGCCACAGTCAGCAGCTGGCAAGGCCCCAGGGCTGCAAGCTTTGGTGAGTTTGGGGGGCAGCCTTGTAAGTAACACACATGTAGAGTTTTTGCCAAAAGCCCTGGGCAGAGGTGGCCTGCTTGTTGGCTTCTGTTCATTAGCTCTCTAAAGGCCTCACAGGTGGCTTGCAGAGATCTTTTTTTTTATGTTTATTTATTCTGAGAAAGAGAGAGAGAGAGAAAGAGAGTTGGGGAGGGGCAGAGAGGGAGCGAGAGAATCCTAAGCAGGCTCCTCGCTGCCAGCATAGAGCCTGACGTGGGATCTCAATCTCATGAACAATGAGATCATGACTTGAGCTGAAGTCAAGAGTCAGATCCTTAACCGACTGAGCCACCCAGGTGCCCCACTTGCAGAGATCTCAAAGTCCATCTCCCAGCCCTCCAGCAGACAGTGGCTGACACCACCTGATATGTGTCCTTCCATTAGAGCTAAAAGATCCTCAGTTCTTGAGATGCCATAGTCCCACCTGGGACTCTCTGGGAAGGTCCTCACCTTCTGTCTCTCTCCACCTGCATCTCCAAACACAAGGACTTCCCGGTGACCTTGAGACAGCCTAGTGTCTACATCTAGTATCTGGTTTGCATCCCGTGGAGAGGATCTGTAATAATCCAAAATGTCCACTTTACCCTGGAATCCAACACACGCTGCTTTCCCCAGGAGAATTTTCTTCTAGTCATATTTGGTTTTGATTAGTAATTTACTGAGTTTGTGTACTTAGAGCACCTATTTTCTTGATGGCTGGAGTTAGCGACTCGGCAGCACCTTCTGGGCCTGGCAAGAGGGATGAGGTGGGGATCAGGCTGGGAACCTCATATTGACTGCAGTAACAACCACATAAATGCTTACATAAGAGCTATTTGGCTACACTTAATAGGAAATAACCAGCCACTTCCCCACTGTCATAAATTGTCATTAATGTGACGGAGGCATATGCCACTGTGGCATTGTGAGTCAGAGGGCATTAGAAGAACAGAACGATAGGGATCCTCTTCTGAGCCCAGGGCAAGGATTGAGCCTCCTGAGAGAACATCTGTGCAGGGAGGAAGAAGCAAAACTTAGAGATGCAGAAATTTTCTGTTGCACACATAGCTACACAGTCCAAGATTATCATGTCACCATGAAACATGGAAGATCTATATGGGGGCAGGAGGGAGATATGCTCACTACATGTTATCTGGAGGTGGGGCATGGTTTTCAGATCAAGCACGGGTGTAATTTCATTTGCTCCATGGAGGCTCCGGTTCCAGTCCTGGATGGAACCAGAAGGACTAAGCGAGCAGTCTTTCTTAACTTCCTGCATTCCAGAGATATTTCTTGAGTCCCTCCCAGGAACATAGGAGTGAACAAAATGGATGCATCTGCCCTCCTGGAATTTACAGGCTGCTGAAAGAGCAAAGCCTAAGGAAGAATGACAAATATGATAAAAGAGGAAAGGCAGAGGCTGAAGGAGTAAGACACTGCTAAGAGATCAAGAGAGCCTCTCTGAAGATACGACCTTAAACAGGAACTTGCAGAGGCACCTGGGTGGCTCAGTCAGTTGAGCGTCCAACTCTTGACTTCAGCCCAGGTCATGATCTCACAGTTTCTGAGATTGAGCCCTGTGTTGGGCTCTGCGCTGACAGCACAGAGACTGCTTGGGATTCTCTCTCTGTCTCCCTCTGTCCCTCCCCCACTCGTGCATCCTCTCTCTCTCTCTCTCAAAATAAATAAACATAAAAAAACTAAACAGAAACTTTCAGAAGTGGAGGGGCAAGACAAGGGAGATGGGCACAGGGAGGCATCTGGCAGGAAGGCCACGTGGCAAGGGCCAGCCCAAAGGCATCGAGAGAGTGTGGCACATTTGGAAAAGAAGATCAGAGAAGAGCAAAGGCTAGGGGCAGGGGAGAGCAGTGAGAAGATATAGCCAGGGCCCACAGTCAAGAGCCTTGGGAGCCACCATGTCAGGGAGACATTTGCCTTGGACACTGAGAAGGCACCGAAGAGTTTCATCAGGAAAGTGACAGGACAAGATTTGCATGCCACCCATGCTCGCAATCTAATTACTTAAGTTGGCAGTCCTTTCCCTTGGAATCTGGTAATAGACTTACTCCATTGCCTACTTCAGAAAACCACAGATGACCACAGAAAAGGTCAATGTAAAATGGGCAGAGCCCGCAGGAGCCACGAGGGGAGGGTGGAGATTGAGGCTTCTGTGGGTTGCTGTTGTGGAAAATGGCTTGAATACAAATTGCTTCATTGTAGGATTGCTTGTTCACCAATCGGGGATCCACAAAGGGGCTATTTGTGCAACTCTGAGATCATTTGCATTATCCTGTCTGGTGTCGTGTCATGCTGTTCTCCCCACAAGGACGACTTCCCCTTAGCTCAGAGGATGTAATTGTCTGGGAGGCAAGAGGTGGTCGGCAGGGTCTGTATGAGGCTGGATCTGCATCTTGGGATTTCTCTGCTGTCTTCAAGCCCCAGGCAGCTGTTTCCAGGGGAGCATAATGCTCGGCGTCACTTTCAACTCACAGATGTATTCTTGAAGCGTCTTTCAGAGGCTTCGTGGGTCATAATGGGTTTCTGATATTATGACAATTGCTTTCTGGCCACGGTTGGTTAGCTCAGTTGGATATAGCATTGTGCTTGAAGCCAAAGATGCAGCCTTCACAGATTCACCAGTCAGGCTCATGGTCATGGATGATGCAGTGAACACCAGCCAGTCTTGGAGATGAATAGACCTGGGGTTGAAGCCTGACTCCTGCAGCCAATGGCTATGAGACCTGCAGGGAATTACTGGCAGTCTTTCTTCCTGTGTGAATTCTTCTTCCGTTAAATGGGGATGATACTAACCTTTCTTCCAGGATTATTGCAAATGTTGGATGAGATAGTCTGAGATGGCCTGCTGACTCCCCCCATGCAGCATGCAGCATGCGACATCTGCTTATAAATGATAGCTCCCTGTTCTTGGAACCGAGGGCCCCAGACAAGAACATGCAGGTGACTCCGGGCTGTCTTAGGGAGAAAGGGAGAAACAACTCCGGGTAGAGTCTCTGCCCACAGTAGGTGGGAATGCTTGCTTTGTGGGGCCAAAGAGAAAAGGCACCTGGTTCCGTTGCTTGGAAACTATTCTGAAGGTGGTTTTGCAAATGCCTGGATTAGAGAAGCCATGGGAGGTCAGAACAGGGCCAGGGCTTAGGGAACCTGAGTTCATTAAATGTGACTCAAGTCCAAGGCTACTGGCTGCCTGGTGTATGGCTGGATGGAGGGCTCATACCTGGCCATAGTGGCAGGCGGCCACATGTGGTGTCCTAACTGAGGACCTGTAGTTACCTTGGAGCAGAGGAACACGGGCCATGCTGGCATGTAGTCTCTGAAGCTAAGACCTCAGTTCTCCCTCTCCTGGCTGGGTAACCTCAAGCAAGGAAGCTAGCCTCTCTCTGCCTCAGTTTCCTTGACCTCTGAACTGGCAGTACTATCTTCCTCAGAGGAAGGCGGTAGGGATTAGATGAGAACTGTGCCTGGGACGTGGTAAACATTGTGTCCATTCACTATGATTGCTATGAGTATAGGCTATGGCTCATGCCAGGCTTTGAGTGCCTCCAGGACTCAGACACATGGGCCTCTGTGACCCTCTTTGCTGGGCTCCCTGCATCTCTGGGCAGCTCTCCGTGCCCACACCTCCCACGCTGTACTACCCCTATCTGTTTTTGTGTCTGCTCTCCCTGCCCTGAGACTACAGTCTCCTGGAGGGAAGGTTCTATAGCTCACTTATGTTTGTGTTTCAGTGTTGCGTACAGCCCCATGGCCCACCAGAGACATCCGATCTGATAAATACTTGCTGAAAGAGCAGATGCTGACCTGCTGCCATGCTGTTCCTGTTGGTTGCTAGGATGCCTGTAGCCGTCCTGGTTGGCTCCTTCTAGGCCTCAGGGTTCTCATCTGTGAAATAAAGGTGCTCACTTGGAATGAAATCCAGGCACCGTCCCCCTTCCCTCCCCCAATGGCCAGTCCGAAGGATCTGAGATTTGTTCTGTAACTCTGTGGTGCTTATTTCGTGCCCCTGGGCACAGAGTTTTCCTAAAAGATCCTACGCCTGAGTTTTTAGTGGGAGACAGGAGAATGGCTGCCGGGCTTTGTGAAGGGTCCGGGGTCAAAGTGAGAAATAAAGGCTCAAGGAGGAAATGAAGGTCCACCAGTATTGCAGAAAGATACCACAGAGGCTTTGCCAGTGAGCAGCCAAAGGAAATGGGAGGGTAGGCCTGGATGTGGGATTTCTCCGGACGCTCGACTGCACTTTATTAGTCTGTGACTTTCCTGAGATGGGACTATCTCTTGTAAAATCATTTTAATAACTGAGAGGAAATGGAGTTAGGGATACTGGCTGCTTGTTGGCTGGGGCTAGGAGACTCTCATCCAGGCAGGGACTTCATTTGGTTCTGCTAATATTGCCTATTGATTATCTCTGATTAGATTCTCTTTCACACATCACTCTTCAGAGTGTCTCCAAACAAGGGGGCCTGTGGAGAAGATGGCTTCTGAGCAAAGGGAGGGGAGGGGCTGGGGGGGGTGAGTAGGACTGCCTAAGTGTACAGGATCCGGGGAGGCCTGGGGTTGACAAGCAGTAGATGGAAACGGAAGGCAAACAATGTGATTATGTCTAAGCACAGTGAGTCTGGTCCCAATCTTGAGGGTTCAGGGGCTGGATAAGTCCCAGCTCTAGTGCTCACCAGCCTTGCTCTGGAGGAGGTGCTCATTTTCACTGAGTCTCCCATTCTACAGAGGGAAGATGACCCACAGAGGGTGTAGTGGAAGAAACTGGTAAACTCTAAAGTGTTGTCTTCTCATGGGTTCTGTTACTTCTGCCCAGTCCACAAACCACAGCCATAGCTTTGACTATTTACGTGCCTGGAAGAAATTTGGGCCTGGAAAATTCCAAGTAGAGGAGGATACAATATCTAATTTTATTTGCCTTGAGGTTTGTAGTGTATATCTCCTAAGACCCCACCTCATTCGGAGAAAGCACCTTTTCTAAAGCTCAATGGATTTAATTGGAAAAGAGCAGTAGTTGAGATGTAATGACTTACAGTATGGAATTGATGCTGGCTGGCTGGGTCCAAGGACACAGAGGGGGTCCCACAGGACCAGCCAAGAGGGTCCTTGGCTGCTTGCAGGACAGAAATCAAATGCAAGCCAGCAGAAAGTAAGAGCAGAGTTTACTGAAGATACAGAGAGAGAGCGCAGAAGCAGACAGAGCATCTGGGAAACACAGAAAAGAAAAGGAGAGAGAGTCTCATCTTTGCTTGGGGTCTGGACGTCACTCCTCAGTGAGGAGTGTGGTCTGGTGCACATGTCCCCTCAGACATCGAGGAACCAGTTAGAACGAGGATAAGGGTCCATAAGTCACCCATTCCTTGGAGTCAGGGGGTCTTGGTGCAAAGATGTGTAACACCCGTGGTATGGAATGCGCTCATGATGGCTTCGTGGGCTCGTTCTCACCAGGTCCTTCCTTGGATGTTATCTGTTGTGCTGATGATTTCTAGAGAAATCATTGACCCCTTGTCCCTCACAAAGAGGACACACACTATCTGCACTATGAGGCATGTGGAAAGTGGGGGTGCAGGTCCTAGCGAGAATAGAAGCAGGAAAAGGAGCAAAAAAACACATTTATATGGAGTCCTTCAGTTTCCCAGTCTCTGAATGAGGAAGTATTGGCCAGCTGGGAAACCCACTGGGCTGGGGGAAGGCAGAGAGGGAAGGCCAACGTTTAACATGTGGCCTGGTTCACAGACAAACATGGGTCACATTGAAAGTTGAGGTTGGTGGGTTATGAGGCTCCTTCTCCTTCCCCACCACACCCTGGGCCTCTCAGTGTGGGGTCCTGGGACTGGGGTGATCAATCCTCATCTGTCTCCCTGTCCTCAGGCTCATCCCCATCCTTCCTCTCCTCTTTCTTCTAGCACAGGCACAGACCTGACCCTGTCACCTTCCTGTTCAAAACCCTCCAGTGGTTCCTTGTCACCTACGGGATGGTATTTAAACTCCTCTGGTCCAGGCAGGCTCTCCAGGTTTGGCCTCATCTGCTTACATTCCCCAATTCATCCTCCATAATTTCCCCGCACTGGCCCACCAGCCTTGCTGATGACACCATTGGACCCCCAAACCCGCTCCCTCCCTTATCACCCTTCTCTCCATTGGTGTTCCCCACCAGGACTGCTCCCCTCTGTCTTTGCCTGAGGGCACCCCCTTACCTTCCTGCTCTCAGAGCACCATTCAATCCTTTGTTAAAACCACCCTCCCCAACAGGGAGAGCTTAGTCTCACTAACATCCACTTCCCAGGGCATTCAGCACAGTCCCTCTCATTTCCGGTCTCTTTGCTAGTAAAACTCTTCCACTCACTTTGAACTCCTTGGTTTTTTTCTCCATTTTTGTGTTCCAAGGGCATAGTATCTTGCGTGGCACCATGGCACATAGTCAAACTTACATGGAAAGTAGTTCAAGCCGTCAGTGGTGGGACTACTGGGGAAGGAGTGGGGATGAAATTGGAATGGGTAGAGTGTGCACTTCCATCAGTGTGTGTGTGTATGTGTGTGTGTGTATGTGTGACACATGCATGAGTGTGTGATGTCTGACTGTATGGTGTGTGTGGTATGTGTGGTATGGTGTGTGTTTGGTGAATGTGTATATGTGAGTATGAGAGTGTGGTGTGTGTGTGTTGTGTCTGAATGTGTGTGTCTGACTTCTCTAAAGAAGACATCCAGATGGCCAACAGGCACATGAAAAGATGCTCAACATCACTCCTCATTAGGGAAATACAAATCAAAACCACACACAGATATCACCTCACTCCAGTCAGAGTGGCTAAAATGAACAAATCAGGAGACTATAGACGCTGGAGACTATGTGGAGAAACGGGAACCGTCTCGCACTGTTAGTGGGAATGCAAACTGGTGCAGCCGCTCTGGAAAACAGTGTGGAGGTTCCACAAAAAATTAAAAATAAATCTACCCTATGACCCAGCAATAGCACTGCTAGGAATTTATCCAAGGGATACAGGAGTGCTGATGCATAGGGGCACTTGTACCCCAATGTTTATAGCAGCAATCTCAACAATAGCCAAATTATGGAAAGAGCCTAAATGTCCATCAACTGACAAATGGATAAAGAAATTGTGGTTTATATACACAATGGAATACTACATGGCAGTGAGAAAGAATGAAATATGGCCCTTTGTAGCAACGTGTATGGAATTGGAAAAGTGTTATGTTAAGTGAAATAAATCATACAGAGAAAGACAGATACCATATGTTTTCACTCTTATGTGGATCCTGAGAAACTTAACAGAAGACCGTGGGGGAGGGGAAGGAAAAAAAAAGTTAGAGAGAGAGGGAGCCAAACCATAAGAGACTCTTAAAAACTAAGAATAAACTGAGGGTTGATGGGGGGTGGGAGGGAGAGGGGGGTGGGTGATGGGTATCAAGAGGGCACCTTTTGGGATGAGCACTGGGTGTTGTATGGAAACCAATTTGACAATAAATTTCATATTAAAAAAATTTTAAAAAATTAAAAAAAAGGGAAGATTGGGATCACCTTCAGAAGTTGTAACCATGGCCTGTCACTTGGGAGCTGGAACAAATGCTGGAAAAGTTGATGAGGGAGATGGACATATATGTGTTTGAGAGTGTGTGTGTTTGCATTTTTCTTTATTTTTTTAATCTATATTTTATCTACTTATCCATCAGTGAGCACTTAAATTGTTTCAATGTCTTGTCTATTGTAAATAATGCTGCAATAAATGGGGTTGTAGATACCTTTTTGAAAAAAAAATGAATGTGTGTGTCTGAGCGTGTGGTGTGTTTTTATGTGCATGTGTGTGGTATGTGAATTTGTGTGAGTATGTGAGTGTGTGTGGTGTGTGATGTGTCTGAGTGTGTGGTGTGTGTGGTCCATGTGTGAGTGTGTGGTATCTGAATGTGTGGTGTGTGTGTGTGTGGTATGTGTAAGTATGTGAGTGTGGTGTGTGTGCATATGGTGTATATGTGTATGTACTCTATATCCACAGACACACGATGATCCGGTGTGGCATCTGAGCCCCAACTGTCCCTCCCACGTGTGGAGCACCAGGACGCGGCTGTTCTCTAAGGCCTGCTGGTTGACAGGGTGTGGAATCCCAGGCAGGCCTCAGAACCCCGCCAGGCCATCTGATGGCTTGCTGCATGGCCACAAGCAAGCCCTTGAAATTCTCTTAAAGAATCCAGCCAGAGGGAACAGCATGGGCAAAGACACAGGCACACAAGAGCAGATCCCAAGTCAAGAAAATGTTCACACACAAGCAGAACATTTTTCCATTCCGCTATTTTTATTGCTGATAGTGGTAATATTAAACAAAATGTTTAAAAGCTCTGTTAACTTTTACTTAAATCAGAAATTCTGGTGTGTTGGGGGGAATGAGAATCGGTATTATTCTTAAAAAAAATAAAGCAAAACAAGGGGAACAGAATAAATACCAATAAACTAGTAAAGACAAAGGAAAACTGCCCAGGTGATTCCCGTGGCATCCAAAGCTGAGAACCGCGAGCCTCAGCCATCACCTCCGCCTGTGCCCTGCAGAGCAGCAGAGCACTTTCAGGTGACACAGCCATCCTGATGGTGCCATTGGAACTCCTGCCACGGACCCACAGCCCGAGGACATGCCTGGGGCCCACATATCAAGCCTCAAAGAGATGACACCCAGGGCTTACAGGGAACATGATTAAATTGTAGCTGGAGAAAGTGGGGTTGGGTCAACCGATGTGGGCCAAGGTCCCAAAAAGGGTCCATTCCTAGGGACAGACAGAGAACCCCTGCTGTGACCAGAGCCCGAGAGGCCCTCACAGATGGATTACTGGGAGCCGTGGGGCTCTGGGGCTAGCAAATAGCTTGCCCTGAAAACTGAACACATCTGCTTTGGAAGGCTGGCTGTGGACTGCCAGGGCAGTGGGTGGGGAGCCAGGATCGCTGCTCACTGACCTCTGAACCCCGCAAGTTACCCCTCCTGCCTGGGCCACAGCCTCTTCATCTGTGACAGAGCCCACGCTGGGTTCAGGCTGGAGCTCCATTTGCACACAATAGGGCAGAAGACCCCACTGACCACACTGGGTGGCCTTACTTGCGTCCTGCAGAGTTGAGCAGGGAACCTAGACCCCGGGCTCCCCGCCACGGATCAGGCTGAAGACTGCCACACCATCTAGAGAAGGGGAGGGATGGGGGTTCGGGGGGGCAGTCGGGTGGGTGGGGAGATGGGCCTCGTGAATGAAAACTGCTTTGGGAGGGGGTAGGAGAGAGTGGGAGGAAGGGAAGAGGGTGGGGTGGGCACAGAGGGAGGAAAATGCAGCCTCATCTGCTTGTTTGTGTTTCTTGTATTTAAGATGCTGACTTCTAGCATATTTTTAAATCCATCAGACATGAAAGGCTGATTTAAATAGACCCGCAGTGTGAAGCTGGTAATTTCACTTGCCACAATAGAGGAGCTGGCAGGCCGCTGGCAAAGACGCAGCACCTCTCTCCATGCCAGGCAAGCTGCAGAAGCATCATGAGACTCTCAGGCCAGGTGCTTTCTACTCCCTGGCAGGGGGAGCGGGCTGTGGGAGGGGGTGGTGGATAGAGAATCAGAAAGATAAAAGGGGAAAGGGAAGGAGAAGTGGGGCAGATGCGGAGCAGGGGATAAACTGGAGAAGGGTGAATGGGAGGATGAACAAGAGAAATAGACTGGCTCAGCATTCTCCTCGTCCAGGGGTGCTTCCTGGTTAGCTGATCCAGACTCCTGGGCACGCCTTGTACTATAAACTTCTGCTTCAGTCTCAGTTCAAAACAATTCCAGACTCTCAGGGTTGGGCAGATCGAGGTAGAGGCATTCTCAAGAGCAGAAGGTTCAACATCTGCTTGAATACCTCTAGTATCAGGGAGCTCACTATCTGGTGAGGCAGCCTATTCTACTGTCAGACAGTGCTCACTGGGACACACTTCCTTATGATAGGTCACAATCCCCATGCTCTGTGCTGGCTGATTCTAATCTGGCCCTGCTGAGTTGTGCAGAGCAAGTGTAACGCCCAAGTCAGTCCTTCATCATGGAACACAGTATTCGGGTCCTCTCCTGCTCCTGTCCTTCTTTGCTAGTTTCTAGTCTTCTTACCATAAATGATTACAGCATAAATCTTGCCGAGCTGAAGTATTTCTGGATGCTAATGAGTGTATTTCCCACTGTAGTCAATGCAATAGAATTTCAGGAATAACAAAAGACTCATTCAACACGCCTTTATTGAGGCCACACTCTGAGACCTGGCGAAGCCCTCTTGTTGGCATGTAAGATATGGAGGTCCCATCCCCAGGAGCTTATCTAGAAGGACTGTGGCCAAACTCCTAAAAAGAAGAGTGTGCAGGGGGCAGAAGTGCCAGGAGCCCTGAGGGTCCTTCCCCAGCAGAATCCAGGGTTGGGTGGGGCTGGTTGACGCCTTGAAAGAAAGAGGACCCTGGGGATTATGGTCAAGGCATTTTAATGGAATGTTAGTATACACCTGTGGGTTTCTAGGTGTTTCCTCCCTTGAGTACACTGAAGCATCAAGGGCATTAAGTAAGCTAAGTGTGTCTTCCTTTCTTGCACCCTCATCTCTGATATTACCTGAGACAAACACTCAGTACTTTAGACTGTCAGTTGTTGGACACTGAAGAGAGTCAATCCTTCATTCATTCATGCAACATAAATGTGTGTGAAAGTGTTTTCTGAAAAAAATTGTATTGTGGCAAAATACACAAAACATAAAATTTACTATTTAACCATTCACAAACGTACAATTCAGTGACACTGAACACAGTCACAGTTTTGTGTGCAACCGCACTCCCCTCCAACTCCAGAGCTTTTTACTGTCCCAAAGGGAAAGTGTCTACAAAGCATATATTTAAAGGTGGTTCAATTAGGAGTACACGATCTGAAGTCTTGACTCAGCAACAAATCTACACATCCACACCTAGTGTCTATTAGGTAATAAAAACATTGGATGAGACCAGAACCCTGCCAGTGAGGACCTTGTAGCCTGGATGCTGGGCCCCCGTCCCACCACAAAGCAGAATGGAAAGATACAAAACATCCTTAGAGGTCTGTACCTTGAAGGAATGCAAGTTTTCCTTATTCTACTAGCCCAGGGAAATAGGAGATGCTCTAACCTGAGGTCTCAGCTTCTCCCAGTTACCAAGAAGTGTGGCTTTCTTTCTTATTTTGTTTTGTTTTGGACTCTTGCACAGGCAGATAGATGATGATGTAATAACTAACATTTGTCTAGAGCCTTTCAGTTGACTAAACCCTTTTCCCAGAGTTCTCATTTGACCTTCACACTAGCAGACAGTAAGACAGAGAACACTACTTTACAGATGTGGAAGCTGGGGCTCAGAGCACCACGCAGTTCCAGGTTTTGCCTAAGGCCACACAACTTGTGTACGGGTTCTTATTCTGAGCGGGTCTTCAGGGGTTAGAGAAAACATTTGGGAGAGGCACAGCCTGGGTAAAGATGGCCCATTCCATACCAGGAAGGAAGAGAGCCAGGCAGGGAAGCATCTTTTATGCACAGAGGCATGGAGCCCAAGTCAAATTGAGTTGTTGAGCTGCCTGAGGGTAATGGATTGCTACTAGCAACAGCTGGGGAGGCTGCAGGGTGATGAGATGGAATGCTTTGATGGGCATCACACTGTCTGAAATGCAACTGAATCACAGCAGCTGGAATAGTTCTCAGCACTGTTTTGAGTGCCAGAAGCAGCAGCTCATTTGAACCAGCAAGGCAACCCCATGGGTCTACAGACCACAGGGACCCAGTCACCCAGCTTCTGGGAACTGGGGCTCCAGTGGAGTGGCTCACCAAGTGGTGGGCCTTGTTCTTGATAAATGATGCTCTGTTCTCAACTGCTCCTATAAGGCAAACACTGTTTGCCAGACACTGTGCCAAGCATGAGGCAGAGATTAATGCCTCTGCCCTCGGGAGCTCAGTCCAGCACATTTCACTTATCAGAGCCCTGTGGGTAGTGTGTATAAATAAACACAACACAGTATCATTACAGAATGGCCTGGGGGTGCCTATGGACTGGATGTTAAATCACACCCTGACACTCTGTCCTTGACCTGGCGCTACACATGCTCAGTGAATTCTAGTTCCACAGTCATGTTACTCAAATTCATTATGAGGTTCCTTGAGCTCTACATGTTTCAATTCCAAGTTTAAAAAAATCCCATTCCTTCTGCCCCTGTTCTTTGGGGATTTTTGCTGAGTAATGCAGTGTTTTTATGGGTAGTATTTACTTTTATAGGTCAGATGGATCCAGTCATAATTCATTATGATCGCACAGACCTCCATGGCCCGAAGAGTCCTCATTTGCTGGGAGTCTCCTACTGCTATGTCAACAGAGTGTAAGTACCACTTCTGAATCAGACCCAAAGTGCTGATGAAGTTCCAGCCCTGAGAGAGGGTCAGTTCTTGGACTTGACTCAGTCCTACTCCAGGATGATAAATGACACAGCCTTACCAATGCTTCTCAGCTTCTACATTGATTTCAGGTCCTCTGCCAAGCACCATATGGTTTCCCAACCCCCATCATTTCCAGGAAGGTTCTTCCTAAGTAGGCCACTTCACTGAAACTGGCTCCACTGAATTGTGTGAAAGTTGGAGCTATGATGTTTGTTACTGTGGATAATTAACATAGTTATTAATAGAAACATTAATAAAGTTAGGAAGTGGGGAAGGTTTAGAAAGATCCTACATCCTGGCAACCCTACCCCTACCCCTCATCATCCCTACCCCTCACCCTGACACACACACACACACACACACACACACACACACACCAGATAAGAAGGGAAGAAATAACTAATAAAGTAAAATCCTATAGATTTTTGACTAAACTTGGCTGGGCTTTGTAATAATGGGAGGAGAGGTGACAGTGCTCCTAAGCCCAGTCACCAAGAAGTTGCTTAAATCTTTGTTTCTGTATGCTTATGTACTGTGATTTCATTATTTTGAAGTAATTAAACACTTCTGATCTGTAGTTCCTCCCTTCCCACCCCCCATCCCTTCTGAGTGAAGCTTTATGGAATGTCTGGATTCCTGGCAGGAAAGAAAACACTGCCTGAGGATTTCTGGCCTCCCGTCACTTCCTCCAGGAGCTGGACACTTCCTTGGGCAGTACATCTCCAGCAGGACATGAAGGAGCTCAAGGTGGAGGGGACAATTCTCAGATCTGAAAGACTTTTGAGTGTCATATCCCTCCTCCAATCCTGAAGTCAGGTAAGGCTGTAGGTAGGAGGTTTGAGGTTGGGTTAAGGAATGAGACAAGTTCTGGCTATGTTGTGTGAAGTATGAGGAAGGAAGCAATGACTGCCAAGCAGAACTTGATTTGTACACAGTGCAGGTGGCTACTAATGTGAGGTCTTTGAAATTTTAAGTGAGTTACTTAAATATGTTCAAAGACCTAAAGGAAACCATGTCTAAAGAACTAAAGGAAATCATGAGAACAAAATCCCACCAAATAGAGAGAATCAATAAAGATATACAAATTATAAAAAGGACCAAATAGAAATCCTGAAGTTGAAAAGTACAATGGAAAAAAAAATTCACTAGAGGGTCCCAATAGCATATTTCAGCATGCAGAAGAATCAGTGAACTTGAATATAGGGCAAGTGAGATTATGCAGTCTGAAGAACACAAAAAACAATGAAGAAAAGAATGAACAAAACCTCTGAAACCTGTGGGACACCATCGAGCATGCCAACATATGCATTACAGGAGAAGGAAAGGAGAAGGAGAAAAGGGTATAAAGAATACTTAAGGAAATAATGACCAAAAACTCCCCAAATTTGATGGAAACCAACCAAGATGGTACACAAACTCCAAGTAGGATAAACTCAAAAAGACCTACAGCTAGACACATCAAAATCAAATTGTTGAAAGCCAAAAAAATAAGAATTTTGAAAGCAGCAAAACAAAAGCAATTCAACATACACAAAAGAGCTTCAATAAGATTAACAGGTAATTTCTCATTAGAAACCATGGGGGCCAGAAACTAGGAATGGTATATTTAAAGTAGCAAAGGGGCAAAAACGCTGTCAACCAGAAGTTCAAAATCGGACAAAACTATCCTTCAAAACTGAAGGATAAATCAACATTTTCATGTAAACAAAACTGAGAGGGATTTTTTCTATAAGAAATATTGGTGAAGTGAAAAGGCTCTAGATAGTAACTTGAATCAACGTGAAGAAAAAAAGAGCACTAGTAAAAATAATTATGTAATTAAATACAGAAAATGGTATGAATGCATTTTTTGTTTATAACTCCTTTTAAAATCTGATTTAAAAGAGAACTGCATAAATCAGTAACAATAAATCTACGTTGATGGGAACAAAATGTATAAAGATATAATTTGTGACAATAACAACATATGAGAGGGGGGCATGGAACTATAGAGGAGCAAAGTTTTGTGTAGTATTGAAATTAAGTTGGTATTAATCCAAACTAGATTGCTATAAATTGAGATATTAATGGTTACTTACAGGACAGTCATCAAGAAAATAAGTTACAATATATATAGTGAATGAAATGGTAATTAAAATAGTGCACTAGAAATTAATTATTTAACACAAGAGAAAGTAGTAATGGAGAAACAGAAGAACAAAGAATATAAAATATAGAAAAGAACTAGCAAAATGGTAGACACTAAATCTTACTTTACCCATTATATTAAATGTAAACATAGCAAACTCTCCAATTAAAGGGCAGAGATTGGAAGAATAGATTAAAAAACATAATCGAGGGGCATCTGGGTGGCTCAGTTGATTGAGCATCTCACTCTTCATTTTGGCCCAGGTCATGATCCCAGGATCATGGGATTGAGCCCTGTGTCTTTCTCTTTCCC
Source organism: Panthera tigris (assembly GCF_018350195.1). Classification (NCBI taxonomy): domain Eukaryota; kingdom Metazoa; phylum Chordata; class Mammalia; order Carnivora; family Felidae; genus Panthera; species Panthera tigris. The sequence continues at coordinate 38,266,629 of NC_056666.1, forward strand.
TCTGCTTCTCTCTCTCATGTGCTCTCTCTCTCTCTCTCTTTCTAAAATAAAAAACAAAACAAAAAGCAATCCCCCCCCCAAAAAAAACCACAATCTAACTACATGCTGTCTACAAGAGCCTTAGTTTAGATTTAAAAGCATTAATAGGCAGAAAGTGAGAGCTGGTGTGGCTATACTGATATTAGACAAAATAGACTTTAAGACAAAAATTGTTACTAAAGGCAAGAAAGATACCTTATAATGATAAAGGGTCAATTCATAAAGAAGATGTAACAATTATAAACCTATTTGAACCTAGAAATAGGTTGAAGCAAACTGTGTTAGGAGAAGGCAGTTCTGTCTTAAATCTTTGACCCCCATGACCATTAGGAATTTATTCCCTTGAGATAAAGTTTTGTCTCCTTTAACTTTTTGTTAAAGTATATACACAGCCCTTAAACCACCAATTGCATTAATATCTTAGCTGAAATTGGTTTAAGCTCCTTTAGAGCATTGACTGCTAGTGACAGAGACAAAAGGTTGAGCTATTTTTGATAGAACATACAGTTATGGCCTGGAGTGGGCCCAGGGTGTGGAGAGTAGGGAAAAGGGGAGTCCAAGATTGGGTGGAAGTGTTAAGAACAGAGGAAAAGTACAGGATGGGGAGAGGTGGAAGAAAGCTAGTGTATCACGGAGGATCAGAAAAGACTTCCGGGACTGTCAAGAAAGACAAATGCTAGACAAGCAGCAAAATAACTAGGGCTTTGGTTTGGTGCTGAAGTTCTTGGTTTGGCAACTTGGGGCTGAGGGCAGCAGCAAATACCAGAAGGAGCACAAGGAGTCAGAACAGGGGAGAAAAATGTGGGGCCAAGGATTGTGATGACCACAGGTCATTCTTAGGTACACACCCTGGCACCAGGTCTGAGCTGCTGTCTGAGTCCTGGAGAACCACAGGGAGGGAAGCAGAATGGACTGTGGGTTGAAACCAGACCACAGACACTGGTAAGATATGGGTGTTTGGAAAGCCAGGAAACCCACAGGAACAATAAAGATCAGGGCCAAGAGGCAATACTGAAAACAAGCTCATAAGCCAGGCAAATGAGCAGGGCAATTGGGTACTCAAATGAGGTAGTATTTGTGAAAGCCCTCACTTATGGGTACATGACTAGTGTTAGCTGGTTCTAAGTCTGAAATTAAGGCAAGACTAATGATGGCCTGGGCAGTGACTCAATGTTGACAATAATAGCCCGTACTTGTTAGTACCTATTATGTGCTGGGCACTGCGTTAAGTATTTCACATTCATTGCCTCATTTAATACTTAAAATATCCATGGAAAGTAGACATTGAAACCTCCAACCTACAGCTAAACATGAAACCTGTTCAGGTGACTTGCTCAAGGCCATTTTAGCAATGTAAATGGGATGGAATCAGAGGTTTCCCCAACAGCACTCTGCCAGGCCCTGGGACAGTCTCACAGCCACTGGGGTGTCTTTGATCACCATGATAGCTTAAAAGGAATGGGGAGGGGGGGGTGCTCTGATCTGGGGACACAGAATTTCTCAGAGTCTCTCTGAGGTACCATCATGCATAGTTGTCTCAAGTGGAGTTGGAAAAAGAAGCAGCAGGGGCCTAAAGACCTTTCCTACTCTCTTCTTTCTGCCTGGACCTTTGAGGATTTGTGGGGGTTTACCTGGTGGGTCAGCACTAGGATCACTCCACCTTGCTGTAACCCCTAGATGCACTTTTCTGAAGTGGACAAATGCAGCCCCAAACCAGGGACTAGGTATAGGGGATAAAAGCATGTGTGGGCTGGGCAACTCCAGGTATAGCCTACCTGACCCACAAATTCCAGTTGCCATCTCTGCTTTTTTGTTTTCAGAAGCAGGAGAGTTGGTTTGCTTTCTTTATGGCTATCCCTACCCTCTTTCTGCACCCTCCCCATAACATATAATCACACAGCAACACACACCCACACAGATATTGGAGGGCTACTTCTGGGTGATCCCCTGCATCCCACTAATGAGACCATCACCAGTGCCCTCTCTTAGAGAAAGGAATTTCCTGTGAGTTCCCTTCAAATTTGGACTAGGGGCCAGAGCCCCTACTGTCATCATAAGCATTCTGAGCAGGAAGAGCCAGAAGTGTTGAATAGCCCACGCTTCATTTTACTGATGGGAAGGGGGCCCAGGCAGGGAGCTGACTTGCCCAAGACCATGGGGCACCTCCTGGTACTTAGTGCTGGCTTTTGTTCTACACCCTCCGTGGGCTCCCTGGTGCCTCCAAGCACTAAATGGGGGAAAGAAAAGCCTACGAAAAGGAGGCAGGCACTTGCCTGGTGACCCACAGGGCACTGATGCTTTTAGGAGTCTGGGGTGGAGGCTACAGGGAACTCTGACCAGAGGATTCTCTTCTGCCTGGCTGGCTGTGCACAGTTGTCTTGAATCTTCTTGGAGGCCTGTGGACATTTTCTGCTCCTCTCTATTCTTACATGTCCTGATTGGGTGTGGGTTCCACTCACTTCCCTGTGGGTCTGGGCCTGCAGCCCTAGAGCAGTAATATGCAGTGATCTTTATGATCTTTTCACCCAAGCTCCCCACCCAGGGCGAGAATGCCTTTACCAGCACCCTCCACCCCAGTGATGCTGGAGCACTGCTGGGGCTGGGAACTCACCACTACCCAGACAAAGGAACCATACATGGGCCCAGATCATTCCCCTCAATGTGAGTGCCCTGTGCTGGTAGAGTCACAGGGATGCTGAAGCCTATAGCTATACTCTGCTTACTTCTTAAACACCAGCTATATGTCAACACCACAGCCTCACTTTCTTTTTTGTAATACAGTCCTCTGGAAAAATAAAATAAAATAAAATGAAGTCAGTAACTGTGGACCTGGTGCTGGGTCTCACTGCCTGCATGTCAATCTATCCCATTAATCATCATGTACAATTTTCCGAAGAGCTATTTTGAGAAACATTGGAAAATGGCTTTCACAGAGCTATGTATACCTTATTTATACTCCAGCAATGGTCGCTCTGTTTAGCAGCAGATGGGTTTTCCCCCCTAATTTTCTTTTCATCTCTTAGTGAAAGTTAAGTAGGAAGGAAGCCCTCTCCCTAATCATGGGCACACACTTAATACTTAAATCACCCGCAGTCCACCCTGGAGTCAGGGTCATGGGTGGGTGGTTGAGAGAAAAGGCTGTGGGTTTCTTGTAAGGCACTGTTCCCGAGACCCCAAGGGAACAAATACAGTAGACATGCTGGCTGCTTAGAGGCTGGGTTCTGCAGCCTGGCAAGAAGCAGGGCCCCTGGAGGTGGGGTGTGGAATAGAATGTGGGTGCCCTGGCTTGCTTTTCTCAACCTGTGTGGGCATCTCAAGGTCCACGAAGCATATGCCAAGAGCATCCCATTGATGTCCCGAGGAGCCAAGGGAAGACCAACCACCCTGGCCCTGCCCAAGTGCTTTATCTTTGGCCTACAGGAAGCAGCAAGTCTGCCCTGCACAGTTGCCATGGCAACCACAGTGCTGCAGCTCCAAAGGGCAAGGGGAGCAGAAGGGAGGTGGAGAAGGCATGTGGTGATTTTTCTGGAAAATCCCATCTGTTTCTTTTCCCCACAAATCCAAGCTGGGGGGAAAATGGGCATCTGGGGTCTAGAGAGAGAAGAGAGAGAAGATTTCAAAATGCTCCAAGAGCAGCTTTCCTGACTAGATGTGCTTCCCTTCCTGTTGGTGGAGGCAAGTCACTGACACAGACAAAGGTTTGGGCGGGTTATGGTGGAGGCATCCAAGTGGGAGCCTATGTGCAGGATTCAGGGTAGCTCCTAGGACCCCAGGCCTGGGTGGAACAGTCCTAGGAGGACTCCTATCAGCCACAGCAGGATTTCTTTTTGGCAGAGCGGTCAACCTCTATGGTGTCCTCTCTTGCTGTATCTTCTTGTTTCTTGAGGATCCTGGGAGAGGGGAAGGTATAGTGTCAGTAGAGGAGAGCTGCTAGGCCATTGGGTTATATATAGGCCATCTGGATGATAAGGAGGGAACCCAACATCACCAGAGCATCAGAGTTTTCAAAGTCTCCCCCTGAGAAGTGCAGGTACATAACCATAATTTGTAAAGACAAAGTTTAGCCAATATGGATCCTTCATGACACCTCCTCAAAGAAGCCTCCCCAGATTTTCCAGGTGATGTAAGTGCCCCTGACAGCATTTTGACCATTCCTCTGTAAAAACCCCATCACTCCATGTCATAATGCACTGCTTCCTTGGTTGGCTCCCTGAGGTGAGAAAGCTGCTTGAAGGCAGAGACTATATACTTTGTCTCTGTGTCTCTGTAGCCTATCGGAGTACCTGGCACACAGTAGAGACTCAAAGAAGATACTTTTTGGTTATTAACTCTATAGAAGGTCTGTCCCATGTTGCCACAGTTGCAGATTAAATGTAGGAGGTGAAGAATTAAAAATAGTGGTAAGTATCTTATCCCTGCTTTATACTCTCAATGTGCTTTCACCTTAAGCATCCCTTTTGATTTTACAACAGTCTGAGTAGGCAGGGAGGGTATGATTGATGTTCCTATGCTGGGGGCAAATCTCAGAGAGGTAGACTTACTTTACCCCAGAATCAGTGGCAGAAAAAAGCCTAGAACTTTCCTCATGGTCTTCCATAACTCCACAGTCTCTCCAATGCATAGAAAATGTTATTCTGGGTTCTTAATTAATCAAATGAAAATATTTACAAAATTCCCCAGAATGAGCGCTGAACCCCAAATGGGCACTATTAAGTATTTGTTGGATGGATGGATGGATGGATGCATTGGTGAATTAATGGATACATGTAGGGATGCATAAATGGATGTGTGAATGGGTGGATGGATGGGTGGATAGACTGGAGGAATAGGTGGATAGATGGATAGATGGATGGGTGGATGGATGAATAGGTAGATGGGTGGATAGGTGAATGGGTGTATGGATGGTTAGGTCGGTGGACAGATAGAATGAAATGAATGCCAAGATGGGTAAATGAGTGAATTTCCAAGTATTGAAAATGGGGCCCTGTATGGTTCTTTTTTTTTTTTTTTTTAATTTTGGTATAGGCGGAGGCTTATGAAACCAGTCTTTTGATGGAACTAACCCTTTGAGAGCTGTCACCTTAGATGCCTCTCGTTCCCCCAAATAGCCCCTCCTCTCCCTGGCTTCTCCTCACCCTCCCCCGTGCCCATATTATAACTGTTCTTGTTCCTTGCTGGCTGCCAGCTAATCCCTGCTAAGATATTAGCCAGTGTTCAGGGACCTATGATAAGACCTTTCTTGGAAGCATTTGCATTTAAAAAGAGGATCCCTGGGAAAAGGGCAGCTTTTAAGACCCAGAAGAAGAAGACTGGGGTGGGGGGCAAGAGGCAAGGGGGCTTTCTTTTTTGTCCCTATTGTGTTTCAGAGGGCTGTTTCTGAATCCCATACAAAGCCCTAGGCCTCCAACCCCTTTACCCAGAAGGCTCAGGCAGACAGAGGAATGGCCTCTCAGGGGTGAGTGCAGTGCTTCCTACCAGACCCTGTTTGCTGGGATGTGCCTCCTTCCTTACCTGGCTAGATGAAGTAGGGACTCTTTGGTGTTGTGACCGGAATAGGCACTGCATTCATAGAAGATCAGATTGTTCTCCTAGAACCATAAAGCAGAGGGGACAAAAAGAGAGTACTGGGGGAGCTCGAGGGACCCATGGGAAGAGAACACCCCATCTGCATCGGCCCGCCTGCCTCACTTCCTCTCACAGTCCCCTTTAATTCCTCTCCCCATCCCTGCTCTCTTCAAGGTTGATTTCAGTCTCCTCAGGCTCCCTGCCTAATGCAAGTTCTGTAAGCATCTCCCAGGTGAGCTATAACAATTGTAAAACACAAAACAGTATGCTGCCTTAGTGCTTCACGCTTTCACAAAATGCTCTCAGGTATGTAGATGCCCATTTCCTTTTCACACCAGCCTGTGGTGCAGGCAGAGGAACAAAGGCCAGGATGCACCACATTCTCCACAATGCACAGGCAGGGAAACCAAGGGCATAGTATAAAGGGCGGGTCAGTTCATTCAGTGACTTATTGAGTTAATGGCAGGCTTCCCAGCAGCTTGTTTTGCCCAGGACACCGGCATTCCGCGAACTTTGGGGCAGATGTCACTGAGGTACACCAGTAGGAATTCTCCTTCACACCAGTTAATTACTATTCCAGATGCCTAGGCTGTCAGCATTCGTGTCACAGGACAGTTGTCGATCACTTCAGGACGCAGAGGCTGTGCTGCCTGCGTGGTGGCGGCTCTTGGCTAAGCCTCATCATTATATCCATTTATCACTCCTGTTAATAGATTTCCTGCTTCCTTAGGACATTGCTATTGGCATGAAACTCTGGAGGCTGATGCCCTGTGGGGATGCAGGCACTGAATGAGGACACTTCTGTGGCTTGCAGATCAGGAGGCTCTAGACCCTGGCCCCCAGTTCAGCTTTCCTGGTTCACACCCCAGAGGCCCAGATCCTACCCCTGTCCACACTTGTGCCACAGCCAGACTCTGGGTCAGTCTTTGGAAGAATGAAGACTTCACGGTGGGAGGAGGGAGAGTACATAGGATCTAGAATTGGAAGGCATGACCCACCTTTCAGCTTCAAGTCTTGACTCCACCCCTGAGGACCTGTACGATCACTTGAATTAATCACTTAACTGCTCTGAGCCTCATTTGTTTGTATGTTTGTTTTTTAACTGACCAAAAAAAAAAAAAAAAAAAAAAAAAAGAATAAAAAAGGGAAAAAATGGGATGATAAAAATACAGGCCTGCAGTTCATTAATCAAACTCCTTGGATATAGATGTACTTTGGAATCCAGAGACTCTGAGTTTCACAAAAATAACAGATGTATATACTATATACTACCCTGAGTTGGTCTGGGATAGCACCCTATGATCAAACATATTAATATTTCTTGAAACATAGGAAAATTCATCCAAGTGAGGTAAACAAAAAGACCATAAATGGCTTCATGTCAGTCCTGGTCAGATTTTTCTGCCAGACAAAACACTAGAAACCTTTCTGTTTCAGTATTGTGAGCATTGTGGGTAAGGGACTGCAGACATGTGGCTACCCTCTGACCTTCGCAGGAACACCTGCCAAACCCTTCCTGCTCCTTTTTTACTTGACTCTTACCATCTGTGCCCATTTTCCTGACCTCTGGGGTTACAAGTCCCTGTTTGTTTATTTATTTATTTATTAGTATTTTTCAATATTTATTTCTTTATTTTGAGAGAGAGTGAGAAAGCATGCGAGCAGGGGAGGGGCAGAGAGAGAGAGAGGGAGAGAGAGAACTCCAAGCAGGTTTCCTACTGTCAGTGTGGAGCCCAATGTGGGGCTCGAACTCACAACTGTGAGATCATGACCTGAGCCGGAAACAAGAGTTGGATATTTAACTGACTGAGCCACCCAGGCACCCCTATTATTATTATTTTTTTTAATTTGAGAGAAAGAGAGAGAAAGAGAAGGGGTGGAGGGAGAAAGAGAAAGAACCTCAAGCCAACTCCATGCTTAGCACAGAGCCCAATGTGGGAATTGATCCCATGACCTTGGGATAATGCCCTGGCCGAAATCAAAAGCCGAATGCTTAACCAACTGAGCCACCCAGGTGTCCCATGAGTGCCTGTTTAGAGCAAGCACACTAAGAGATATGGAATCCTAGGGCTGGAAAGCACCCCCACCTTCTCAGACATACAGGTTCCTGAAAAGCACTTGGAGGCAGTAGAAACAGCCAAGGAGTGCCACTGTTTGTGCCTGATTTCCAACAAGCCTTATTGGCCCCCAGCTTGGGCAAGAGGGCTGATGCTTATTTTAATGGTAAAGTTTTGAGGGCATGCTCTGAGTTTATCTTGGGTTCACCGCTTTTGGACTCAATATTGATCAGAATGGATAAACTCGTGAACAGAGCTGTTCAAAGAACAGTCTGCCTTACAGAGAGTGAGTGTTTCATCCCTGAAGGTGATCAAGTGGAAACACAGAGGAAGGCATTCAAAGATCAGATAGGGGATTTAAAGAAGTAACCTCCTAGTATCTAAGAATCTATCATTCTGAGTTCCAGGGAAAAGTGTTTGGGAAAATTCCCCATACGCTAGTCATTCCTAGCCAGCTCTATCTTGCAATGTGTGACTTTCTATAGAAAGTTCCACATGCACGGGCATCCACATGCCATTCCCACGATGCCAGGACACCCATCTTGCCCACTTGCTTCCTTCCCAGGGGGCTTCCAGGAAAGGCTCCCACCAAGGCTCTTGGGCACTTGCCTGACTGTCCTCGGGCTCATACCCTGTCCAGAGAGATGGAAAGTTTGCTCTTTACCTTGGCAAGCTTCTCTCCAAGGCCTCGGGGAACTTCCCGCTCTTTCTCATTGTCAATTTTATTGCCCAGCAGAAGAACAGGAATGCGGTCTCCCACAGCTTCCTGCAAAAACAGATAATCCCCCAACTGAGAGAAGCATCCAGAAGGAAAACCCAGAAGGGCAGGCTTAAAATGCTGGCAGTAAAGATGCAATCTGGCTTGCGAATCCCCTGCTGCCACAGCAGGCCAGGCGATAAGAGTCATCCCAAAAGCTGAGAGCCTCAGTTTCTGAGGCTTCTGTGAGGTGTCTGAGGCCTCCCTCCCTTCCCACTCACCCTTGCTGGATGGGCCATGCAGGCTCCTCAGGTGTGCTGTGGGTAGCAGCATGAGGGGACAGAAGACATTCATGAACTATGCGTCCTTTTCTAGCACTTACGGTATCCCCGAAAACATTCCTAAGTGACCAGACTTCGTCTAAATGAACCACAACAAACCAAAGGAATTAATGCAATGTGGTTTGGAGCATTTCTAGGGACTGTCTTGATTAGACGTGGCATCTCCAGGGGCCTCATATTGGGCACATAAGCTCCCTGAGGCGTGGGGCCACAGTGCCTATGAAAGGATTGTTGTGCACCTAACTGGAGGTCACCACGTGGGGCAGTACAGATAGATCACTATTATTGGGTGCTCTAGCTCTGACCAAAAGCCCACATGGGGAAGAAGCATGTGGCCACAGAAGCTGCACTTCTTGGGCCAGAAGTAACACGTTTGTTCAAGGGGTCAACCTTCTTTACTCCTCCAGTGACTGTGGCATATCAGCCAAAGACCTGCACCCTAGAGTCTCTGCACCCCAGGGCTTCCTCCCTTGTGAAATGCATGTACCTTTTGTGCCCCTCAGGAGGGCAAGCCAAGGGCCCAGGATGCACAGCTATTAAGTGAGTAAATATGGTAATATTCACATTTAAGCAGGCTGTGATTTTTACTTCGTGAGATATTTAATTAGGGGCTTTTAATAATAATTTGGTAAACAATAGTTATTCATCACAGAGAAATGTTTTACGAAATAGAGAGGGTTAGGGGATAACACAAGCTAGTAATCACTTACAGTGTTGTCAATGACTCAGCTGCTTTATCTCACCATTTCAAAAAAATGTCCAAAGTCCACCCAATGGGTACATGTATTTTAAGTGTGAATGCAATTATATTTGAAATTAAGCCTCAGTGGTTCCTTAATCTACACATTCATTTTTATCGCAGTTTGGTAGTGAAAAAAATTCTCATTTCCTAAATGAGAACGTTAAAGCTCAGAGAATCCCAAAGAACATTCAATAACAAAGTCACTGAGTTATGAGGACCCTTTAGTATATGGGTCCACAATTCTCTAATGTTTTTCTCTAAATTCTGATTTCCAGTGAACTCTCTGCTATTTAGTGTCTTATTAACTAGAACTCTCTAAAAGTGGTATTTCCACTTATCCATGGTAAGATGGTAATTAATGTTGATAATGATGACTCAAAGGCACTACATGATCTTTACAGTGTCTTCTGATCCATCAGAAATAGATTAAATTACGTGTACTGTAATTGACGTGCTAAGTAGATTGCGCCACATTTCAATTGTTTGCACATGAGAAACCACTAATGGCATGTAGACAATGCTGTGGCTCCCTATTACCAGAGTGTTGGGTAATGGGAATACCCCCATTTTCTGACTCTGTTGTGCCACAGAAACTTGTGTGAAGACTTTTTCACAGAAAAGGGAAAAAAGAGAAGGAAGCAGGGAAATGGGCCAAAAGGCTTGCTGTTTGGAGCACATGAGAGATATTTGTAGATTTATGTGTGAGGAATGACTAAGGCTTGTGGGATTTCTTGACATGGAAATGCTGAAAATATGAGCATCAGACTTGAAGTCCCAGGCAGAATTCGAACCCGGATTCTGGTATGCTGGAATGGGTGACGGCTTCAGTTTCATCACTTGCAAAGGGGATAGTGGGTACTGAATGACTAAGCATCAGGTAAGGGATAGTCACAAGCCCAATATTGGAGCCCCATGTACCACAAAGAGCAGGGCTGCCTCTGGGTGGGGAAGGGAAGCAGTCTTCTTTTTTAAAGCAATTCTTGGGTATAAAAATAAAACATCTTAGAAGGAGCTGATAAAAGCCAAGCCCCCAGCTGGAGCTGTGGCTTCTGTTCTTTGCATTGTTCCTCTCTTACACAAACACTCTGGACACCTCACTTCCCCTCTGTGGACCCTGGCCTGCCACTGATAAAGAATCAGGCCTATCTCCAAAGTCAAGGCAAAAACAAGTGAGAACACATGGAAGGCCGGAAGGTGTGCTATTCACCATGGGCAGTCAGCCATCATCACCCTGGCCCAAGACTAGTCTCTGACACAGGGCCATGGGGAGGGCAGGGCTTAGGGTGGGTGTCTCATGGTCCTCTCTGACTTTAACATCAAGTCTTGAGCTGTCTGCCCAAACCTGACACCTTTCACATACCCAACCCATTGTTCAGCCTGGATACTGCTTTGCACAAAGAGGCTCATCATTACCTATCAGATGAAGCAACACTTCCTTTTAAAAGTTGAAAGCACACCTCCTTTGGCAAACAAGTCTAAGCCCCACCTGATTTCTGTTGAAATTTCTATAGATGTTTGGTAGAACTCCGTAGGCATGGCAGGTCAGAGGGAAGGAATTGAACGTACTTAGTTGGGCATACAGTCTCTGTCTGTGTGCGACCTGTCAGAATCACCACTTTTCACAGAGTCTATTCTGTGAGCTATGAGATGGCCCCAAAAAGCTGGTTCCTATCCTCTGACACTGACACAGAAGCCTCTCCATACCTTCAACCATTTTAGTTGCCTTTCTTTGAACTTGAGCTTGTTGGAAGACAGACGTGCTAAAATTCAAAAGATTACCCACCTCTGACTTTAAATAACATGAGCTGTCAGCTTGGAGCAGAGGACTGGCATTCAGCTCAGAACGTGCAGCTGCTGGGTTTGGTTGGTTGGTTGTAGTGTGTGTGTGTGTGTGTGTGTGTGTGTGTGTGTTAATATCCATTTGCTGGGAGGCAAGAAAAAGCACTTAGCCAGGATAGTGCTGCTACTTCTCTGGAGCCAGAACAAAAAATTTCTCAGCACATTAAAGCATGTAGTTATGCTAAGAAAAAAATGACTGCAAAATTATATCTTGGGGGTTTCCATATTTATCCACCCCCTGGACTATGAGTCAAAACAAGATTTATTTGTGTAGTTCGTTTTAAACTGCCAGCACTTCAAGCTCAACTTGGAACAGGGGGAAAAAATCAAACTGCTATTTTTTGCTCTGTGCTGTACATTGTCACCAATGACCAAGATCACAGAACGAGAATTAGCTGGTGGTCCACAAAGTGAGAGGAGAGTGAGCCTGGCCCCTTTGAGCTAAAGGACTGTTCTGCTTTGGGACGGAAGTGGGAAGGACTGAAAAAAGAAACGAACACCTATTTTTCAGAAGCAGATTTCAACCATGGGCCATGTGACACTCTTGTCACATAATGCATAATGCAGCATAATGCAGTGGCAGAGCCCTAGATTCCAGTTCTGGCTGGGCGTCTGGCAAGCTGTGGGTACTTTTGGACAAGTCACTTCCTCTCTCTGGATCGCAGGACTTTTCATCTATAAAACAAGAAGCTGCATTAGATTAATCTCCAAGTTTTGTTTTGTTTTGTTTTGTTTTCGGAGACACTGCTCGTGTTGGCTTAATGACTTCAGTCATTTTCCACTTCCTTGACTTATAGGCCTAACAACGCAGGGCTATCAGAATGACAAAAGATCGAGACAAGAAATTCAACATACCCGGGGTGCAGACATTGGGGACCAACAAACTGGAATTGGACCAACGAACGGCCCGTTCAGGCTTGTACCAAATCCCATTTTCCCTATCTGATACAGGCCCCAAAGTCTCCAGATGTCCAATCTGTTCCATGGTCTAACCATGGGACCCTTAGATCCCAACCAGTTTCTTCTCTAGATTAGACTGGTTGAACCGGTCCTCCGAAGCAGAGATGAGAAGGAGGTAGGGGAGGGTTTGGAATACTGCATTGGCAGGAATGGCTACCTGCTTTGATTTGCTATCACGTACATAGGAAATGTAAAATGGCACAATAACAGGCACAGTGTTGGGCCCCTTCTGCAGAAGGCCTGAAGGCAAGGTAAAGCTGCCTGGACTTGGGGGGTGAAAACTACGGTGGGTGGGGTGGGAGAACAGCCATGGGGGCAGGGCTCTCCCACCTCATAAAGCAGGGCATGCTTTCATTCTCTTTCAATCTCAAAGGATTTGGGTTCCCTCGGGGCTGGAAGGATCCTCTAGGGTCCTCTCATCTGCGCACACTCATCCATCCTGGATCCCCCCTCCCTCCCTCAGAGGACCAAAATGCTGTAGCCTGTCAGCATGTGGGGGCCAGGAGGAGCCCTTCAGAGCCTCTGGCCCATTCTGTCATTAGGTGATTGGCCAGTTTCGTGGCCAGGAAGTGCCAAGCTGGGGTGGAGAGAACTTCCTTTTCAGGGAAGTCCATACCTCCCCCAAGCATCTGTTCCCACCCCACACAACCTCTTCCAACAGCGAGTCTTTGCCACGTGTAATCTGTGGCAATTTAAGTCCTCTCTTTTTACACTGCTTTTCAGGTTGCGGGAGGAAGGGGCACTGAGAACAGCTGGCCAGCATTCACTTAATAATAAGGCTTCGGAACCCAAAGCCTGTTATTAAAGCTCCCCCTCCACCCTCCCTTCTCTAGGCGAGGGAGTTGGCAAAGTGCTTGGAGCTCTGTGGAAAAATAAGGTACTCCACAAATATAAAGTTCTTATTATTTTCAGTTCCCTCTGATCAAATTAGGTGTCAGGTTTTAATCTGTCACCTGACACCCCTGATTGCTGGTTGCCAAGGCAGAGTGACTTAGCTTTTCAAGACTCTTGAGAATAATTGCATTCATGATCCCACTGTTCCACACCTTCAACACAGACTCCACCATCTGACACTTGTTCAGATGTTCACACCACGGCCCCCTGCACTTGTTCTCGAAATCCTGGGCCATCAGACTGGGTCCCCACACCGAGTCAGTCCCCCAGAGAGCCTCGCAAGTGCAAGACATGTGGATGATGCTCAGCAAATTCTTGTTGAAGAAGCACGGACATCTTTGAAACTGATTTAGAACCTTGCTTCTCAGAGTGTGGTCCCTGGACTGGCAGCATTGCCTTCACCCGAGAACTTGTTAGAAATGCAGAATCTCAGGGGCTACCTAAGACTCTGAATCTGCTGAGTCAAATTCTGTATTTCCACAAGGTCCCCAGGAGATTCCTATGCATATAAGACTTTGAGAAGCACTTCCCAGGTTGGGGGAACCATGGCAGCTGAGAATCAGAATCACCTGGGGGAACTGTTGCTTTTTTTTTTTTTTTTCTTTGTATTTCCAGGCTCTGAATCATTCTATTTGGGAGAGAAGGCTTGTGGCATCTGTTTTACTTGAAAGCACTGATGGTGATCCTGATTATCCAGGTTTGGAATCATCATTTAGAGTTTACCTATACCTTCTGCTAAAATTTTTAAGAAGGAAAACTCAAGCTCTGAACTATACAGAAAAGCCCCATCCACACATAGATAATTCTGAGTTAACTGCATATGGAATTGCCCCTTTGGTGTGGCTTTCTGGGCCTACAGATGCACGAGGGCTTCCCTGGGTGCATGCTGATGCTTTTCAGCCCTACCCCGCTCGGGAACATGCCTGGTTTTCCAGAGAATGACGGAACATTCTGGTGCTTGGCCTGGTTTTCCAGAGAATGACAGAACATTCTGGTGCTTGGCCTGGTTTTCTAGAGAATGATGGAACTTGTTCTTCTACCTGCCATGATGGCCCTCTGATATTCCTTCACCCCACCACCACCGCCAAATTCAGCGTGACATGCCACCTCTCTGGCTAGATCCTGGGCTCTTGGTCCAAACCAAGGGCCTCAGAAACTACACCCCCTCCTGACAGCAGACAGCATGTTTCTATAAGTTTGCTTCTATCCATCCCTATTGATCCCAGACTATTTGAACAGCCTCTGCCTGCTTTAGTATATATCAAGATTTAGGGATGTCTGGGTGGCTCAGCCGGTTGAGCATCCGACTCATGATTTTGGCTTAGGTCACAATCTCGCTGTTCGTGGGATCGAGCCCCACATTGGGCTCTGTGCTGACCTCGTGGAGTCTGCTTGGGGTTCTCTCTCTCTCTGTCTGTCTCTCTCTCTGCCCCTCCCCTGCTCATGTTGTCTCTCTCTTTCAAAATAAATAAACATTAAAAAAACTTTTAAAAAGATTTAGATATTAGGAGACAAATTAGGGATTAAATGTCTGTGGCTGGGAAAAGAACGGGTGATGCAAAAGAAGGCATGGCCTCTATTTCTCCATTTGATAATGAGATGGCTGTATTAGATCAGTGATTTTCAAAGGGAAATCCTCTTGTCTAACAAAATTGTACCTGGGCCTCCAATGTAGGAAACTGAATGAAGAGTGGCTCTGACCAACATGGGAGGTGAAGGACCCAGAACTGTGACCATGGCTCCTTTTCCTGCACTCCCCAGTTCCTGGGGGACATCATTATCTTCCCAGGGCTCCAAGGAAGAAAGGTTGAGAACCACTGGGTTAGGTAATCCCTAATGTTTCTCCTGGTGCTTAATTTCTGCAAGGAAGATAAATCTGTAGCGGTATCAAAAAAAATCATGTCATAAATTCTAAAGTTTTAACAGGAATCACTTCCAGATTACCCATACAATTTATTTCCCTTATTAGCTTGGTATAGAGCCATTCACTAAATTTCAAAACTTACATTTTTTCTACTGTAAGTTTTTTAAGCCCAATACTTTGAGAAATACTTTGTATTAAGCAAATCTCAGAGAAACCTTTGAATTTAGTTTCCATTCTTGTTCCTTATTTTTCCTGGAAATGAGAGGGATGTGGATTAACAGCAGAGAAAGGAATGGCCCAGCCAACCTAAACTAGAAGAGAAACAGATTTTGGTGGGAGGAATCACAGATCTTAGGGCCAAAAGGATGAAGAAATGAACAACTCCAGTATTCTGCCCGCGTAAGGATTCCGTATCCAGTATTCTGCCCGCGTAAGGATTCCGTATCCATTCATGCCTCCCACATGTGCTGAGCACTAGTTCTGGGGGGGCCCCATGCCAAGCACCAGTTACACAGTGACAAACATAGTGTCAGTTCTTAGGAGTGACCTTCACAGCAGTGTTACAGTGTGGTCAGGAGGTAAGGGCTATGGCAGGTTCTAGGGGCTTGAGCAGGGATAAACCCCATGAGGACAGAAAACTTGTCTCTTATCTGCTGTTAGAATTCCCAGTGCCTGGCAGTGGTTTCAACAAATAAATGAACAAAGCATGGATCCCGCCAGTGGAAGGAGTTGGGACATCCTCTCTGACTGTTTGGTTAAATACTCAGCTGAGGCCCTGTAAAACACATATGTGGCTTGTCCACACTGACTTTGGCCTTGTGAAGGCTACATGTGAGGGGTAGAGGAAGAACATGCAGATGGTCAGAAAGTAAAAAGCACTTATAAGCGACTTATTGTTGGGGTGCCTGGGTGGCTCAGTTGGTTAAATGTCTGACTTCAGCTCAGGTCATGATCTCATGGCTTGTGAAGTTAGAGCCCTGATGGCCCCGCGTCGGGCTCTGTGCTGACAGCTCAGAGCCTGGAGCCTGCTTCAGATTCTATGTCCCTCTCTTGCTCTGCCCCTCCCCTGCTCATGCTCTCTCTCTCTCTCTCTCTCAAGAATAAATAAACATTAAAAAAAAATTTTTTAAAGTGACTTATTACAAGTATAAATCAAGAGAGTAGAGTCCCACAGATAACCCAGAATTCACAGAAGAGTACTGTTCCCTGTGTGCCCTGCCCAGGGTAACTTTGGGGTGAGCCAGGGGCCCTCACATTGTGAAGGGATGTGACAGAGGCCCCAAAACACTGCGTGGTGCTTCTCCTAGGCTAGGCACAGCTGGGCTCCCTGCAGCTGGAACAGTGCGGGGATGAAAAGGGGGAAGAACACGGTGGAACTCAGTTTAAATGTGGGTTTCTCAGGGAAACCTTCCTTGATGCTCCACTCTAAGCCCCTCCCCCAATCCTATGCCACTCGCTCATGGTGCTTAGGGCAATTGCAGTGACACAGTTATTGATATAATTTGTATTTTTCAAGTCCCCACCTCCATGAGGGCAGGGACTGTGTCTGTCTTGTTCATTTCTGAATCCCCAGTACCCAGTACTGGGCTTGGATGAACGGCCATATGAACGCCAGAATTGTTTTGTTCCTGGAGAAGGTGGGTTCTGAATTGGGTTTTGGAAGAGCAGAGGGCCAGGCAGGAGATGGGCAGGGACAAAGGGGAGACAGGAGTCAGCATAAGCGCTCCTAGGAAGGTCACCAGCTCACCTCCACGCTGCTCAGCCACTGCCGGACCGACAGGAATGACTGTCTGGCTGTGAGATCATACATGACGATGACGCCATCGGCCTTCCTGAAGAACTGCTGGGTGATACAGCAATACCTGCCATCAAGGGGTCACAGGTCATGGGCTGCATGGCTCCCCACCCCCCCCCACCCCCCCCCACTGCCTGGACCTCAGCCCTTGTGATGGGCAATGCAAGAGGCAGGGTTTGTTGATCGGGGACGCTCCTCACCTCTCCTGCCCGGCCGTGTCCCACAGCTGCAGGGCCACATACGAGCCATCCACATGCACCATCTTCACCTGGTAATCGATGCCTGCAAGGTGGAATGAGCCTATCACTTCCAAATCAGAAAAAGATGCCCCCCCCCCCCCCCGCCACATAGCTGGAAGCACATAGGGCCAAGGGTGACAATCCTCCCCATGCAGTTCCTGGGAGGAGACGTGGGGGACTAGACAGGGAGGCATGGAACCTGAGTTCTGGTCCTGTGTCTGCCACTGCGGGGTGGCTGTGGGGTACTGATCAAATCACTTAACCTCTCTGACTGTAGGGTCCTCACTGTAGTGTAATCCACATGCTCTTTGTGTATACTATAATAAGTATCAGATCACATATGTATAAAAGCAATACACCAAGGCAAAGACAATCATTATTTTTCATGAATTTACTATTGCAAAGATGGAAAAGGAGGAGAGTGTCCTCATATTTCTTTCTTCTCCTCCTCCCTAAAATATTTTTCAAAGTTCCCCTAATAAAATCCAAATATCCCTGCAGGAATGGATCATACCTTCAGACTTCCATCACCCAGTCAAAGCTTTGTGGAGGAGTGGGGCAGGGGAAGAGGTGGTGGGCAGATTGGGGGTCAGAAGAGAAGAAAAGGGGTAAGGGAGGGAATCAAAAGCAGCTTTCACCCTTAAGATGGGTTTAGAGCTCCTAATTCCATCCACTGGGCCACTCAAAATCATCTCTCTGAGGCCGGGACCCTACCCAGAGTCTTAGACCAGAGAGGCAAGGTCAGAGACATGCATTCTGTACCCCTACAGTGGCCCTCAGAAATAAGGACCTTGATGCAGCTTCTTTGAGAACATACTCTTCTTTCCTACATCGTGTAAGAATGTTCCCAAATCAGGGTGCCTGGGTGGCTCAGGCTGTTGAGGGTCTGACTCATGATTTTAGCTCAGGTCATGGTCCCAAGGTCATGAGATTGAGCCCAATGTCAGGCTCCTTGCTGAGCATGAAGCCTGTTTATGATTCCCTCTATCTCCCCCTACCCCTCACCCTTTCTTGCTCTCTCTCTAAAAAAAAGGGGGGGTGCCTAGGTGGCTCAGTCGGTTGAGCGTCAGACTTTGGCTCAGGTCATGATCTCATGGTTTGTGGGTTTGAGCCCCACATCGGGCTCTGTGCTGACAGCTCAGAGACTAGAGCCTGCTTCAGATTCTTTGTCTCCCTCTCTCTCTGCCTCTCCCCCACTCTCACTTTGTCTCATTCTGTCTCTCAAAAGTAAATAAATGTAAAAAAAATTAAATAAAAAAAAGAATGTTCACAAATGCTTAACATTTTTAAAAACATCTTTCCCCCTCATGGTATCAGATATCAGGGAACCAGAGGGCATTCCCTGCCTCTTTGAAAAGGCCCAGCCTCTGAGGCCTTTAACATGGAGGGCTCAGTAAGGGACAGCAACAGAATCTTGGACAGAATGGGACAAAAAAGACAACAGAGAAGCAGTAAATAGAAAAGGTCATTCCAGCCAACGTCTACAGGCACAGGCTAGTGCTCTGGGGAGGGGCCCAGGAGTGGCGGGAAGGCGGGAGAGTCATCCACTCCTAGAATGGCAGACCTACAGGGACTCTACAGTCCCTGTGCTTCACAGGTGAGGGCCTGAGAAGGGAGTGCATTTGTGCATTTGAGAGAGAAAAAGAGTGATTTGTCCCATGGGTAGAATGCTTGATATTTCTAGTTTTCCCATGCCATCTCTCAATCTTCACCACACTCCTGTGTCTTCCACGTGAGGGTTATTATCCGCACAATGCACGAGCACACGCCTGCATGCACATCTGTACACACATGCACATGCATACACACTCATGCACGGGCACACGCCTGCATGCAAATGCTCACGGGTAAGTGCATGTGTACTCCCCACCCCCACACCACTGAGGGATGAAGAAGCAGGTGTCCAGCAACGGTGTGCCTTGTCCAAGCTGGGCAGCAGCTACCGCCGAGTTGCAAGCCCAGTTCTGAGGCTCATTCTTCTTTTTGGAGCAGTGCCCTGTGCACAGGGACACCTGGCAGCCTCATTTCACCTAGAAAGTCCAGGGCCAAATGCTCTCATCAAAATGGATTATGACTAGCTGGGCTGAATTTGAAAGGGTGAGTTTTCTTCTTAGCTAAAAGTGCAAGGGCTTCCCCAGTCTGTGTTCCAGGGGATTGAAGGAGCTTCCTGCTTCCTGATAACTGCTCAAGAGAAAGCCAGCCATGGTCAACACACCTTCAGGGCCTGATCTTAAAGTAGCCAGAGGGTCCGAAGCCCCCGAAGACAGAGCCTTCTCCTGAATGGAAAGGCATGCAGGCGGTGGGGGGTGGGGGCAGGTGGTGCTGCTTGGGGCAGCTAGGTCTTGGCTGCTGTCATGGTTCTGCTTTACCATAATGGCTAAATTCTTTGCCAGAGGACAGGGAGCTTGTCTTGCAGGGAGCAAAGTGGACCACGGAGTGTTGGACAAAATGGGCTTTGTGCTATGCTGAGCTTGCTGAGGGTCCCTGCTGGGTACACAACGTACTTCTCTCTGCAACCTCGGACAAAGAGGCCAAGGAAACAGATAGACCCATGGGGAAGGCTGGGGGTGATGGCAGGAGACACAAGGTGTCACAGTCCAATAGTAGAAGAGGCGACGTACAATGATGTGGGACCAGAAGGCCTGGAATAAACTGGTTTCTAAGACCACAACCAGTTCTAATATTTCAGGAGCAGAGGTAACCCTCTGTTCTATGTTCTAGTCTCAGTTCTGCCTCTGACGAGCTGTGTGACCTTGGTGGCATTACGTCATTTTGTGGGGTTTCACTCCTCATCTGCAAATGAGGTGTGATGGAGGGTATGGAGGGGTAGGTCAGACGTTCATAATATTTTTTTAAATGTTTATTAATTTTTGAGAGAGAGAGTGTGTGTGAGCAGGGGAAGGACAGAGAGAGAGGGAGACACAGAACCCAAAGCAGGTTCCAGGCTCTGAGCTGTCAGCACGGAGACCGACACGGGGCTTAAACCCACTAACTGTGAGATCATGACCTGAGCCAAAGTTGGATGGTTAACCGAGTTACCCAGGCGCCCCCAGATGTTCATAATCTTTAAATTCAGCTGTGACATTCAATGAACACATGGAAGTGACCCCCAACTTGCAACCTAACTGGTTTCTGAATGACAGCTGGACCTTAGGAATCCCTGTTCATTGTGAATTATGTCCAGTCTTGTCGTGGGATAGTATGGATTACAGCTGGGCTGATGGAGTCCAGGGAGGGTGACGTTAGCCCTTCTGGACAAGACAGGCCCCAGACATCATTTAGAGTAGGAGGGATATGGGAGTGGGGAGGGTCTTCAAGGTGTCATGGAGAAAAACTCTGGGGATTTCTCTGTAGAAATGCTGAGTAGGAAGGAAACCAGACTCTGGTGGCCAAGAAAAGGCAGAGTGCATTCTGTTGGGGGAAACCTCTAGAAGAAACACGCTGAGTTGTGGCCTGTGACTTAAAGCAGGGGTCTGTGAACCAATGTGGGGCAGTGGAAGGAGCACAGGACTCAGAGTCCTGGTTTCCGTGGAGCTTTATCTTCTATTCATCAGTCTTGTCATTGACAAAGTGAGCTCCAACGTTCTACACAAGCCATCATTTGACATCTCCGGGACACCCACAGGGCTCAAGCACCTTCCCATGAAGAAAGCTGGTCCTAAGGTGGGGTGGGCAGGGTGCTCCCGGGCAGGGTGCTCCCAGTCACATTGCTGTGTTGTAGCACTTACATGGTGCACAAGTCACAAGTCGAGCACAGATCACGTTCGTATGATGTGGTAGGAGACCTGAAGTCCCCTTTGATGGTGGCGGTAAGACTGAAGGACCTGTAGAGCCCCTGTTAGTACTGTCCTGACTGTGATGGTGCTGCTGCCCTTAACAGGTGGCAGCCAGAGCCCCAGTCTAGGCTCCTTGCTTTGGCCATAGGCAGGACTCTGGGGCTTTCTGTCTCTTTAAAGGGAGCATCTTTCTGGTGGTTGGCATGACATCTGTTACTGACATGTGTACCAGAACAAGGCACATTATGTGGCAGGGAGACTAATTTCAACTGCTGTTCCAGCATGTTCTGCGCAGTGTGATGAAGGGCATTCCTGATTTGGAATCTTTGATATTTTTCCCTTCCTAAATTGCAGGTGTTTCCATAATTGGCCTCCTGGGAAGTGCAAATTAGTCTGTTTTTTCCTTTTTCAGAGGCTTCCAGCTCAGGCGCACAAGTTGGAAATGTAAACGGACCCTGATTCCCTGATTTCATCAACAGGAGAGGCACACTGTGTGCACTGCCTAGGGGGATGCCTTTGAGGCCCAAGAGGCTGGCATCTGCCTCTTGCCTCCCATGAGTCTGTGCTGGAGCCCTGACCTGGGGTTCCTATCCCATGGAATGCTCCTGGAAAAGTGAGTCTTCCCTCCCACAGCCATTGCCTTCTGCAGCACACTGGGCTCACTCCCAGACCTGCCTCTCAAGGCCAGACTCTTCCAGGCTTGAGTCACAGGCTCCGCCCCTCTTCCTGTCAGGGTCCTGATTCTTCATCTGGGGACTCTCTCAGTCTTTGGGTGGAATGAGGCAGAAGGGAGGGGACAGGAGAATGTTCCAGATGTGATAACAGCATAGGAAAAGACCCAACCGTAAGAACAGGATGCCTGAAGTGTGTGGGAAGGGATCCACATGCAGGAAAAAATTTGGAAGGAAAGGGAAGAACATGGAGTCTCCCCAGGCAGGGCCCTGGAGCAGGGAAAGTCTGTCTTATAGAGCCAGCTTGTCAGATAGCCAAAGGTCAAACATGGTCTGCACTGAGAACCAGGCTTGGAAGCCTTCCTGGATGACCTGGTTCAAATCCTCCAGGAGGAAAAACTTGAAGCCCCAAGGTGGGGCATGTCCTCCAGAGGTCACACAGCTGATCAGCCAGCAGCAGAGTTGGGATGAAGATCCAGGTCCTCTGGTGTCCCACTGAACTTTAACAGCCTCCCCTGCCTGTATCAATGTGTGCCCAACTCTCGTGGCAGGGAAGTGTCCTCACCATCCACTGGGTGCTGGGCACACACAACTCAGTACTGTTAGGAGATACTGTGGGATGGACTAGAAGGGATATGCAGGGGGCCAATATCAGCACTAAACCAGCTGAGGGGATGTGGACAAGCGTCTTAACCTCTCTGGGCCTCAGTTTCCTGATCTCTCCATTGGGCTGATAACAGGGGTTGTGTGAATACAGATTTGAAGAGATGAACACAAAAGCCCATGCTAACTATGTAGGTCACATCAATGTATTTTCAAATCCAGCTGACCGACAGTTAAATGGTACATAGTAGGTGCTTAAGGGATTTATGTTTTGCTTGAGTGATTCAAACAAAAGCTAAAAGGTCAGTACACCCTTGAGTCTTGTCACATATTCCAATGCAGTGAGCAAAGGCCTCCATGTGAATAAAATATTACTCAGGAGTGGGAACACATTAAGCCATGATCATCCATTAGTGGCTGAGCCTAATGATGAAACCCAGCTGTCACCCAGCAGGCCTGGGATGCAGAATGGGTAAAATGTGATGGTAAAGGCAGCCACCCAATGCACTGTCCTCCACTCCACCCATCTACACACACACACACACACACACACACACACACGCAGGAGGGCAGGTAAGAAGCTGCTGGCCCCTGGGGGAGGTGGGGATACACACACACACACACACACACACACACACAGGGGGGCAGGCAAGAAGCTGTTGGTCCCTGGGGGAGGTGGGGATACACACACACACACACACACACACACACCCCGGAGGGCAGGGCAGGAAGCTGCTGGCCCCTGGTGGATGGGGTGGGGATTGTGGTGTCAGGTGTGCACCTGAGGAAAAGCATGAACACTCAGGGCCCTGCTGAAAATGGAGAAAAAAAGATAAGAAATAGATGGGCTCAGAGACGAGGGAGCATGAGGCAAACTTCAGTTCCCCTGAGGCTGGACAGAGGAAGCATTCTGTGGTTCCGCTCCATGTGGAACAAGCTCAGCAGCTAGCACCGTGCAGGGTGAGGGAGGTGGACTTCACCTTGCCCCTTTAGCCTCACTGGGGAACAAGTGGACACGGGCCCCCCTACCTGCCAGGCCCCCATGGACACTCCTGCTGGGCCCCCAGTCTCTTCCTGGGCCCCCTTCTCACAGAGTGAGACCCCCAGAGTGGGACCCAAGAACTCACCTACAGTGGCTGCCAGGCCTGGGGCAAACCGGTCCTCACAGAACCTCCTCAGGAAAGATGTCTTCCCCACGGCTGAGTTGCCCACTAACACAATTTTGAAGAGCCGGTCTGGGATGGAGGGAGAGGCTTCCTCCTGTGGATGGCAGACAGTCTGGCCAACCGCCAGGATGGTCACCAGCCCCTCCCTCCTGCTACGACCTGTCCCTACAGTGTCCAGGTGAAGGTGGGGACCTGCCCCTGGACCAGCATGAGGGAGGGCACTCCAGCTTTGGATGCACATAGCTTTGGGCTCTGGGCACAGAGGCTCCTTCTAGCTTCAGTGGGAGGGAAGAGAGACACTCATTCAACCATGTGTTGTCTGCCTCCTGTGTTGCAGACCCCTGTGTTGTCCCTGAAGACACAGGGACAAGGAGGCAGGCCTGGTTTGCCATGGAGGGAAGGAGGCAGGCGTGTAAACAAAAAATTATAAAACAAGCTGCTGAGTGCTCTAGGAGCACAGAGGAAGAGTCAAGGATCCACAGGGGAGGACACTTTCAGCTGGGGTTTAAAGAGGAGGCAGAGATGCTCCATGTGGGGGAAGGACAGGTGGGATGTTTGCTGGGGGTGGGGGGAGATAGAAAAAAGGAAGCGTGTCTATATCACAGGGGCAGAGACTGCCTGGGGTGGGCTAGGGAGCCTTGATTTCTGCCCTATCATTGCAAGCCTGGACTGAATGGAGGACGCTCTTGCCTCCCTGCATATCACTCTTCTGTCCATCTCATCAGCTTCTGTTTAGGACCCCGTCTGCCCTGGGGAACAGTCTCCACTCAGTAGGTTGGGAAATCCACAATGCCAGGCCACTGGACAGAGCTTTCCAGAGCCAAACAGTCACTGTACTCCTTCTCCTGTGCCCAGCAGCAGTAGGGAGATAGACTGGGAGCCGGCCTGCTCTTTAGTCTGGGATGCTAGAGCCCAGTGGGGAATGGACTTGCTCCAGGACTGCCAGGAGCAGCAGAGTAAGGAGCCGCCTTCTGGCACAAAGTCCTCTCGGCTGCATGATCCTCCCTTCCATTGAGCTGCTTGTGTGCTCGCCCAAATCCTGCCTCTGGGCCCAGCACCGCCTGCCCAAGCCAGGAGGCTCTTTTGAATCTATTTAGAAGCGGATTTGGGGGAATTAGCTCCTCTCATTGAGCAAATACTATAATGGAGTGACAGCAGATATTAGCAGAACTTGAGTCTCAGAGAAAAGCCATTAACAGCCTTTTGGGGAGAAATCAATTCCATGTAGTACTTAGGAGGGAATTCAAGGTCAATTACAGGAGTTTAAACTAAACCTTTAAAAAACCGCACACTCATAAACTATGCTCTCTGCCCTGTTTTCTTTATTCTTGTAATGCAGAAGGGCATCCAACCTGACGGTCTCTGCTCAGCCTCTCTGCCTCCAACTGTCATCTATTTGAGACTACAGCTCAGTGCAGCAGTCTGTGTATCCCTTAGGCACAGCGACAGGTGGGGAATGTGAGGCCTAGGGCAAGAGAAGGAGGTTCTGGCTGCAGATGCTGTGCTGGCCCTGCTCCAAGAAGAGCACATTTTTTTGTAGGCCAAAGAAGGTCAACATACTGATGGTCCAGCTCTAGGCAGGACCCAGTTGATGGGTGCAGGGAACTCCTAGTCATGTTTACTCATGTAACCTGTGTCCCCTCTGGGGGGCAGTCTGCAGTGAGGCAACCAGACTGGGGTGCCAGGGCTAGAGAAAGACCTGTTCTCATTCTCCTTCCTAGCACTTTTTTTTTTTAAATAAGCTTTAGGAAACTAAAGGTAATACATGCTAATTTTTAAAATTAGGAAAAACAAGGGCACCTGGTGGCTCAGTTGGTTAAGCGGCCAACTTCGGCTCAGGTCATGATCTCATGGTTTGTGAGTTCGAGGCCTGCGTCGGGCTCTGTGCTGACAGCTCAGAGCCTGGAGCCTGCTTCAGATTCTGTGTCTCCCCCTCTCTCTGCCATTCCCCAACTTGTGCTCTCTCTCTCTCTCTCTCTCTTAAAAATAAATAAACATTAAAAAAATAATAAAAAAATAAAATTAGGAAAAACAGAAAAGTAGAGAAGAAAATAATTACTCATAATCTACCCTACCACCCAGAAGTGGTCACTATTTGTATTTGGATGCATTTCTTCCAGGCTTTTTCCACATAGATGAATGAATATATGTTTTACTTAAAGAGATTTGAGATATTGGGGGCGCCTGGGTGGCTCAGTCAGATAGGTGTCTGACTCTTGATTTTGGCTCAGGTCACAATCTCATAGTTTGTGGGTTTGAGCCCTGCATCGGGCTCTGCACCGACAGTGTGGAGCTTGCTTGGGATTCTCTCTCTCTCCCTCTCTCTCTCTGCCCCTCCCCCACTCGTTCTCTCCTGCTCTCAAAATAAACAAACTTAATAAAATAAAATAAAAAGATTTGAGATATTATATACAATTTTATTCTACTTTCTCATATATTATTAAATTATAAATATTTTTCTGCATCACTAAAGTTTCTTGAAAATGTTATTTTTAGCAGTGCTACATAATCTATTGAGTTAATACACTTGAATTTATGTTTCTCTCATTGGACATTTTTTCAAGTGTTTACCAATATACATAACCATTGTTGAGTTAAGTCTTTTTCTGAATCTGGTTATTTCCTTAGGAAAGATTGCTAGGACTAGAAGTGCCAGTTTGTAGGATGTGGAATTTTTAAGTTCTTGATTCCTGTTATCAAACCACTTTCCAGAAAGGCTGTACCAATTTATTCCTTAGCAGACTTGCATGGGAGGGCCTGCCTCACAGTGCTCTTCTAAAGACCAGAGCCTCCACCGAAGCTGCTATTGCCTCCTCGTACAGCGTATTTCCCCATTGCTGTAGTTTCTGTCCTGGGCTAACTATTGGCACACCTGGGGCAGCCAGCACTGACAGGAGAGCACATGGTGAGAAGCCTGGGCGCATGTCCCTGTGGGGCTAGACCAGGCCCCACTCTTCTGGGCTTCTGTGTCCCTCTCTGCCACATGGGAGAAGCCATTTCTGATGCACCCCATCAGACAACTGTGGGGATCACATGGCCCAGCACACATGGATGCTTAGTTTTTCCCTTTATCTGGTCTCCTACTGACCTCTTAACACTTTTATATTGGGGGGTATATCTTGGGACATTTAAAACCCCTATGTGCCCCCTGCCTGCAAGTGTAGGTCTGTGATGAAGGGTACATGGAAGGGCATGTAGGAAGGAGGAGCTCCTACCCACCACTGGTGCCATCCAGTTCTCAGTTTCCCCTGGCGTAGGGCCCTTCAGAGAAAGGATATGTAGGCATGAATGTTAAGCCAGGCCCAAGAATGACAATGATGCCGACAGGTCCCTGCAGTGGTCAGAAAGGTTTCCTGTCATACATGCTAACACAGCCATTTGAAAATGCTCCAGTGGTAAGGGCTCAAGTCTAAAGGGCTGCCCCAGTGGACAGGGGGGAGACTCTTTCACACTGTCATGGACATTTCTATAGCCTTTTAGAGGGTCAAGTGGGAGGTAAAAGGGCTTGAGGAGTCTATTCATGGGCCTGGATCACCAACAAGGTGAGGAACATCATCACCGTGAACCAGAGGAAGATGGTTAATATGGCCTACTTCTCCCACAGGATTTAGCAGGAATACCTGGTAGGGAGTGCAGGAGGGATGTGGGAACAGAGGGTCACCCCAAAGGGAGGCATGGGCAGGGCATTTGGGAATGAAAACATGATTAGCTGATCAGGAACTGAGAGAAAAATGATGGTACACAAACTTTGCAGAGCAATGATTGGCCCTGTTGGGAACAGTCACAGAATGTGAGAGAGGATGTGTAATTTCAAAAGTATGTGATAATTTTATGCTAAGAGCCAAGCAGATTGTTTGTCTAAAGTAGCTACTCAGTAAATGCTTCTGAATCTGAATCAGAAATGAGAACATAGGGAGTGGGGAAAACAACAGAAGTTATAGAGTATTTACCAGGACCCCTGAGTCTCCTCAGTGACACTCAGTTCAGCAGGGCAAGCTGGTATCAGAAGGACACAAATATGATGATTCATAAAACTAGCTGCACCTGACTTCCCAAGCTGAACCTGACTTCTCACGCTGCTTTTGCGGCTCTTGGGCTCAAATGCAAATGACAGGTATAGAGGTGACAAGTGACATCTATGGACCAATATAGGATGTGCCCTTACCTTAGACAGGTCTTCTTTTCCAATAGGTTGCCCTCGAGGAGATGTAGGCATGTGTTCCAAAGGTCTGGCCTGTTGGCTTTGTCTTTCCGCCCTCTGTTGGGAGACCTTTTCCTCTTCTGGGCATTTGCTCAGTGGCTGCTCAAAGCCACCATCCAGGAGCTGGGGCAAGGGGTCTTCTTCAATAGAGATGATTCTGCGGAATGCCCGGGTGAGCGGACCCCCAGGTCCTGGCTCCTCTTCTGGAAGGGGATATCCACTCAGGCCCAGGGAGCTTCTCCTCCTCGAGAAGCCAAATACATCTTCTTCCTCCTCTGACTGGCTATTTTTGGATAGGGAAGGAAGAGAAATGGGGAGAATAGCACAAAATATATCAATATGGAAACCGGAGAGATGTCTCATAGCTCTTTGACAAACAAGATGTCTTGAAAGCTCTGTGACAAACAAGTAACTGAAGAGCATCACGTCTTGAGGGCAGAGAGCTCCAGGAAAGGAAAAAACAAGACCCTGCATTCTCTGGCTCATTCACCCAACACACTTATGGAAGTGCTTAGTGAATATAAAATTGACAAAGTGGTGGTGGTGATGATGAAGGTGATGCTGATGATGAAGGTGGTAGTGATGATGATGATGAAGGTGGTGGTGAGGATGGTGGTGTTGAAGATGATGAAGGTGGTGTGATGATGATGAAGGTAGTGGTGATAATGATGAAAGTGGTGGTGATGATGGTAGTGATGAAGATGATGAAGGCATTGGTGATGATTATGATGATGTTGATGGTGTGATGATGAAGGCTGTGGTGATGATGATGATAAAGATGGTGGTGATGTTGATGATGATGGCAATCATGAAGGTGGTGGTGATGGTAGTGGTGATGAAGATGATGAAGGTGGTGGTGATGATGATTACCACCAGATATTTAGCTAGTGACATAGTCACACACAGGTGGACATGTCCTCCTGGAATGCTCAGCAGAGTGGGGAGTGGAAGCAGTAATGGCACAACTAAATATACTTCGACAAGCTGTGGGAAGTGCTTAAAAGGTGGAGTGAGGGTGTGAGGAAAGGAGACAGGGGCACCTGGATGGCTTAGTCGGTGGAGCGTTTGACTTCGGCTCAGGTCATGATCTCATGGTTTGTGAGTTCAAGCCCCACATTGGAGTTCACTGCTGTCCGTGGAAAGCCCACTTCAGATCCTCTGTCTCCCTCTCTTTGCCCTTCCCCAACTTGTGCTCTCTCAAAAATAAATAAAACATTTTTAAAAAGATCTGGAAATAAAGTATCCACAATTAACAATCAGGTGGCCTTGGCTGTGGTCCCATACCAGCCCTTACTGACTATGCCACTAGGTAAGACACTTCCACCCTTCCAAATCTCAGTTTCCTCAGCATAAAATGTGGCTCATCTCCCCTGCCTATCTCACAGATAAGACAATGCATAAAAGTAGACATGTTCACAAAACAGCCCTCGGCAATGTGAGTGAGGGGTACTGCTGCTCTGGGAGGAGCCCCCACCACAGGATGGACGTCCACTGGCTCCAAAGAAGCTGCCCACTTGGGGATGGGCTTGGGGTTGGAAGCAAGCCAGACAGGGCACCTCTACCTGCTTTTTCTACCTTTCTTTTTCTCTTTCAGTGTCCCTGGAAGTCAGAGTGAAGAGTAAGTGGCCTCAGAGGCCTACGTGCATTTTGCTCCCAGAAGTATCTGAGCATCAAGAATAAGGAAAAGCAGCAGGAAGTGAAAGGAGGGAACTGGTCAACCAGATGTAGAACGAAAGCACAGGCTGTATTTTCAGAAGGTTTTGACAGCAAAGGCCTCACAGACCCTTCCTGGCACAGGAGTTCGGGTCTCTGTGAACAATTAAAGCTGGGAAGTGTTTTAAATGGAAGTTTGACAGGGAGAATTTTGAGTCCAAAACTGAAACACACATGCACGTCCACACACATGCACACAAATATGCAATGATTAGAAAAGAAAACAGAATGTGAATGAGGTAAGGAAGTGACAGGGCCAATGGAGAAAGAAGGCAGGGGGGAAGGTCACAGAGTATGCAGAACAGTGAAGCTCCCTTCATTTCCCCCCTGTCTTTAGCTTATAATATTTATTATTCCTAAGGACCAGTAATAGGAAGGAAAAAGGAAAAACTGCATGTATCATTGTCCCAAAGTTAAGTACAACTCCAAAAGATAAATTAAGAGAGAAGGATTCCTCACAAAAATGGTGACTTAATTTGGTTCCCTTGATATAAAATAAAGAACTTTATAGCAATTCAGGGACTTTTCCAGTTATTTATATAATCATAGTTTTTAATAGAAGCTGACTGTCCCCTCTCCAACAAATTTCTTCTCTAGTCTATCAACCCTACTGACTGCTTATCCACTTTAGAACACAATTAGTATTCCCATTCACTTTCACTCTGCTTCCACTCAAGTATGTACATGTGTGCACATGTGAGCAAGTGTGCAAATACACATGCAGCATATTTTTTAAAGGCCTTGCACCCAGAAAAAAAAATGGCCACCACAACAGCCCTAAAATGAAGCATTTTTTTGAAAAAAGCTTTTGATTTGGGAAATTCTCGAGCACTATTGACACTCTGTAATACCCTTGGCTTAGCACGACTGTGTTCATTTTTGGTTTTGTCACCAAAGGCTATGTACCAGCAGCAGAGAGCAGTGGCCTCTGCCAAAGTCTGTATTGGAACTGATGGCGCACAATTTGTTATTTACTTGATTGCCTGTTTCCTTTACTCAACCATAAGCTCCATGAGAGCAAAGATAGGGTCTATTTTGCTCACCACTGTATACTTCACACATAGCATAATATCTTGCACATAGGAGGCACTCAATAATGGATTTTATGGCAGACTCATGTTTAACTTATTTTTGGATCTTCACAGAACTCAAAACAATGTCTGGTACAAAGTAAGCCATTGGTGAATGTTTGTTGAATGAATATATTCAATGCTGAGCTGGTGAAAAGCCAACTGTTATTGCAGAAACTTGGATCCCCAACTGTATCCCTCTCTGAGCTATTTAGAAAAGGAATTCAGGATGACTGGGTCCAAGCCTTGACTGATGAGCTCATCAACATCTCCAGAGTCACTTCCTCTTTTTGTATTGTGTATTTCATACTTGCTGTCCTCAGGGTCTCCTGGATAAGCAAATCTATTCACTTTTTCCCTGGCTTTGATACTTAGGGGTCTGGTTGCCTCTACCTTTATGTGGCCTTTATGTGGATGGAGCAACATGTCAAAAAAGAAGAGAGGGCAGAGGACTGGCTTGCCTCTTTCAATGGGCAATGAGCCACCCCTTTGGGGACTCCAACTCAATAATGTGCTGTCTAACAGCCACAAAAAATGTTATCTTTGAGGTAATTAAATATGAGTCATTGAAAGGAATCTGTCAAGCACAGGCCCTATTCCTGCTTATAAAGGAGTTCAACTATTGGAGACTCCATACCACACTTTAATTTCCCTTCAGAGCCCAAATAGTCATGTCCTTGAAAAACCAAGTGCATTCAGCCTACTCAACAGAGAGCACAGTATCTACAGCCACGCTTCATCTCTCCTGCTCGACCCCTCTCGTCCTCTCTCTCTTTCCTCCACTGATCTACGGCGTCTCTTCAGTTCCTTTCTGTAGACACACACCAGGGTGGGGCGGCCCCAGAAGACGATGTCCTGTCCTAGGGGCCTGTTGTGCATAGTCCTCCTCCCACTTGGATGTAGGGTAAGGAAGGAACACGTCCTCCAAGATTCAAGGGGAATGAGTGAAACTGATTCCAGGGTTCCTCACCCAGGGCCACTCCTTGAGAAACAACGGGCTCAGAGCCAGCTCTGGAGGAGTGCAAGACAAATGAACACATAATGAATGAAGAAATACAGGATAACTTACCTCCTAAGAATCCCTCTGCCATCCATATATTTGCCTATCACAGAGCCAGATCTCTGTTTCCAGTTTGCCTTGGAAGCAGCTGTGTTTGCCTTGGCTGCCTTATCTTTCTGCAGAAACACAGAATGCCCTCAGATCCATGCCTGCTGATATGTCCCAATATTTGAGCAGAAAGGGCTCAACTTTCCCACCTCACAGGTCAGGCTCTAAACAAATTTCTGAAGTAAGACACAATGTTCACATGCTCCCTGTTAACATTCACCCACTCTTTCCTTTTGTTATTGTCTCTTGCCAGGATCCCTCCATCACCCACCCCAAAATCTAAGGGAATGAATCTATACACAGTTTAGAGCCTGGGGTCCACCTTGTTACCCTTCACAGGAGTACTAACAGTTTGCAAGATGACAATAAGAAGAGATAATGTGGAATGCATAGGAAAATATTTACGCGTGGAAATATCTGTGCATCTTTAAATCGCACTCATCTGTGTGCCTCTAACTCTTTACTTCCAAAGCCCCAGGAATGAGAAAGGGACTGGCCCAGAGGATCGATTAGCCCAGCGCCCTTGTGGGGGAGGGGAGGAGTCGGGGCTTGCAACCCTGTTGGCAATTCTCCCCAGCAAATGTCTTCCAGAACATGAGGGGGAGTTAGATCACAAGGAAGAATCTCTCATCAACCATCCCCACGATTCCCAGTGACTCTTAATGAGAGAAGGAGGGGCTGCAGTGCTCCCAGGGTCCCTGAAGGTATGGCTATAATGATTCCAAATTAATCTTTAATTATTATTCAGCATGAACGTGATTTTATCCCTCTTTTTTCTATTCCCCGCTATGGGTTGTTAATTCCATTCCCTTTTCAAAGCAAAATGAGTTTGGCAGGTGGAGGGACGTGAGGTCAAAGGATTAGGGGGACATTTGGTTGGAAGTTTCATAATAAATTCAGTGTTACTTCTAAAACAATTATAACCATTATCATCCTCAAACAAACATGTGTAGGCTTAAGCCTTGCTCGAATAGTACACAGAGGTAGGCGGTAGAGAAGTTTGCTGCCAGTGACAGAAAAGATACAGTGGTGTAACCAGGTCCCCCAGGGATTTGCAGTTATAAACCAGGTCGGACCTAATTCACTGCAAACCGGCTGCCTTGTGCTGACCACATTTAGGCCACTGTCCAGCTAAGGGCCCACAGCATATGACCCTCCTCTTTCCAAGAATTTCTTTTTTTCCCTCAAAAGTATCTATAATATGGAAAAAAGGATAGGCATTCCCTTTCCTCATGTGATAGTTGGGGTCATGGTTCAAGGAAATTAATGACTTGCCCAGGGACACACGAGAAATTCATGGTGTGATAAATCCTGATCATTAGAACATTGCATCAATGAATTCTTCCCTCTTTTTCCTTCCTTTCAGAGCATCCAATGACTCCTATCTAAAGAGGAAGATGAGTAGGAGAACACGGAATCCTGGATTTTGTTTAACGTGACTCAAAATGATGACCTGTAAATAAATATGGGATTCTGTGCTATTAGGGAAAGTGTGTACTGTAGAGCTCAGGTCTGGAGGAGCAGGGTACCCACAGGATAAAAAAGGGGTACTTAAAATCGGCTATGTTAATAGTCAAATGTACATTTTTAATTTGTTCCATGATTGTGGAAAAATGCAAATTTCATCAAATGATAAAAATTTTAATGAAGGAAAAAAAAACTTGTGAGTGTTTTGGTTAAAAGTGATCATGACATTTCAACTGCACCGTCTCCTGGATGGAGCTACCATGTCCATGTCCGAGAAATCTGTGACCCTCCCAAGCATCGTAGTCTCTTCATGCCAAGAAGAAAGTGTGTTACTTCACGGAAAACTAACACACTGCTACTCAGAAGGCCCCCTCGAATTTTTCATTATTTTCAAAAAATCCATGCCATTTTCTGCTTCTACAGAAAGGATGAGCCAGACTGCAAGGACATTCTTGGGCCTGTCCCAGCATGGTCTCTGGCGGCCAGGGGACCCAAACCCCGTCGGGAAAGGGAACACAGGGCAATTACCTGAAAACAGATGTCCCGTTCATCCCGAAGGTGCTTGTTCCTTTCCCTGCAAACAGAAAAGGGGAATCTATTCAGACATGGTATTTGCAGTCGAGAAATCCAAGAGCAGCCACTTTGCCAGTGAGAGGAGTGCAGAGCAAGGCTTTATGTGGAAGGCCCAGGGAGCATGTGGAATCTCTTTCTTAAGGGCGGGGGGGGGGTGATGGAGGGTAGTTTGTGTGTAAATCAGTTGGAGGCAGGGGTGGGGGGACATAGAATGACTGTGACACCCACCGCCCTTCAGGATCATGCACTGGTCTGTCCTGCCACTAGGGGGAGCCTCCCCCAGAGGGTGACCAGCAGTTCCAACTGCACCTGTGAGCTTGCTATTGGGCGCGCTCTCTCTCTGAACCATTCATTTCATGCATGCATGCAGTACTCCCACAAATGTCCCCTGAGCACCCACTACATGCTAAGTGAAGTCCTAGATCTCAAGGTTTACACAAATGGATAAAAGAAAAAGTTTCTGTCCTCGGGGAATTGGTGTCTTAGTGCAGGGTTCATTGCTCTCAAGAAAGATAAAGCAGGGACGTGGAATAAAGAGTGCCAGGGGTGCAGTGGTATTTCAGGGGGCCGGTCAGGGAGGGGCATCTGTGCAGAGGCTTGCAGGAGCAGAGGGGCACTATGCCGGCAGTTGAGGGAAGAGCAGCACAGGCAATGGAGACAGCAAAGGCTAAGCCTGGAGTCAGGCTCAAACAGGGGTGTGCAAGGAACACAGAGGAGGGCATCAGAGGGCTCAGAGGAGAGCCGCTAGGAAATGAAGTCAGAGGGGCACCCAGGTGGCTCAGTCGGTTGAGTGTCTGACTCTTAATCTCAGCTCAGGTCATGATCTCACAGTTTGTGGGTTCGAGCCCCACATCAGGGTCTGTAATGACAGTATAGAGCCTGCTTGAAATTCTCTCTCTCCCTCTCTCTCTGCCACTCCCCCCATCAAGATAAATACATAAACATTTTTTTAAAAAAGCAAATGAGGTCAGAGAAAGGTGAGGGGACAAATGGAGACCTGCTCATTCATAGTCTTGTGGGCCATTGTAGGAACTTGGGATTTTACTCCAGATGAGATATGAAGCCATGGGGGTTGGGGGAGTAGCAGAGGAGTGTCCTGATCTGACTCAAGTTTTCAAAGGAGCCCTATAGATGCTGTGCTAAGAATACATTGCTGGAGACAAGGGTGGCACCCTGAGAACTGGCCACTCTTTCAAGCAACATGGAGGTCCCTGGTTCCCCTTTCAGTGCAATTGAGGCAGAAGGAGCCTGACTGGAGGGTCAAGAATGTGAGGAAAGGAAGTGGAGATGGAATGCAAGTGTAAACAATTCTTTTGAAAGGTTTTGAAAGCCATTAAAGAAATGCAAAGTAGCTGGATGCGTAAGTGGTGACAGGAGCTACTGGGTAAGAAATGCTATAGGACATTGGTTGGTCTCCCCAAAAGAGAAACAACCAGCCATGGAGGAGAGACAATACCCGCTGGACCAGCCCTTGAGGAAGGTCTCATTCTAGTGCACATTTGGGAGAGCCAGACACATGGGGCGTTCAACCACCACGACAGAGAAGGCAGGAGGTAGGCATGGATGGGCACAGGGGACATGCTCATGTGATGGTTCTGCCTGTCTCCATGATAGTAGCAAAGCCTGAGAATGGCAAAGGGAGAGTTTCCTTCCAGAAGGCCCCTCGCTCTATGCTGGCAGAGAGGTTAGCAGCCCTCCACCGGGGTGAGGACACGGGGGCCCCGGGAAGCCCCATCTCCATCAGGGAGTTCGCTGTGGTGTTTCCTGCTTTGTGCAGTCATCTCCAGGCAGAAGCTTCGGCAGTCAAAGAGATGCTACACCCTCTAAATAAATGTCCACCTTAATTCACACTGCTGCCCTGTCGTGATGGTCACTCATATATATATCATCTCACTCTCAAGAGAAGCCTGTGAGGCAGGCATGAGAAAACTTACATTCCATCTGGTTAAGTCAATTGCCCAAGGTCAAACAAATAAGGGTAGTGCTGGGTCTTGACCCAGATCCGGCCCCCAAGTCCATATTCCCAACTGAGTCTCCTGAAATTGTTTCCTTTTGCTGCTACTTGCCCCTAGGAGGGCAGTCCCTTCCTCACACTGTCATATCCCAGCCATTGCCATGATAGGGGCAGACCCCCATCCTCCCCCCCAGCTTCCAACTTGATATCCCTTGCCTTGGCATTATCTCTGTCCTTGATTCCCATTTCCCCACTGCTCTCTGTCACTACCCGATGATTTCACTGTGGAGGAAAAATCTGCCATGGGGGCCTTCCTCACTACGGATGGACTTTGACCTGCTGCAGAATCTAAGCTTGTATGCATGCAATAGCACAGAAAGACTTTGGGCATGTAATTCTGCACAAATGCCAGTCTCCATCAAAAAGACCCATGCGTTTGTAGAGATCTGCCTTGTCATTCTCCTCTGCTCATTCGCTTTGAATCTGTCCTTTTCTTCTAAGTACAACAGAAAAAAGGGGGAAAAATCAAAATTTGTCCTTGTACACCCTGTTCTTCTTTTCACTAAAGCTTCTAAGATTCAAGACCTGCTCTCAAATGGATTAGAACTTGGTCATGTCAGAACCCCCTTCCATCTCCCCAGCCTTTGCAGTCCTGTTTGAATCATGTATTGAGGGAAGTAAATCTGAAATGCATTCAGTTCTGAGCACTTTTCAATTTGGTAGCATCACAGATGCCAGACACGGTGACCTCACCTTGCTTTCAAATAAAACAAAACAAGTCAGAGTGTACCTGATTTAAGACAACTGCACTCTAAAAACCAGAGCCTGGGGAGCCTGGGTGGCTCAGTTGGTTAAGCGGACGACTCTTGATTTTGGCTCAGGTCATGATCTCATGGTTTGTGAGTTCAAGCTCCACATTGGGCTCTGTGCGGACAGTGTGGAGCCTGCTTGGGATTCTTCTCTCGCTCTCTCTCTCTCTCTCCCTCCAGCACTCTATCTCTCTCAAAATAAATGAATAAGCTTAAACAAAAATAAAAAGCAGAACCCAAAGTGCTCGTGCCCCATCACCATTCCCAAGAGGTGTTTGGCAGACAGAAGGTACTGTAACTTGGAAACCTCACATGCAAAAGTGAAAATCCCATCTTTCTTTCCACACACAGGTTTTGTTTTGGGTTTTGTTTTGGCACATTCCAGACCAATGAGCTTTGAATTTACAGTAAGTTTTAGCAAGTGGAGGAAACTCTAAACTCCTTTGCTCTGTTTATGCTCTGTTTGTGACTCATTTGCTCATTCAACAGACATTAGGAGACTATGGCAGAATCAAGAGAATCAGCCAGATACAGATCTCAATTCTGACTCCCGAAGTGAGTGGCTGTGTCTCCTTTGGTAAATTGCTTCACTTCTCTGCTATCATTTTCCTTCTCTGTTAATTCCCCTATCAGGAACTGCCCTCCTTTCTTTAATTTTGTTGAAGATGAAAGGCATACCAGGGGCACCTTGGTGGCTCAGTTGGTTGAGCGTTTTGACTTCGGCTTAGATCATGATCTCAAGTTCATGGGTTTGAGCCCCACATGTGGAGCCTACTTGATTCTCTGTCTCCCTTTCTCTCTGCCTCTCCCCAGCTTGCGCTCTCTCTCCCTCAAAAATAAACATCAATTTTTTTTTAAAGAGAAAGGGATACTATATCTTCCACTGGGTAGATGCTCAAGAAATTCAGTTCTGCTCCTACCTGAGCAAGTACCACATAAGGTGCTGTGGGAGATGCCACAAAGAATGAGGCAGAGCCTACCTGCAGATGTACAAACTGGAGAGGGATGTGGGCGTGTGTGTGAATGGACCAAACATAATATGCTGGGGATCAGGGGAATGAGGGCACTCTCTCAGCAGCTGTGATCATCCAGAATGTAGGCAGGGAAGACTTTCAGCCTGGCTCTCCCAACCCAAGGAATGTGGGATATGCTCTCAGAACACATCTGGTGCTGACACACCTCAGGAGATCCAGCTGTTTCAGAAGCCCCGACTTCTCACGCTGCAGACTCTCCGTCACACGGTACACTTCCCTGAAGAAGAGGCCAACACAGATTTATGAGCTTCTATAGCAGGGATTTAAGCCACCACGGTGTGAGGGGCTGTGTTGTAGTTGGATGTCCAGGGCACCCAGGACCAGCAGGCAGCACCCCACCCTGGGGTCAGAGGGATATGCCTCCCCTGTTGAGCACCTGCTGTGTGCAGGCGGTTACAGCTATGATCTCACTTCGTCATCACACACTCCCGATTTGGAAGGTGAGATTACCCCCATTTTATAGACACAGACAGAGAACCAGTAACTCTCCCCATGTCCCATAGACAATCCACGACTGAGTAGATTAGGACCCCTTACTCTCAAACCCATGAACAGGGCTTCATAATAATCACTTGGCCTTCCCAGGCTCCAGGTGACCCTGTCCTACCCAGAACCAATACTCTCCAGCCCAATCCTGCAAGTGAGAGCAGAACTTGTATTTTTCTTGTAGCTGGTTTCATTTGTTTCCAGGAGCTCCAGAAGAATCCTTTCCCCTTCCCCATCCTCCCCTATAAGTCTCCAATCTGTTCTTAGATCTCTGTAATTTCCTCTGTTGGTTATTCATTTCTTTAACTTAGGAGTTCTCATCTCTAGCCATAAAGCAGAGATCAAATGTATCAATTATAATCAGATACTTAGATCACAGTGTGAACACGTCAATCATGTCAATCACCCTTTGAGTAAGGGGAGGGAGGAGCTGAGAGGTAGTGGAGGTGTCTGGAGACCAACTCAGATGGTGAGGTAGGGACTGCCTGGTTTGTCTGCATCTCTAAATGCAACCCAGTGCCCAGCATGAAGGTGTCGTCAATAAAAAGCAGTAAGAAACAGGGGGCCCTGGGTGGCTCAGTTGGTTAAGCGTCCAACTCTTCGTTTCAGCTCAGGTCATGATCTCACAGTTCGTGGG
Source organism: Panthera tigris (assembly GCF_018350195.1). NCBI lineage: Eukaryota > Metazoa > Chordata > Mammalia > Carnivora > Felidae > Panthera > Panthera tigris. The sequence goes on from NC_056666.1 coordinate 38,304,929, forward strand.
TTCAAGCCCTACATCAGGCTCCATACTGACAGCTTGGAGCCTGGAGCCTGCTTGGGATTCTCTGTCTCCCTCTCTCTCTGCCCCTCCCTCGCTTGTGCACTCTTCATGCTCTCTTTCTTTCAAAATAAGTACATAAACAACAACAACAACAACAAACGAATAGTGTAAGAAACAAAAGGAGAGAGGGCAGAGAGTGGGGGAGGAAAGAAGGAGGCAGGGATGGAGGCAGGAAGAGAGGAAGGGAGGGGTGAGTCGGGGAGGTATTCAACACCGCTCAGGGAAGAAAGAAAAAAAAGGAAAGCAGAATTGGGTGACACTGGAAAATAAGCCTTGCTGAACTTCGCAACTTTGCCTCCATCCTTCCCTCTGGGCTCTGCACTGTGCTTTTAGAAATGTTTAAATCACCCCTAAGGTTACTGCAAAAGGCCCAAAGTTCCACATTTCCAAACCACAGCATAGTTGCTAGTGTAGGGAGCATCTTATAGTCTCACAAAATGCGTCCATTTCCATAGGCTGTCCAGACTACCCCGATTGTGCACACACCGGGCTGGGCGGGGACAGTCACCCCTTTGCCGCACCCTCAATGTCATTACTGAGCTGGCGAAAACAGCACCTGCTTGCTCGGTCCATAAGGCTTGAGCCCACCTCACAATAGATTCCTTAAAAGGTATCTGTGTGGTTCTTCCCCCTTTATGGAATAATTATAAAGTCAATTTACAACAATAACAGACCGAATCAAATTCTAAGTTCACCTCAGACAATCCTAATTAAGCAATAAAACTTCTCTAGCTCCTGCAGAGATGCCAATTCCTAACACTTTATTACCAATTATATTTAATTTCAACTTGAGGGAAAACAATGTATTTCCCATTATCCAAACCGGGTCCCCAAATCCCTGTCTAGGATTCTGCTGTGATGAGCAGTATGTGAGCACAGCTGTTTGCTGCTGCGGTGCCCTGTGAGCCACGATGGCTTTGTGGATCCTCTGTCCCAGCCCTGGGTTCTGATTCTCAACCAGGAGCAGACGACTCTACCTCTGCTAAGGGAAATCACTCCCTGGACACCTGACATCTGTGTTCTCACAGAACATTTGATTTAGGAGCGATTCCTAAGAAATAAGGCATTCCAGGTCTTTGCACTGTAGACACAACAGAGTTGACTGCTGGAGCCATACACACACACACACACGCACACACACACACACACATGTATTACATATTGATGAAATATGTCTACCTATTTGTCTAATAAACATGCATCTATTTAGATACACACACATTGTCAGACTTTTTCTGTGTTCACAAAAAGGAAGGCATCTAACCTAGACATTCTAAAGGTCTGTACTTGGTACTATGTGGAAAGAGAAAGAAATTACCATTTTTCATAGGAGTGACTGGTGACAGGTTTATGGCTGTCTTTAGGGAACTGCTGTTGGCTTTATTTTCTGGAGAGGGATGAGAGAGGGAGCATCTCCAAAATATATCGCCAAGTGAAAACACAGGCAAATGCAGAACAGTGTGTAAATGAAAAGTGTGTGTGTGTGCTTGTATATGCATAGAACACTCTGGAAGGATCCACAAGAAACCCTGAGGGGTGGCCTCTGGGTCTTTGCAGACCTCTTGCTGAGTATAGATCCTTTTGTGTCTCGTCATAAACTACCCACCCCAAATAAAAATTCATTAACAAAATAAACAGGTGCTGCTTTCCAGCTGACCTTCATCTTTATGTTATCTCTCCTGCTTGATTGTTCTTTCTTTATCTTATTTTAAAATCAAGTTCTCCCTCCTTGAGCATCTTTGGAGAACAGAAAAATTAATTTTGCCCATTTAGAATTCTAGCTGATAAGTGACTAAGTCTTTTTATCTCCCAGTACCGTCCTCTCCTTTCCCAGCTGCTCTGGTGCGGCATCAGACAGCAAGACATTGTGAGTTGGGGGGGAAGCACATGATATGGGGAGAACTCGGCTCTGTCCCTGTTTTCTGACACTAGCTAGCTGTGTGGCTTTGTGTCACTGCATCTCTCTGAGCCTCAAGTTCTTCATTTATAAAATGAAGAGGTGGATTAGAGCACTCACCTGCTATCAGTACTGCAGATCTGGGACTCTGTTCTACAGGGAACCAGCTAAGGCTCTCACTGCCCTCTCTCCTGACCTCCCCAGACAGGACACACTCTCCTGGGCTCCAGCATGCTTTCCAGCTGCATAAGGCATTGTGCGCTTTTTGAAAACAAGTCATGAAGTTCCTGAAATCATTTATCTCTTCCTCCTGACCCTCTTTTTCAGTTCCCAGCCTCCAGAGATTGTCTCTGGCTTGGTTAATTAAGATAAGACTTCAGAAAGATTTTAATCCTCATGCTGTGATTTGATACCCTGGCACTGGGTGCTTATTTCCATTTGCTGTTCTAATGCTGGTGCCTTCAGATGTTTGCTGTTTTAAAACTTGATTCAATTTTAAGAGCCTGAGTCCTTAATTCTGTTTGTAAAGTTAAATGCCTGTGCCTTGTTGGCCTGCTCTCAATGAGGAGGAACTGATTTTGCTCATTTACAATGAAATACACTGTCCTCCCCTGGTCACCCAAGAATTGGAGTGAAGGGGTTTGTCTTAAGTCAGCTGCTCAAAATACATTTTCTTTTTAACTGGAGAAATCTTGGGGCACCTGGGTGGCTGAGTCCATTAAGCATCCGACTTCGGCTCAGGTCATGATCTCACAGTTCGTGAGTTTGAGTCCCACGTCAGGCTCTGTGCTGACAGCTCAGAGCCTGGAGCCTGCTTCAGATTCTGTGTCTCCTCTCTGCCCCTACCCTGCTCATTCTCTGTCTCTGTCTCTCAAAAATAAATAAACATTAAAAAAACAAAATCAATCAATAAATAAAAAAACTAGAGAAGCCTTTTTAGGGTAAAACTCCACATGCAAACACATTTCCTCTCTTTCACCCTGGGAAATCAGTCCAAAACAGTACAGGACAGCACACACAGGACAGACAGCAGAACAATTTGATTTAGGCCAACGGACCCAAATTTTGCCATCATTCAGACGGAGTGAGGGCTTTCCCTTTTGAACAAGGACAGTTAACGTATGTAACACTCAGGCACTGGTAAGTAATACTGCCCTTTCCTCTGAAATCAGACTGTTTAAATACCTGGCACAGGACCAGGCACACATTACCTTCTGCAGAATGAATGAAGGGAATGAACGAATGCATGAATGAGTGATGAGTGAATGATGGCCAGTCCCATTCTTGAGTACATATTTTCTGGCTGGTTCATGATTCACTGTGTGGAGTCAGCAAGATGTGTCTAGCACGGAGTGTTGTACTAGAGAGTTACTGAAAACCTCTGACTCTTAGCTTCCTCGTCCATAACTTAGAGTTGATAATAACAGTACCTGCCACATCAGGATGCTGTAAAGTTCATATGAAACGATGTCAAACTGTTGACATAGGTGAGATATGTTGAATGTACAACATGGTACCTGGGGCAGAGCCATATGCAATAAATTTTTGACAAATGAGTAAGTAAACAAATATAAATGTGTGAACAAATAAGTGGGATTCCTGTCCCTGGGCACACCAAAGAGTGCATTCGTTCTCAGAACCTAACACTCCCAAGACGACTGTTGGCTGGTCCTCCAGCAGCTCCTCAGCTCCAGCCTGCAGACCCAGCCCTTGACTCTTCCTTACGTGTGCTTCTGCCTAGCAGGCTGAGTCCACTGGCCGCACACCAAGAGCAGGTCGCTGGCAAACCAGGCCCTGAGAGATGTGGGGCTCACCACACTGTGTCCACACAGAGGGACACTGGTGGGAGAGAGTAGGCAGACTGCAGTGAAGATTCCAGGGTACTGTCATATACTCCATCAGATTAAATCTCAGAAGCCTACCTGCTTCACTCTCGTCCTGGGTCTCTAACCTATGACAGTCACGTGTGGTCTGTCCACACACTCAGCCTTTTCTCAATGACCGCCCTGTATTTGTTGGGTGGATAACACATCTTTTGAATCACATGATACATTTCCCAAGAACAGGGTTGTAGATTTCCTGTCAATCCTAGATTCTGCTTGCTACAGTGCTGGTCTGCTTGATGGCCTCGGGATCCTAGCAGAGATTTCAGGGACAAAGGAGCCCCTGAGCCCCACGTTCTAGGCAAGGTGACAGGGTCTCCAAGGGAGGAGACGATGTCATGCTCACAGCAGGGGGTGAGGCTGGACATCAGGGACAGGAACCAATGAGGGCCAGACTCACATCTCCTTCTCCTGCTGGAGTTGGTGGGCCTCTTGCTGGAGGCTCTCCAGCTGTTTCCGGGCATCCTGCAGCTCCCGGGAGGTCCGCTCCAGCTCCCGGGCCAGCTCCTGGTTTGTGACTCTCAGCTTGGTGTTCTCAGCCTTGGTTTCATGCTCATCATTTTGCAGGGTGGTGCACTGGCCTTCCAGCTGGAAAGGAAGGTGGGGGAGCAGGAGGGAATGATGAACAACCCCCATCCCATCTGGCTCCGCCCTAGTCTCCCCTCACTTTCTCCACCTGTGGGCAGGAGCCCTCACTGCCAGACCTTGCTGCCCTTGGGCCTCGACAGGCTTTGTCCTGCTCCTTAAGTCACACGGATGCACTTTTGGAGGCAGGGAGGAATGGCCAGAGCACATCTCATTTCTCCCCTGTCTCCACAGGGCTACTGAACAGTCCAGAGGGAACAGCACCATTCACAAAGACTGCTGGGAAAGGGAGGTCAACAATCCATCTGTGTCCCCAATCCCGGTGACAATAATGATGCCATTAGCATCTCATCCATAGTCTTGAGAGCCAACCTAAATCCCTCTTGTCCTTTCAGCCAATTGTCCCCCTCGGCTCTGATGGACCTGGGAAGCAGCTAAGTGGCATTCTTCATAAAACTGTCCTTCCTAATTTTGAATTCTGACAGCAAATCTGTGTATCCCCTTTTCTTTGCTCCGCTAAATAAATCCATTCCTTTAATCTAGAGAAATGTTGTGTGGTGGCCAGAAACCCTGGAAATTCTTAGGAAACAGCTAAAACAGGTCAGACCAAACACATACCTTTTTTTTTTTCATGTCCCAAAAGGAACTGAAAAAACCTGCATTTGTATAACTGCAGCGTTTCTTGGCTGGTGATTCTGCTTTGCAAAGCTTCTAACCCTCTCACCAGAGGAGGAATCAAACCAAGGCAAATATATCATAATAAATTTAGTTTAATAAATGTGGCCAGTGAGGGGAAGAGGAGGCAGCAACAAGGAATTTTGTGTGATTCTCAAGAGGCTCCTGTGTAATCAGGCAAGCATGCAGTAATTAAATCGAGTGGTAATCATTCGTTTGAGGGATAAGTCTAATTGGTAAGAACTTAATGCATAATAGTGAGGGGGAGAAAGAGTAGAAGCAAGGGATAGCTGTGGAAGGGTAATGGGAAGGCAGCTGGCAGTTCCTCCAGTGGAAATTATCTTGTTGCAAGAGAAAGAAACCAAGGGGGGCATGGGTGACTCGGTTTCGGCTCAGGTCATGATCTCATGGTTTCATGACTTCGAGCCCCACACTGGGTTCTGTGCTGACAGCTCAGAGCCTGCTTGGGATTCTCTCGATCCCTCTCTCTCTCTCTCTCTCTCTGCCCCTCCCCTGCTCAGACTGTCTCTGTCTCTCTCAAAAATAAACTTAAAAAAATTTATTAAAAAAAGAAAGAAAGAAACATAGGTCAGGGAGCAGCAGGAGTGGGACAGTCTCTAGCCTCAGCATGGGGTAGCTTCAAGCATATTTTACTGTGTTGCTGAAAATAGCCCTCTCTATACAAGTGGATGCGGTGTGTCTGGGTCTGTCCAGGGCTGGATTACTTCCAGAGCCAGACAAAACAAAACGGGAGGCCAAGTGACATCCTGGCCTTCTCTCCCCCACGAGCCCTCACCTTGGAGAGGAGTCTATGATTGTGAAGTTTGCCTAGGTAATCAATCTTCCTGAGGTCATTAGGCAGCCATGGTGGCTGGACACCACCCTACACAGTGTACTGCCCAGACCGCCTCGTGGGGGCTCAAGTGCATCAGAGGAACATCTGGTGTCTGCATCCATCCTGTGGGGTGATGGGCATAGCCACAAAAAAAAAAAAAAAAAAAAAAAAAAAGGCTAAGGAACCTCTTCCGGGCACATAGGAAAACAGGGGATGGGCAAATTGATCTTTGAAGAGTCTCTTCCAGCTGGAGGCATCCATGGCCATCGCAGTGGGAAGACATCACTGCAGCCTCCCACAAAGCACTAGTGACTCCGTCCTTTGTACCTCAGCACCCCCCTCTCCTCTTACCCAGGATGCAGGAAACAAATTAATGTTTGACATTCTGGCGGCTCCTGGGTGTAATTAGGTTGACAATGTCTTCAGATGCCTCGAGGGAGAATTCTTGGCAACTTTTCCCAACTAAACACCTGGCACTGGAGAGGTAAAGGCTTTATCCTGAGATCACCTGTGGTTTCAAAATGCTATCTTTTGTACAGCTAAATGGTTCTCCTCCAATTAAAAACAGACAAACAAACAAACCCAAATCCTTGAGTGAATAGCAGGGTAAGTGGGCAAGAGCCGGGGGAGGATGGAGAGAGGAACCAGGTGCTCCAAGGCCACGGCAAAGGCACACCTGCTGCTGCTTCTGGATGAGCTGCTCCAGCTCCTGCTCCTTGGATAACAGCTTCTGCTCCAGCTCCTGACTGCGGGCCTGAAACCTCTCCATGTCCTGCCAGGCCGGAGAGAAGGACGCGTGAGGCCCCAGGGCACTTGGGATGGAGATTTGTCCCCCACCTTGCACCCGCTCAACAGCAGGGCCTCCCCATCCTTTTGGATTGTAGGGCCCTTCCCACAACATTCCAGGGCTTCGATGCCCTGCCTGGCTGCTCAGGGAGGCCCACTGGGATGGAGACAGAGCAAGTGCTCATAAGGGGTCATGCCAACTCCCCAACTCCCACCATGTGTGACCATGACCAATGACTGTGCACCGCTCCCCCAGAGAGAGACAGTGTTGGTTAGTGGTACAGTACTGAACATAGAGAATCTCATGCCTCCATCTCTTCATCTCTAAATTGGGGGGGGAGGGGTATCCTTCTAATGTGGATATTCTGTTCCACGTTGGGTACAGTCATTTGTTCCCTCACACTACCCCTTGCTCGGGAAACACAGGGCATTACTTCTTCCCCTTGAGGGTCTAGGTCCTCGCCGTGTCCCACCATGATTGAGGTGTCCCAGCCTTGCTCTTGTGATAGCTCTGCCTCTGTGATCCATAGCCCCTCCCCTCCCGCCCTAGGGGTGGGGTAAAGAGAAAACTGTGTGGGCTGTCTGGACGCCTGACACTCTCACAGAGCCTGGTCTGGTACAAGGTCCCTCATCTGGGCGTCAGGAGACTGGGGCTCCAGCCCTGGTCTTACCTAGCTGACTTGACTTCATTCATCTATCATTGTTTCTTTGTTCACAGGACAGAAACAAAAATATGCAGGCCACCTACAGCTCTCCACTCCCCTGAAGGCAAAAATGAGGTGTGAAACTTGCAGGGAGAGAAGAAACCATTATAATGTGCATAGAGCTCATGACAGGAGCCCCTGGGGTTCCACCTGCCTTGGAGGACAGCCTGGAATGATGGACACTAGAGGGGCTATGAGGCTGGGTGTGATGGTGGCACCAGGGGGGTGGGAGCACACAACCACTCTCAGGACACAGGCCTTTGGACACCTCTGTTCTAAGGCTCAGAATTATTTCCTGGGCTCATCTTTTGTAGACACTACCTGGTCCTGAGCCTGTTCTCAGGCAGGTACATGGAGCTCAGGGACAGCCTGTGATCGCCCTCACATCAACCACAGGCAACGATAGGGGGAAGATCTGACCGGGAAGCTCCTGCTGTCAAAACCTTCACTGGGGAACCTGCTTCATTCAGCTTGGCTGTCACTCACAGAGTAGGTGCCCCATCAACAGTGCAGGGAAGGCGGGTGGCTCCACAAGTCCAGCACGGATGCTGCCATCCCCATGGTGGGCCTGCAGAGTGCCTTATAGCCCTGGCCAGCACAGAGCATCGAGGGGGGGCATCTATTTTCCTTGAGCCGGAGTGTGCCAGTCATTAAGTATTTCCCTCGTGGTCAAACAGACTGCTACATGTAGAACCAGAAGGCCCAGCTCTTCTCATGCTGTCATAAACTGTCACACCACTGTCCTCACGTTGTGACAAGGCAAAAGCCTGTGTCTGCAAAGCCAAACACATTTTAACAGTTTCTGTGTTTGTGCAAAAGTGGAAAACCTAGGCACTGGGCCTGAAAGGCCTGGGGTACTAGAAGGGGAAGGAGGGAGTGGAATGGGGGGTGAAGGGTACAGTGGTGTGGTCATATACCCTTACATGATCCTAATGTGTCCTTGAAATTTTTCCTCCCACCTCTTCCCATTCCCAGTTCCCACACCTTGGCCCACCTTTTGCTTCTGGAAGCAGGCCTCTTTTTTTAGCTAGGACCTCTGACCTGTAGTCATGGCCCAGCAGTAGATCATTTGGGGTAAAGGGAGTGACTCTCCTACTGCAGGAAAAAAAAGGCTACTGTTCTCAGAAAACTATTTTAGGGTATGCTGGGTGACAAGTGTGTGAGTTCTGTCTGCCTTATACTCATCCAACTATGCTGAAGGGCAGGGGACAGGCAGACTGTTTTAAAGCTCTAAGAAAGAATGGGTACAGGGGGAGTCTGGAAATACAGACAAGCCTTCAGAGGGCTCTAGTTGGAGAATATGATGGGCTTTTTCTGGAAAGCATTCAGACTTCATCTCGTTTTGAATGGTATCTGTGATAATAAATAGATCCTCGGTGTAGATAATCCAAATCAGCATATAAATAAAAACTGGTTCAAACCAACCTGCATTAAGGAGGAGGGAAGGGTTGTGGCAATAGCCCAGGTTCTGTTCTGAGAGGCAGCGCAAGACGTGGTCCCTCTGCTATATTCCCAGAAGTCCTATGTTGAAACCTAACCCCCAAGGTGATGATCCCATGGACGCACTTGCCCCCCCCGCCCCGTGAGGACGCAGTGAGAGGGCCACAGCCAGAACCAGGGAGTGGGCTCTCACCAGAGCCTGACCACACTGGCCCCCTGATTTTGGATGTCCAGCCACCAGGACTGTGAGAAATAAATGTCTGTTGTTTATAAGCCACCCAGTTCATGGGATTGTTGTAACGGCAGCCTAAAGCTACCATTCAAGATCAATGACTTTTCTGTTGAGAACTCACCAAGTGGATAATGAAAAAATGGGTAAGAGAGAGTTTCCTGTAGCTTTGTTTTATAAATATGCTCCCAAAAGGACCCTGCTTAGTTTGGAAGAGGAGAGAATTTCACCAATTCTGACCTCCCAAGACAAACAACAGGCTAGAGGCTGCTAGGAGGCTAGATGCCAGAGTCGGAACGAGGTATGTGAGCTCTACATTTTCTCCCATGGGGTCCGAGAAGGGTGGGGTTTGACTTGTCTTGGTTATTAAGTTTTCTAGGTGTCTAAGGGAAAGGATGGGAAGCATAGGCTCTAATGATGGTCCCCCTAGAGGAGCTGCTGGGCATGGAGTAGAATGGACTGCATTTGGGTGGGCCTGCCTTCCAGGTCTGGGACCAGCCAGTATCAGACCCGGTCTCCAAGCTGCTGTAACTGGTAAGCACATGCACCTTCATCCTTTCGTCATTAGTTCATTCATTCATTGATTCAATAAGTATTTATTGAGTACCAACCGTGTTCCAAGCATGGCTGAGGGGCTGTGGATACAGTAACAAGTAAAGATAAAGATCCCTGCTCTCAGGGAGACTGGGTGGCTCAGTCAGTTAAGTATCTGACTCTTGGTTTCAGCTCAGGTCATGATCTCACGTTTGTGGGTTCAAGTTCCATGACGAGCTCTGCGGTAACGGTGCAAAGCCTGCCTGGGATTTTCTGTCTCCCTCTCTCTCTGCCCCTCCCCTGCTCATACACTCTCTCTCTCAAGATAAATAAATAAACTTTTTTTTTTAAAGATCCCTGCTCTTGCAGTGCTTACGTGATAGTAGGAAGAGACAGACCATAATCAACAAAAATAAACAAGGAAATTAAATGTCATGCCTGAAGGTGACAAATGTCTTGAAAAATATAAATAAAGCAGCAGAGAGACAGGGAATCCACAGTGCCACAGGTGGGGGCACTGCAATCTTAAACTGGGGGAGGTAGTCAGAGTAGGCGATATTTCCACCTGGTGCTCAGAGCCAAGCCCTGGTGTGGACTCTTACTTTCAGGAGAAACTGCTCCTTCTCATGCTTGATTTGTTGTTCCATCTCCTCATAGAGATGCTGGATTTCTTCATCATAAGCAGCAATTTTCCTGCAGAAGTGGCAGAAAGAGAGTCTGCGAAGGTCTACACCAAAATTCATTTATCCCCCAGAGTATTTATCCTCTGGAGCTTGGGCACCAGAATCCCATCAGGAGCTTGGGGCTGTGGGAACAACTGCGTAGGTCAGGTGGGACCAGTTCCTCAGGATTAGCTGACCATAGAGGCCCAGCAGGACCTCGTCCTCCTCCTAGAGGAGGAAGCCATCAGTCCCAGATGACCCACACATTCCTCAGTGAAGCTTCCTTGGCTCTATCTTCCTTAATTCTGCTTTATTTCAACAACAAGCCCCTTGGCCTCTGCTGAACGCACCTCCTTATTGTCCGCTGGTCCCTATACCTATAGACAGTATAAAGTTGTGTTGTGTGGGCTTCTTTCCTATTTGGGCTCCTGGTTTATCTCCTTCCCACTGTGGATGCTTTCTCTGCACCTGGCTCCATCAGCCCTGTCTAAAGTATACTGTCATAGGGTTCTCCTGAAATTGTGTGCTTAAGTCTATGTGATCCACATTTCTCATCAGATGACAAAAGATTCCATGACAATGACAATCATGGAAACCATGCCCCCTACAAAGGAAGTGGGGGCCACACTTGGCCAGTGCTCATGCCATCTCAGGCCCACGGCCCCAGGCAGACAGTATGAGAAGGGGCAGGCAGGTTAAAGGTGGGCAGTGATAATGAGACATCCCTCCTCCTCCCTGCCAGCATCTTCTCCCTACACTTGAAGAGCCCCACAGGACAGGAAGGAAAAACCTGGGTACTCTGCTCCTATATAGAGACCAAGACAAACATGGCTATGGGAACAAGGTTTATAGGTCATCTCTGGTGTTGTTCCTCCATCTCTCCCCAAATAGATCCTTCTTTGAATGCCTCCCCACCCCCAGCCCCCACCTCCAAATTCCAACAGGAAGGATCAGGTATTAGCATTTGAACTGAGATGGAGGTTATCACTCCAATGTATTCCCATTTCCAGGGCATTGAACAGTTACCCCTCTTCCCTGACCTGCAGCTAAGGGCTCTCTCTCTCTCTGAGTCCCTCCCATTCTTCTTCCTCACCTGTTAAGGGAAATCCAGGTTCAGGAGCAGGCTGATGTCTTGGCTCCCAAGGCTGTTTGAACACACACATACTGCAGATTTTGGCACTTGCCATTTTAAACTGAAATGGTGATAAGCACTTTCTGTCCTTTACGCAAGTAAGGAGACTTTAACAATTGAGGAAATAGCTCCAGTTTTCAATTCTGAGAGGTACTAGGGAGATTTCTGAACAAAAGATTAAGGATGGGAATGTATATATTACTCTGAGACCTTCGTTTCAACCCCTACCGCCTTATATCCACTTGGGACTCCAATCCAGTGCCAGCCTTCCCTGCTGCACCAAAAGATGTCCCTTCCTCACTTCCTACCTGCTGGGGTACCTTTAAAGCACATGACTGAGTATGACTCAAAGGAGCCATTTTGACTGACATCCTTCTAGATCTGTAGAAACCATAAAACTGACCCAGACAAGGAACTGGTGCAAGTCTCCACGGCCAGCGTCACTCATATCAGGCCAGAAGTCTCTAGGTTCCCTCTCCCGGCCATACCCCTAAGACCAGAAATCCTTTGAGTGAGTATGGCAATGGCCATACTTTTGCTGAGCACAAAAGGTGACAGCTCTCCAAGACTTCCATGAGCTGGAGCCTGTGTTTACCATCCTGGGTGTAGGAAATGTCTTGCTGGCTAACAGTAAGAAATCCCTTCTTGGTAAATGACAGATGTTTTGGTTATGAGCTGGTTATGAGCTAACCCATAATAAATACAAGGAAATATAGAGGGAAATGAGGAGCAAAGGCACTGGCTGTTGAATAGGAACAGTTCAAGGACAGAAATGAATATTGTTGCAAGGGACTTTCAGAAAGAAAGTCTTCACTTGGTCCCTGCAATCATCTTCCTATGCTTGAAGAAATTCAGGTGCTAGATAACTTTAGACAGTGACTCCAACTACATACTGAAGACCTAATAAAGTGAGATGGGAGAAATTTAAAAACTGATTTTCTCTGATAAAGCAATACTAATTACAGTCATCCATAGAAGCTGTTTACCATTGTGCTTAATAACCAATTCTACACTATCATTAACTGCGTGACATTAACTTTGCTCTAAGTTTTATTTGATTAAATTAATAAACTGTTTTTCATGCCCACATGTCAGTTCACTCGTCATGAAGTAAGTAATTTTGCAGACTGCTAAAAAACAAATGGGGGGGAAGGCAGAGGTAGCTGCTGAATGGTGCCTACTTCTAGCCCTCGTTGACAAAGGCTGGGTCCACTGCAGAGAAGCCCAGGGGTTCCAGGTGGGCCTCAATGCGTCTAGGTCCAGCTCAACCAGACTTATCTGTGAAACCAACCCTCTGGAAATGCTTTAGAATACAGCTGGCATCCTAGGGGACCCAGGCCAGGCCCAAAGGCTTTCAGAAGATGAATCCCACAAAGACTGACTCATTTTTTTTAATGTTTATTTATTTTGAGAGTCAGAGAAAGAGAATGGGGGAGAGGCAGAAAGAGAGGGAGACAGAGGATCCAAAGTAGGCTCTGTGCTGATAGCAGAGAGCCCAATGCGGGGCTCGAACTCACAAACCGTGAGATCTCGACCTGACCTGAAGTTGGACGCTTTATAGACTGAGCCACCCAGGTGCCCCAAGAACTGACTGATTCATGACCAGCCTGGGTCAGACACACGAGCCCTAGGAATGGGGAGCATCATGGTGCTGTTCACATCATTTATACCATTAAACCAGCTCAGGGCTCAGAAGACCTGCTCATATTCTCAGTGTGACCTTGAGCATTCTGACCTTGTTATGTCCCAGAGGAGCACCTGCCCGGAGTGCCTCATAGCACCGGCATGACAAACAAACAAGAGAGCTGGCGTGAAAAGCATTTGGAACTGCAAAGCCCTAAATAAATATAAGGGATTATTTATTATTGTAATTACTGTCATGGCTGTGGAGGGCAAGGGCCATTGCTCCCCAAGGGGGAGGAAGGTCTTAGTTTCAAGGATAAAAGCGCTGCTGGGTTTGGTAAAGGTGAGAAGCAATCAGGAAGATGAAGAGCGGAAAGCTTCGTCCATAAAAGCGCCTGTCAGATCAATCCATTAGAGACGCAGGCTGTGTGTGAGCAGGAGCCACTGAGCCCGAAGCCTGTGTCTGCGGAGAGCTCTGCAGTGGCTGTGAGAACAGTAACAGGGAGAGACACTCTAAAAAGGTCTGCACATGTGGCATGTGCTGTTCCAGCGGGCACACCATATTCCTCCACCAAAGGAAAGAGGCAACCAATTACGTCTGCTTATTATATACATCTATATTGCCACAATTTCTAAAACCACTCATATTGCCTGATGCACACCTACACTTTTTAGTCTTCTCTATGAGGATTTCCTCACCTATTCTAATCCTCACTGTCTCTTCTCTGAACTCTTAGAATATCAAATGTCTTTCAATGAACATTTACTTTTAAAATCCTGAAAAACTGGGGCACCTGCGTGGCTCAGTTGGTTAAGCATTTGACTTCAGCTCAGGTCATGATCTCACGGTTCGTGGGATTAAGCTCCACATCAGGCTCTGTGCTGACAGTGTGGAACCTGCTTGGGGTTCTCTCTCTTCCTCTCTCTCTGCCCCTCCCCTGCTCATGCATGCTCTCTCTGTCTCAAAATAAATAAACATTAAAAATAAATAAATAAAATCCTTAAAAACTGTTTCACCTGGGTTTATGCTGTCTCAACTAGGTTAGGAACACTCAGACATTTTTGTCACCCACAGGGTCTGTGCTCAAAATGTGAATGCTGAAAATGTGTATAAAATCAATTTAAGACTTGGGATACCTAACTCAGTAGCCCATGGAAGGACCATACTGGAGGAATACCAGATTCCAGAAGAACTGAAGAATTTCAGAATTGAAAGTTTCATCTGATCCAATCACCTATTTTCCCAGTGCTAAAATCCTTGCCACAATGTCCCTGCCATGTATTTACCCAAAGTAGGTTAAAACACCTCCAGCAATAGGGAACTTGGCTGGATCTCTAAACAGCTCTTTCATCTTTGGAATATTCTGACTCACAGAAATATATCTTTCTATGACCTTATCTCTCCTCTGCATAAAAACCCTTTATATATTTGAAAACAGCATTAAGACTTCAAGGGGTTGCTTGGGTTCATGCCATGCCTCTCCACTTTCTCCAACCACATCTCACATGGACTTTCTTTTTCTTTTTTGTAAGTCCCTTCACCTTTCTCTTTACTTTTCTCTGAATGTGCCCTGATTTAGCTTCCTCAAGCCATGGAGCCCCAGACTGAATGCCCAGTGTATCAAGTCTGATTAGCAGAGTTTAGAGCTGGACTATACCTCTCTTGTTCTCGACACTGCATATCTATTCATGCAGCCTGAGATCACATTAACTTTTCTTGGCAGCCACATCACAGTTGATGAATGCTGAACCCATTTGTCAACTAAAACCTCTAAATCTTAAGTCTGTGTGATTGTTTTTCTTTTAAAGATGGTGCTACTGAATCATATCTCTTCCACCTTGTGTTTCTGTCACTGGCTTTTTGGACACCAGAACAAGAGCTCGGATGTAATTCTGTTAGATTCAGTCCATCTTTCCAGGCTGACATTATCTTAATATATCCCAACTGGTCATCTAGTGTACTCAATGACCTTCCAAGCTTTGTTGATATTTAAAAATTTCAGTCATAATGTAAGCTAAATAATATGTTGGTTTTGACAATTTAATTCATCTGAGAGTTATTCAGAAGAGTGTTTCTAATATAAAAACTGCTGTTTTTATATTATAGTATTATAGTATTATAGTAAAATAATTGTATTATAGTAAAAATAATATACTAGTAAGGTATCTACTTTTTGGAACCTATTAACCTTTGCTTTGTAGCCAAAAACATGATCAATGTTTGCATAACTTCCATGAGGAGAATGTGTATTCTACTGTGAGGTGCACAGCTCTACATTTATCTCTTAAATTAAGCTTGCTGGTTGACAGTTTTAAATATTTTACATACATATTGTACTTTTTGCCTAATGTATCAAATCCTAGATAAGTTTGTTAAAGTCCTCTAAAGTCTGTTTTTATCAAATTTTCTGTTTTTCTAAAAGTTTTTGCCTTATCTATTTTGCTATGTTGTTTGATGCATAAAAGTTTATATCTGTTGTATCTTCTTTGTGGATGGAACTTTTTTTATTACTACAAAATATTCTTCCTTATCTCCCTTTGTTTTTGCCATTGGTAAAAATATTGAAAGAGACAAGGGCAGCAATCTGGAATAGAGCTCTCTGAGCTATTAATAACTTGTGGGCATAAATATCCAGTTTATCTTCTATTAGTCATCCTTAAAACACTCCCCAACAACCCAGTGTTTATTTAATTATCCCCTGTCTGCTATCTGTGCCTAGTCATTTTGAGCTACAGGGGGAGGAGGGACAGAGAATAGGGAGATGAAAGGAAAGGAAGAGAAAGAGACATGAAGTCTCAGTGAGACAGAGAAATAAATGTAGGAAGAAGGCAGCAAAGGAGTCATGAGCACCAATATTTATTCTTGCTTTCTTGCTCTTTCTGTATAATGGCTGGATAGTGCCTCTAGCATATTCCAGTGTAGTCTAGGTTATAATCCCCCTGCTGACAGCTATGGTTGTCTCAGAATTCATTAGACCCAGAGTAAAAAGGCTGTGGTTCAAATCCTGATTTTGATATCTACAAGCTTCCTGGCCTTGGAAAAGTCACATATCCTCAGTGGGCCTGAGGTTTTCTGTATCTGGAAAATCAGATGGTTAATACCTACTTTACAGAGAAGTTGTGAGGTTTAAATAAGATAATGCATGTGGAATTATTTAGCACAATAGGGAGCAGATAGTATGCATTTAATACATTCTAAGTAAATGAGTTCTCTGATTCTCCAGGGGTTTTTGACACCCTTTTGAGAGCTGCTGCTTTCTAATTCCTTCAAATTTCAGCCAAGGGGCAAGTAGAGACTGAAGGGGAATGATGCAGCAACAGGGGTGTGAGAGAATAGGGCAACATCGGGGAACAGAAGACTTGGGGAAGGACAAGACCTGAGGTGGCTCAGGAGAGAAGACAAAGCATGGAAGGAGGGAGACATCAACATTAAGTACTCGTTAAGCCCTTTGTAAAGTAACACTCTAGGTAAAATAATTTAGACTTATGGAATGGGCTCTGTACACCAGGACTTTAGCATCTAAGAACACCAAGTCCGACGCTAACGTGGCATAGAGGAAAGGAACGGAAGAAGAAGCCACATACTGTGGAGTAGACCCCACCCTGCTATGCCTTCCTGGGCTCTGGCTGATAATAACTCTGTGACCAGAGAGCCCTTCCTGGAAGGAAGTGGACAAAGTCCCTTACTCTAGTAGTGTGGAGGATGACAGAGTTCTCTGGGAACAAGTTAAGAGGGGCTGAGTCCAGAAAAGGGAGATTTTCAACTGTGAAGGGAAGAAGCAAAAATTATATACTGAGGATACCATAGGGCATGATGGATATGAAAGAATGAGTCCTAGTGAAAGCCAGGATGAAAAGCCCAGGTCCAGCATAGTGGGCAGAATGCCACCCAGGGTGTCTAACTGTAGAAGATGCCCCTTGTCTAAAGGAGGCCCTTAAGCGTGTGTGTGCATATACACATGTGCGTGATATTGAAGATTTAGGGTGGGATGTGGGGGAAGGAAGTAGGGGTGGGGATTATAGTAATTCTCATGTAAGTACAAGGCTTAGGTTCAGAGAGACCTTTACAGATTATTTGCAGGGAATTGGAAGGTGAGATGTAGTTAGCAATTAACTTACCCTGCCAGGTTCCCACAGGGACTGTGAAAATTAATTAACCTTCACAAAGTGATTTGCACACTGAGAGTTAAGGTACCACACTGGAGGAAAGCATTAATACTCAGCACCACTGGGGTTCCAGCTAATGACACACGGGCCAAGGCCTTCCTACTATAGAATACTGCTGGTCAAAATATCTCTTTCCCGTTCCCTCATTCCTTTTTGCCTGCACTTAGGAACAGAATCCCTTCAGATTTCAGAGGGTCTCAGAAAGTCATCTGGTTAACCTTCTAGATTCTAGGCAGGAGGTGCTGAAATCATTTCAGGAAAAAGGTAGCTTCTTCTTTCCCTAAATGGTGTAGCCTTGACCTTGGACAAATGGCATTTTTCTACACTTTCAATAAATTTCAGAATCTTGAACTCAAGGCAGAACTTAGAAATGCCTCTGGCCTTGGAGATTAACCATTCTGATTTCACGTGTCTCCATGTGGGCGGGCAGTGGTCTGATCAGTATGTCTCTTAGTTTGCACAATCTGGTGAAAGGCAGATGTGAAGAGAGGAAGAATCCCCCTCCCCATCATAGACTGAGCTTAACATGAAGAAAATGAGGGTCAAAGCAAGGAAGTAACCTGTCTGTGGGCATCTGGATAGTCCAGGTCTGAGTACAGGGGAGAAGCCAGGCCTTGAGTCCCAGTCTCCTGTTCCATCCATGACACCACAGTGTCTTCCCAAGCATCCTGAGTGTCTACACTGGTAACTCCATACATTTGTGCTCAGGATCATCAACAATCCAAATCCCATCTGGAGTCTTTCGATTGTAGAGTGAGTGTGAACCAGAGTAGGTGCCCCATCAGGGCTGGAGAAGGCCAAGATCACCAGAAGGGCCTGACCCTTTTTCCCATGTCTCCCACCCATCTCCCCCATGTGTACTGAGCACAGAGTGAAGATCCTGGGCCGGAAAATTCTCAAGGAGTCTGCTATTTGCCAGAGAAGAAAATGGAAGCACGTTCAGGCTCAGCCTACTTAGTGGCTGGGATGAGAAAGGTACATGAGGGATTCAGGCTCACCGCTGCCCCCTGCCACCTGCTTCAGGCAGCTGCAGTCTCCAGACAGCAAAGAGAATTCTTACCAGAAAAATCTTTAGAGTCTCTCTCAGTCTCTCTAACTGCCTCCCTCTCTCTGTCTCTGTGTCTGTCTCTGTGTCTGTCTCTGTCACGCACACGCGCGCGCACACACACACACACACATGACTGGAGTGGAGCTGAATGAGGGGAAAACATCAGAATTTGTACAGGCTCTATAATCGCCAATTGGATTTTCAAGATGGATGGTTTCTCCCTAATTAGATTCTCCTGCCTTGTATAAACCAACTTTGCTGCTTTATCCCATCCTATAAAGCAACCCATTCTTGATTAGTCAGGTTTACAAATCATGCCCAGGGTGTACACAGAGCACAAACAGTCCTCACCTTTCAATCTGCTCTCAGATAAAAATGTGCTTCTGCCTCAGATAATAATATAGCAATAAAAAACATGTGCCTGACGAAGCCATAGCATCATTACCTAGAGCCCTCACCAAAAACTTATCTTCACCTTAAGAAAGAGACTAAAATCTCAGACTGGAAGGGCACCCTGGATCGTGCTTTTTGCAGACTGATACATTTTGGAAAAATGTAGAGACTAGAGCAGCATTTTTTCAAAGTGCTGGGGCACCTGAGTGGCTCAGTTGGTTAAGTGTCTGACTCCGGCTCAGGTCATGATCTCACGGTTCGTGGGTTCAAGCCCCATGTCGGGCTCTGTGCTGACAGCTCAGAGCCTGAAGCCTGTTTCAGATTCTATGTCTCCCTCTCTCTCTGTCCCTCCCTTGCTTGCACACGTGCTCTCTCTCTCTCTCAAAAATAAAATAAACACTAAAAAAAAAAAAAATTCAAAGTGTGGTGTGTAGCCTGCGTGCATCAGAACCACTGGGATGTATGCTAAGATGAACATTCTTGGGCTCCCTCCCCAAGACATACTGATCTAAACTCTCTGGGGGAGAGACCTAAGAATCTACCTTTAACCAAGATCCTCTTGTAATTCCGAAGCAAGCTAACATTGGAGAACCATGCAGATAAAGTCCTTCACAGATGGAATGCAAGGGCCACCCACCATATATATGCTGCAGTATTTGCTGCCATATCTGGAGGCAAGGCCAAGGAAACAATGACCCCCTCTTCCCCCAGAGACTCTCATGTCCCTGAAGCTTCGTATCATAGAATCCCAGTTCTCAGGCTTATGTCAGAGCAGCAGGTATCATAGCCGAGACTGTCAGGCTATGAGACACATTCCCTCCTGGTCTGAACACTGTCCCAGAGCCCAGGGCAATCACTCTGGACAGAAAGTGCTCAGAGAATGGCTGGGCAGGGGATGCAACTTAAGGGCCCCCATGCCCTCAAGAAACTGCATGAGGCCTGACTCAGTTGGATGAGAAAGACTGTACAGATGAGGAACTGATTCCAATGTGGCCCTGGCGGGTGCTGATAAGTTTGTCAAAGCCAAGTGTGGTCCACCAGTGATGTGAAATAGGCAGCCTGGGTGGCCTTCCAGGCTACTGAGCTGCAGACGACTGAGTAAGCAGAGCACAGCCACGACCTGCCTTTGATCTAGAAAGCACTTTTCTTCCAAGAGTTCAAAGCACTCTCCAGACACCACCTAATTCATCCTTACCCTCAGCCTCAGGATTAGATCCTGGTAAGGGGCCAATCAAGTCCATGCATCCAGCAGATTCCAACCCTGGTCAAAAGTCAGAATTCCTAAGGATACTTTTTAAATGCAGACTTCGAGCCCCCAACCCAGCCCAAATAAATCAGACTTTCCTGGGGTGGGGCCTTAATTTCCACTAGTGATTCTGGCAAAAGGTCTGAATCTATTGCTGCCTCTAGACAGTATCGCTCTTCATCCCCTGGAAAGCTGAAGCTTCCCCCCGCCCCACAAAAAAAAAGGTGATTGGGAACATGCTTTCCATGGCAAAACACTTCATAATTCTGATAGTCAGAAGTTCTTCCGAAGCCTAAGCCATATTAATCACGCTAAATGTGAAGTTCTCTGAACTTCTGTGCAGTGGACCAAGGAGCGTGGCTCCATTCGTCTGGCCTCCACTTCCTAAGAGAGATGTGGAGGCTCCTGTAGGTTCTGAAGTTCAACAGGAGAACTGGGCTTTGGCCCCAGGTTTGTGCATTTGACCATGTCCCCACCTTGCCCCATGGGCGGTGGCTTCTTCCCAGTGAACACGCAAGAGAGTCGAACATTGTATCAAAGATCTGACTCAAGCTCCACTCCAAGGGACAAGGGGTGAGAGACTGAGTGCTCCCAGACTTGCCTTTTTCCCCTATTCCCAATATACAGATTGTAAAAACAATCCAGGGCAGTGAGGTAAGGAGGGCCCCTGGTCTCCTGACACCAGCTCTCAGGAGCTTTCCCTAGGCGCTCAGGCCAGCTGCACAGCCCTCCCTCCCAGAAGCCAGAGCAGACCTGGTTCACTCACTACAGCAGAACTGAATCCCTGAGGGACATGACTCAGCCTGGGGAGCTGGGACAGGACCCTCCCCCCGCCTCCACCAGTCAGTCCCATGTTCTCTGGGCTCCACAGGAGGGATAAACAAGGTGTGTGGTTTGGAAAAGGAGGAGGAAGCAAAAGCCTCTGCTGCCTATGTCAGCGCTGTCTAGGGTTTCAACAGTACGAATTCTCTGGTTGGCTTTGTTGCGGAATTTTTATGAGCATGAGCTCGACCTTATCAGTGCGATCACAAACTCCTCAAGATGAGGACTCTGTGTTCTATTTGCCTAACTCAGAGCCTGGCACAGAGTAAGTGCTTGTTAAGGCGAGCTACGAGGACACCCTGTGTCCTGGGTGCCTAGCCTGGGGGGGGAGGGGACACACAGTGGCAATGACTTGAGCCATGTCTGGGACAGGCGTTCGTTGGCCTTGTGGAGGCAACATGTTATACCCCACACTGAAAAACCAGCTGCGGAGGAGACTGGGAGGGGTTCAGACCGTCCTCAGGATCCCCCCAACTCCAGCCTGAATCAGGCCATTCCGAGAGCTTCCATTCTCCCCCCTCACTGATGCCTAGACATGCCCCTCCCGCACACATCCCCAAACCTCCAAATTCATCTCCTCAATGATGTCTCAGAATCACTTAACCTCACCCTGGGCTATTCGTCAAGCCTCCCATTGAAATAGTCTATACGTTATCGGGATTTCCTGTTTACTTGTTTGACAGCTGAGCTGCAAGAGCCCCTGTAGATCAGCTGCTTCAGTCACAACCCAGAAGCCCTGATGTGATCAACCTTTCTGGTTTCTTTAACAGAAGACAAGAGAATAAAAGAGGCTCTAATAGAGAATATCAGAGTACATCACATGCAGGAAGCATGAGCTCCATTTCAGGAAATGTTCAGTTACCCACACACAGAAGTGTATGCGAGTTGCAAAGTCAAATGCATTTCTTCTGGTGACTCACAATCACAAAAAGCGTGAAAAACACCACACCTATTTTCTCATGTCACCAGGGAGGACACCGACACACAGAGAGATAAAGCAAGCTGCCCAAGGTCACACGGCTGGTCAGTGGCAGTGCCTGGGCAAGAGCTTGGATTTCTCCTGAGAGATTTTAGTGCTCTGCTCACTACAGCCTGCGGTCTCTGGTTCTGCACCCAGAGAACACCCCTGAGGTGGGCTAGGGAGCTCCAGGGACCCCTAATCCTACCACAGCTCTCCAGCCAGGAGGGGGCTTCCATCAGCTGACCCAGGGCAGATGCACCTGGGAGGGATAATCCACTGGAACCTTTGGCTGAGCTAGTTCTGCACATGCAGCCAAGAGTGACCTTGGCTTTCATCTCAAGAACTCTTTAATAGTCATTAAATGAGGGCAAAAGCACTAAACGAGGTCACTTTAAGATGAATGTGAGGGCTAACCAGCTCTGAAACAAGTCAAGAGCGCTGGCCTCTCCCAGTGGGAGTGCAGGCCAGCAGAGAAGCATCCTACAGTGAAGATTCCAGGCCATGACCTGGGTCGCTGCCTGCCCATTCAGGCTGTGACTCCTCTCACCTTCCTTAGAGAAAAGAGCACCCTCTTCTCTGGGAGGCACCACCTGACTTTTTCTGTGGCTCCTCAGGGTGAGCAACACTGGGGTCAGAGGAAAGTGGGGTTTCAGGGAGAGTCAGAAACTAAAACAGCCCCTTATTTTACTGGTGAGAAAACCATAGCTCAGAGAGACCAAAAGATTTGAGCAAGGTCACAGAGCTAGCTGGTTGGAGAGCCACACATGACTTCAATCCAGAGCTCCTGATTCCCAGCTCCCCACTTCTCAGATCCACACACAAAGCATCTGGGTATCTTGTTACAATGCAGAATCAGTAGGGTTGGTGTGAGACCTGAGGTTCTGCATCCCAAAGAAAGTTCTAGGTGATGCCAATGCTACTGGCTGTATACCATGTTGTCTGGAAGGGTAAAAGGATTTTTAAACCTCACCACTGGTCATATCCAGGCTCAAACTCTTCACTTTAACCAGGCAAATCCTCTAATACTGACAAACATACTTATTTAAAATGATAAGTATTATTATTTTAACATCCTTTGAATACTTATTATGTGCCAGTATTTTACTATCATCCCTATCTTACACATAAGGAAGCTGAGACTCAGAGAAGTTAAGTAACTTAGCCTGAGTCACACAGCTATTAAGGAGCAAAGCCAAGATGCAAACTCAGATCTGCTTGAGTCACAGCTTAATCAGCTAAAAACTATATGGAAGTATACTTTCAACCCTTCTTTTCTCTGAGCCTTGGGGCCTCTGCCCAGAATATTCATAACACTCCTCCAGCCAAACTGTGCTTTCCCGGGTATTACTTGGCCACAATTTTTTCATAACTCAGGCTCTTAAAGGTCCTTTTTTCCAGACCTGTGTATACCCGGTGGACCCCAACAAGTAATTTTTAGAGTTGATCTGGGGGTGACACAAGATGCAAAGGAGTTCAGAGCAATGTGTGGACAACTGATCTACACAGTAAGACACAGACATGTGGTGGTCTCTTTCTAAATCAGGGTCTTGCGTGCTTTCCCCAAGGCCATGTCAGTATAGACTCTGAAGCCCCGCCCCCAGGGCGTGGTGCTGGGCACCAGGAGCTTCGCAAGGAGGGGCCTGTGGTCTGCATTAGGACTGTTGAGGCTGCCCATGCCATAGGAGCGATTTCTGGGCAGGGACAAGAGCATGTGCAGTCACCCGGAGGACCACTTCAGTGCTGCCCAAACCCAGCCCGGTACTTTGGCCACATCCTCAGGGTTAGGAACCATTCTTGGTTACACCAGGCTTCACAAAATGTGAGCTCACTGCTGTAACAGACACTTGATGAGTAGGGACAAGTGTGGTTCCCCAATGGCACACCATTCTCACAGGTGGACGAGCATTTATGTGGCCCCACGGCTGTGGCACAAGGCTGACTCAGGTTGGCTTCAGGTTCATGCTGGGATGCTTTCTCCAAGCAAAGGGGGAGCACTAGAAACCAGTAGTTACTGCAGAGGCCCTGGTGGCCAGGAGATGGCAGGAGAGATGTGAGGGTGTGATGCTCCCGACAGTGGTCAGGATGGTACTCAGTGGGACCAAGGGCAGGTCTAGAGCTGGGGGGGCGGGGGGGGGGAGAGCTGGGCTGTGGAACCCTCCCTGTGCAGTCTCAGGGGCCAGGCTATCTCACCCTGAATGCTGGCCCTGCCACTTACAAGCTGTATGTCCTGGGGCCTGTCATTCACCTTTCAGTACCTCGATTTCCATATCTATAAAGTGTGAGTAACAGTGAATAGTCCAGGGGGCACCTGGGTGGCTCAGTCAGTTAAGCATCTGACTCTTGATTTCAGCTTAGGCCATGATGTCACAGTTTGTGGGATCGAGCCCTGCGTGGGGCTCTGTGCTGACAGCGAGGAGCCTGCTTAGAATTCTCTCTCTCCCTCTCTCTCTGCCCCTCCCCTGCTGTCTCAGTCTCCACCCCTCCCCCTGTCACTTATGCTCTCTCTCTCTCAAAATAAATAAATGCACTTGAAAAAAATACAGTGAATGGTCCAAATGAGGTGGTGTGCATATTTAAAATAGTGCCTAGCATATGTTGAGGGCCTGATAAAAGTGCGCAAGGGCTTGACAGTATCTATATATCACGGCCGCCATAGGGCCTGGGCCCCACTCTGGCAGACAGTGACAAGGAGGCTTCACGGAATATGAGAAAGCGCACCTTCTGCTTCTGTTTGCCACACATAGGAACAGAGAATGGCTGAGGCTGGGTACTCACTTTTTCAGGGTGCACTCCAGTTCATTCTTCTCTTCATGAGCTTCCTGGAGCTGAGAGAAGGTCCTGGTCAGGAAGTCCTCGAAATTGGACAGTAAGTGAGGCTCGTCCTTCTTCAGCTGCAGCCAGACTTGCTTGATATCACTTTCACTGCGACAGAAAGAAAGGGGGACACTGATGTCAGAGCATGCAAACACTGAGCTTCCCAGATGTGAAAGTGACAGCCAGAACACCGTTGTCATGATCATGACAGGAGTGGCTAGCATGTATTGAGTGCCTCCTGTATGCTAGGTACTCTATGTACATCAGCCTATTTGACCCTCACAGTAACCTACCAGGCTGGGCTCTACTACCCCCGGAAGAGGGTGAGGTGATCTGTCTCAGATCACTCAGCTGATGAATGACAGGGTCAAGAGTCAAACTCGGGCTGTCTGGCTTCTGTCCTCGCCTCCTTAACCGCACCCTCCACTGCTTCCACGCTCTGGTTTTCCCCAGGGGCTGGTGGTGCTGACTGTGCAAGGCCACGTGCTGGGAGCATCTCAGAATGTCAGGAAGAGGAGAGAGGACAGGAGCCTGGTGCATGTGAGGACAAACGCCATGGAGCTAAAGGAGAGAGCCTGTCGCCCCAGGAAGGACGGTCCTCACAGCTGAGAGGTAAAGACATGCCATCTGATGGATGGCAGAAAGCAATTGTCACTGCGGGGAATGGAGGAGAATATGCAGCACCCCACTGGGGCCTGGTGGCACCAGGAATGAGTGACAGGAGAAAGGAAGGGAAGGTGCAAATCTGCAGGATGTGTGTGCACACAGGGCAAGACAAGTAGAAAGTTGGCAGGGACGCAGGCAGGCAGAGAGACAAAGACACAGAGTGACATGTCCAGAGCCACTGCCACCCCCACTGCCCCTGGCTAAGAGGCACACAGGGCAGGTGTGCACTGGAGAGCAGGAGAGACTCACAGGGCCACACTGATCAGTGACGGGAGGACGGAGGCAGTGGCGCACCCCGCGGACCATGCTCTCCCTCTCTGGAGAAACAGCCGACCATCAAACTGAACCAGAACAGCGGTCCGACCTGTAACCCATGAAATTCTAAAACCACCATGATCTGAGGGGAGCTACAACCAGGAACCCTCAGGATAAAGAATAAGATCCTTTGTTCTTGTGTAACAAGTGCTATATTTGAGAAGCTTGCCTGAGAAGTGACATTTGAAGGGTGCCTGGGTGGCTCAGTTAGTGAAGAATCTGACTTTGGCTCAGGTCATGATCTCGTGGCTCATGGGTTCAAGCCCCGCGTCAGGCTCTGTGCTGACAGCTTAGAGCCTGGAGCCGGCTATGGATTCTGTCTCCCTCTCTCTCTGCCCCTCCCCTGTTCACACTCTCTCTCTCAAAAATAAATAAACATTAAATTTTTTTAATGTTTAAAAAACAAGTGACATTTGACAGTGCATGTTAGCCATGTGCCTGGGGCACAGATATGGGACAGCCAATCGGCTAGAGCCTCCAGTAAGATTTGCAGACCCACACGACCCTCTTCCAAAGCTCTTTGAACCACTTACTCATGGCCACATCACTCCCTTCCAGATTTCTGGAGAAGGGACAAATCTGTCAATTCTTGATGAAAAATAAGCCAAGGCCCTTAAACTGCCAAATCACTCAGCCAACTGGACAACTGTGAAAAGCTGGGAGTCCAGACGTCCAGCCTACTGCTTCTGCTCCTGGTGGAAGGGGCTAGGGGTGCAGGGCTAGAAGAGACCCTGGGAGGTCAGCTGACCCATCTGCCTGCTTCCAGAACAACACACAAGCTATTCTGGAGCGTGAAATCTTGGAAGACCTCTGAAGTCTTCACAGCCTCCTCTGTTTCCTCATCTGGGGCCCCGTGGTCTTGACACCCCCCTCATGTGGCAACACGAGCCTTCTGCCTTTTGTTTAGCTTCCACGGGGATGGAAGGTGCTGGCCACTGTCTACTACATATCAATTTCTGCGACCACTGTGGAAACCCTCCCTTGAGCCTTCCCAGGATGCCTCATGCTGGCTCAGTTCTGCATTGGCCTCTGACACGAGCCCTCGGGGTAACATTGGGTAGACTGGTTTGAGAGCCTGGCCAGGAAGGGGGCTTCCCCAGAAGGAATGGGTGGATGGAGAGGTGCCTCTCTTTCATGACAGTGCCTCGGCTCACCCACATCACCCTCCCCCCCCCCCCCCCCCCCGCCAAGAAGAGGCTTCACAGGGTCACTGGCAGTGGTCGCTGTGCCTCTTACCCCTAGAGGATCTGAGTCTGGTCTCTGTCTCATGCACTTCCCACCCACCTGCACACCCACGTGCCCCAGCCCACGCCCAGAAGATCTGCCCCTGATGCTGCCCCTGCTGCTGGGGTCAAACATGCTTCCCCCCCCCACCCCAAGCCTCTCACCAGGATCCCTCCTAGGCTTTTGCCAGCCTTTCTCAACTCTGACACAGTCTATCAAATCATTTGCTCAAAATTCCACAAAGCTGCAGATCTTTTTTCTGGCCTGTGTGTTGTGTGCAGACCCCTCCTTTCCTGCTTCCTCTTTATCATTCTCAATCCCAGTTCCTTCTCCTCCCAAGCCTGGGACACATCAGCTCCAATCATTAGGCCATTTTTACTCTTGGAACACATAGCCAACCCAGGACCGAGGGGACCCAGAAACGGAAAGGCAAAATGCAATGGGAAAAGGGAGAAGAAGGCTATTCCATGTTTTTCAGGCCACTGGTTTCCACCAGCTACATCACATTTTATTTTATTTTATTTTATTTTATTTTATTTTATTTTATTTTATTTTATTTTATTTTAATTATTTTATCCTATTTTTATCTCATTTCATTTTATTTTTTTTAAAGTTTATTTATTTGAGACAGAGCATGAGCGGGGGAGGGGCAGAGAGAGAGGGAGACAGAATCTGAAGCAGGCTCCAGGCTCTGAGCTGGCAGCACAGAGCCCGACATGGGGCTCATGAGATCATGACCTAAGCTGAAGTTGGCCGCCCAACCAACTTAGCTACCCAGGCGGGCCCACTGCATTTCATTTTAAATGTCAGGGCTTAGATAAATTTTGGGGGGAAAATGGGGGATTATGTTTTATTTGAAGTTCCAGCCACCTGAAATTTTCAGCTGAGCTATTGATTATCCAAGTAGTGGGCTGGTACAAATGGGTTCACTTCCTGCCTCAGTTTCCTGATGGTTAGGTTCGGATCAGGGATACAGTGTGCAAATGCTTGCACGTAAGGTACCTTTGGCAGGAGCACAGCACCGTGGGGCTGGCTGCGATGCCCTGCAGCCCTTGAGACCCAGGGCTGGCTTTGGGGGAGGTGGAAATACTGGCAGGCTGGTGGTGACCGGAAGCCTCAGCAAAACACACTGAGAAACCCTCCAGGCCCGGCATGCCCCGTGCTGCACAACACTCCTCATGGAACCAAGGACCATGCTGACGATGTAGGGTAGAAGTGAGGAGAGTGGGAGAAGAGGAGCCTAGGAGTGTTTCCCATGAGACAGTGTAAAAAAGCAGACACAGAGCCCCTGGTCCATGGCGCACAGACAGGGGTCTGCCAAGGGCAGGCGGTACGGAACAAGCCTCCTCGCTGGCAGCCCAGCACCTGGGGCCTGGCTGAGTGCTTAACAAACTTTAATGGTGCACAGGGCAGACGAAGGGGCTGCTCCTAGGCTGGGCTCCATTCCCCAAATCACTGTTGTCACTTACTCCTCGGAAACCTTCTGGGCTCCAAGTTTGTCCATCAGTGTTTGGAACTGAGTCTCCTCATCTTCATCCATGCCGCCCGCATGTTCTTCCCCTCTGGACTGATATACCTTCTCTTCCTGGAGCCGTTCAACCTGCTCGCCTGCATCTTCGTGACCTGGCTTATTCTGGCTGAAGAAGAAGTGGCCTATAGGATGCACAGCACAAGGATCTGAATTAGGCAATATGCACCCGGGAAGACCTTATCATTCTTAGTTGCCAGGAATCGTTTGGGGCTCCTCTGAAGGAAAAAAAAGGGAAACCCCCTCCAGCAAACATTCCTGGACACCAGCTCCTGGATTTGGGGTCTTCCCATCTTCCATGAGATTCTGAGTGAGCTGCTACAACCTGGGAAAGGCAGAATGGATGACAGGCCTGTGGCACCTTTGTGGCTCTCCAGCTTAGAGCTCATCTCTTCATTGGGTTCTTCTCTAAACAACAAGAGCCTCCCCTCCGTCCACCTCCAGCAGGCTGACTGTGCTCCATATTACCATCTAGTCACTTCTCCCAGTGGCATCACTGAACTTCACATTTACAAGCAACATAACAGTTTTGGTGCACGTTCTCCATACTCATACTGCCTGTAATATACAGCAATCTGTCTTATGCTCCCAAGGCAGTTAGAAGCTCCTAGAGGTCAGGAAAGACCTCAGATACTTCTAAACAAACTATATGGCACCTTATATGAGGCAGATGTGTGGTAAGACCTGCCTGCTGACCAGTATCTGCTCTGATAAGTATCTGACCAGTATCTTATCTGAT
Source organism: Panthera tigris (assembly GCF_018350195.1). Taxonomy (NCBI): domain Eukaryota; kingdom Metazoa; phylum Chordata; class Mammalia; order Carnivora; family Felidae; genus Panthera; species Panthera tigris. The sequence goes on from NC_056666.1 coordinate 38,333,894, forward strand.
GGTATTTCTGGTTTCTTTATCTTGTTCATGAATCTCTGTCCTCCTTCCTCCTGGGTACTTTGAGAATAACTGGTCTATTCAAACCCTCTAGAAATTCCTCTGATAGCTGGCTCCCCTCACCCGGGAAGACTCAGCCAGACCCAGGCTGAAATGAGCCATGCAGCCATCCCACTTTGTTGTGAACTGGTGTCACAGAAAGGAAAGGAGACAAGGAGAGGCTGGAAATCTCATCTTGGCTCCCCTCTTACGTCAAGCCTTCTGCCCAAGCTCCCTTGCATTCCCCTTGCCCTTCTCAGGTGGGAGGGGACCTGGCAGAGACAGTGCAGTGGGCACTGAGAGAACAGTGGTGTGAACAGCTGGTGCAGACACCAGAAAAGAGGCCCAAATAATCTGGAGCCTGGAAACTTCAGGAGGACAGGGAAGCTTGTGCTACACAGACCCATGGGTGTGGTGTGGGAGGAGGCATGCACCTTACACAGCTTTATGTAGCTGGGGCCCCGGCATCCATCAGAACTTACTAAATCCAGTGGTGAATTCCTCTGGCGTCAGAAAGCCATTGCCATCAGCATCCAGAGCGTCAAACACATGCTCCAGTTCCTCCAGGCTGAGTGGTAACTCCTCATGGAGCCTCTGAAAACAATCCAGATGGCACTGGTTAACACTCGGATCATCACAGAGGGCTGCCCTGGGAAGGCAGAGCTTTCTGCCAGAAATGTCCAGAGTGGGCCCTGGCCTACAAAAGACCCCATTACCACCCATCCTTCTCCTCCTTTGAATGTTACAACACTGACTATTAGGTGCCTCCTAATGTGCTAGGCAATTTGCTAGGCGATCCATAAATAATAAATAATAAATAAATAAAATATTTATCAATATTTTTATAAACATGTATATTTGTACTGAATTCTCGTGGCAGCCCTCTAGGTGGGCATTACTATCTCCATTTTACAGGTTAAAGTTACCTGCCCAAAGGTCACCTAGCTAGTAAATAACAATGCATAGTCAAATCCGGGGTCTGACTCCAAAACTGGCCCTCTTCACAGCCACAAAGGACCAGAACTGTACTGGACTGAATCTTGTGGGAGGATCACAGCCATGGGACATGGTGTTGTCAAGTTGAATGAGACTGTGAACATAAAGAACATGGCACAGTGCCTGGCCCAGAGAAAGCATTTGGTAAAAGGTAGTAGGAAGGGGGGGGGGGGAGAGAGAGAGAGAGAGAGAATGAGAGTGATGGATCCACTGACCCACCAAGGCCCAGCAAGTGAATGGCAGAGCCAGGTTTCATGTCTAGTCCTTCCTGGTCTCCTCAGGCCCCTTTCCTCTGCCTGGTACCTCCTCTACTGAGATGCAGGTACGGGTCACACCCTCAGGAGCCTTCCTGATGGAGGCCACCCACGTCCCAGGGCCCCGGCACCACATTTGTAAGTTTTGGCGGACACACATTTTGGTCCTTCAACTCTGCGGGGGAAGCTGGATAAGCCCCCTTCTTCTGAGTGACCCCCACCCATCACACCAGGCTGTGCCCCACTTCTGCCCCCTACTGGCTGCCAACCAAAAAGATGTTAACTGTCACCGGCTTAAAGTGTCATTCCCCCAGGAGCATTTGTGTTCTAAGGGAGAATTGGACAAGATGGTGTGCAAGGAAGTTACATATAAGCACTGAACCTGAGCCCTGGCCTGGCTAGGGTCACACAGGATGGGAGGGCAGGGGCCAGCCCAAGGGATGAGGAGCAAGTGGCTGAGCTCCTGATGCTTCCCTCCGGCCTTCTGCCTGATGTGCAGTGGCCCCAGGCCGAGGCTAATTTGCATAGTTGAAGCAAGCGTAGTCTTATACCCTAATAATCTAAGTCTCCAAACGAGGACTCCCCAAGGGAGTTCATTATAGCCCAGCTGCCCCTCCCCTTCCTCCCCATTACCCAAGGGACAGGTGCACAAAATCGCCAGTATGCAAGTGACTGACAGCTGAAGACAATGAACACAGGGCTGTAGGAAGGAAGGTATATACCCCTCTGAACAATGAAAACGAGCCGGCAGGTGTGAAAGCCCATAACACAACTTGCGAGAACATTTGGCTTGATCCTATGGCAATCTTCTAGCTGATAAGCCATAAAGTTTAATTTGGCAGGTACTGCATTAAGGCAGACTGTGATGCATTACAAAGTGGAAAGACAGGATGATGTGGAAGCCATTTAGGAGAACTGAATTAAATATGAATGAGTTTTTTAGAAAGCAAGGGGAGTGAGCGTGTGTGCAGAGTCTAGAAGCGCATCTGCTCAGCACAGAGCAGAATCTCTGGCTTATCAACATCCATAAACCAGCTGTCTCAAAAGCCACAGTAAGAGTATGCAGGGTGAGGAGTGAGTCAATTTTGCAAGCAGGAAGTTTTATTAGCCCCATTTGAAACCAAAGGCATCACACGGGAGGTAGGGTGAAAACCCTTGCAAGTCTGGCCCTCTCCTTGGGGTAATCCTTCCTCCTTCCCACCGTCACCATCAGCCTAGGATTGCTGGATCTGATCAGTGACGTGCCTCACATAGGACTGGAGCTACAAATGGGCTGCAAGAGGTCTGCCGACATTGGTGGGACCCTCAATTTGCCTTTCACTGAAGCCACCCCCACACGTGGGTACCTTTTCTCTCGAGGACATGAACTGGGAAAAGCTGTTGAATATACACTACCTTAGGCTCTATTCCTGAATCTAACACAAATCCCTCCATCACCTAATCTCAGCCTCTCTTGTCTACAACTCGGGCTGGTTTCCTCTTTCTGCTGTCCGTGAACCTGGAGAAAGTGATATTAGATCTTCCAAGTAGTTCTTGCTCCTCCTGTCCTGGCAAATTAGTACTGAGTGCTTCTTCAGCCTTCTCTGCACGCTGCACCATGCCAGATTCTTGACCCTCTCTTTGTTGGCCCTACTGGAAAAATTCTTTAGTCTCAATCACCATAATCACCTCTTATGTATCTTTGTTCTCAGGGCCTGCAGAGACATGTGAAACCAACTCATTCTGGTCTTGTTTCCTGGGCACCTGGTGCTGTCTACATTTTCAGCCAAGTAAGGTAAGCAGAGCAAAGAGGGACAGGATTATTCATTCCACTGATGGGAGAGCCTGCAAGGCTCTAGATTTGCCTAAAGTCACAGCGGAGACCAGCGCTGGGATTAAAGAGCTGATTTCTCATTTGGGGCTTCAGCTATAGTCAAAGCGTCCTCTGCTATGTTTTTTCTAGAATTCTGTACTCAGCATTACCATGCCCTGCCTACCCACCTACCACCAAAAGTCTCTCTTGCCAGCAGCACCACATACTAGCCTTCCAGAGATCCTGTTTTTCACTTGTACTTCCATCTGGGAGGGCAGACGGGGGAGGGAGGAGGAATGGGGAGGAAGTCAGCTCACCCAATTCATGCTGCTGCTCTGTAAAACTCTGCAGCTCCTTCAAAGCCAGCCTCCCTCCACTGCCTTAAGTTAGCTCTGAACTCCTGTTTCATTCAGGCTCTGCAGCCCCTGGGTCAGGGCCAGGCTGTGCCTTCCCCTGAACACATTGCCTTCTTTTATCAGCTTGTAGTTATATACTGATAGATACAATCAGTTGATGAATGTCTGCTCCTTCAGTGGACTAGGAGATCTGAGCCAGGGATTCTGTTCGTTTTTATTCACTATCATGTTCCCAGGTAGCCCCATGCTGACCAACATGGAGTATTCAGATACTTGTTGAATGAATGAATGAATGAATGAACGGCTAAGGGTGATGGCAGGAGACGCTGAACTCCTATCTAGGGAGCATTGGTCTGGACCTCTCATACTCCCAGTCCTGGCCAGCACTACTGTAGATTCTCAGCAAGGTCTTACAAACTGGACATTTTCCAAGACCAGGAATAGGAAGCAATTCTGCAGCAGCAGTGTAAAGGCCTGGGGCTCCCAAAACCATGGAAAAATGCCATCTTCTTCTACACTCTAGCCAGACCCCTCTACCTTCCTGGTCACCAGTCCAGTAACATGCCTCACACAGCTTAAAATGAATGGGTGCACAGCTTCAAACATGTCTGAGGAAAACTTATTAAAGAGAAAACCAGAAGAGATCCATCTTTATGGCCAGAATTAAAGTCTCCCTTCTTCTGGGGCTTCTACAGCATTCTATTCAGACCTCTCTATTCCAGCACCAAAAATTCTCTTCCCTGTATCATAACTCAGCTACTCCAAACATCTTTATAAGGAGAATTCAAGGTCTGAGATGTGAGATTACCTTTATTCTGCTTTATGTTTTCACGTGCTTGTTTTGGGCTGACTGTTTGGTATAGCCTAGGGTTTCTCAACCTCGGCACTACTGAAATCTTGGCATGGTTAATTCTTTGTTGGGTGACGAAGAGGGCGCCATCCTGTGCCTTACAGGGTATGTAGCAGCATCCCTGACAATACCTAGTAGGTGCCAGTAGCATCCCCCCGTCTAGTTTCCATCGAAAATGTTTCCAGACATCACCGAACGTCCTCTAAGAAGCAAAATTGCCCCACTCATGTAGACTGGACACACACAACAATAGCACCAGCTGGATATGAGTGGAAGGCCCCCTCTTTAGCAGGCATGCCTTTTCTTTGTCCCCGAGGAGAGACAGATGAGCACTTCAAGTCATAGTATGAGGGTTTGGCTGGAAAATAGTACTGTGGCTCCTCAGAAAATTCAGAAACAGAACTACTGTATGGTCCAGCAATTTTCCTTCTGCACATATACCCCGAAGAATTGAAAGCAGGGACTCAGAGTATTTGCGCCCCCCTGTTCACAACAGCATCAGTCTCACACGAGGGTGTGAAGCAACCCAGGTGTCCGTCGATGAGCGAATGGATAAACAACCTGCAGTGCACAGGTACGATGAAATATTATCCAACCTTAAAAAGGCAGAAAATTCTGACACCTGTGACAACACGGATGAACCTTGAAGGCATTATGCCAAGTCAAACAAACCAGTCATAAAAGGATAGACACCTGTGATCCGCTGATAGGAGGAACTTAGAGTAGTCAAATTCAAGAAGACAGAAAGCAGAATGGTGGTTGCCAGGGACTGTGGGGAGGAGGAGCCCATGGAAGTTAGTGTTTAATGGGTACAGCGTTTCCATTTTGGAAGATGCAAACAGTTCTAAAGATGGCAGTGGGGATGGTCGCACAACATGAAGGTACTCAATGCCGTTGAGCTGTACACGTACAAATGGTTAAGACAGTAAACTGTATGTTATGTGTATTTTGCCACAATTTTTAAAAATCACACTGTGGAGGACATATAGGGTACAAGCCCCCAACCCCTGCTCCCAACACACACACACACACACACACACACACACACATACACAAAGTGTATTTATGGAGGGATTTCCAGGTCCCAGTCTCAGGGCCAAGAGCTCTACATGCATATGCACATTTAATTCTTCTCTAACCCTGGGAGGTACTATAAATAATTCACAGATGAGGAACTATCGCCTAGAGGGTTTAAGAGGCTCACACAAACTCACATGCTATTAAGTTGCAGATTCAGGGCTAAAACTCAGTGCAATTTGCTATAAAAATCATAGAGAGTCCAAAGTTAACCTAAACCAGGAATCAGCTAACTTTTTCTGTAGAAGACTAGAAAATACATATTTCAGCCTGGGCAGGCCTTTTGGTCTTTGTCACAGCTACTCACTCCTGCCACAAACATGAAGGCTGCCATGGGCAAGTTGTAAATGAATGAGCACAGCTGTGTTCCAACAAAACTTTACTCACACAAATAGGCAATATTTGGTTTGGCAACTCTTAGATGATTCTTAACAGTGTGGCTAGTCTAGGAACTCTAGGCAGTCTTGGGAGGTAGGTACTTGGCATTGGTAGGTAATCATTTCACTTTGAAAAGTCAAGGAAGCAGGGGTTTTGAGGCTCTAGGTGTCTTCAGAGAGATCTTCTGCCCATACTGGCCCCCTCTCCCTCTCTGGGCTGAAGAAGTCCCTTCACACCCTTCCAGCCTGGCCTTCTCATGTCCCTCTGTCCCTATGAGGCAGGACTGACTTTCACTCGGGGTCCTCAGCCCCATGACTCTGCTTGTCTAGGGGCTGCACCAGACTCTGCCCTGCAAAGCAGTCTTCAACCCAATTCTGCCTGGAGCGATCCCCATGGAACCCAGAGAGTTTCCTCATAGAGGAGGGGGTGGGGTCTGAGGGGCCATGGATGGAGCTGAGGTTTCTCAAACTGCTGCCTACAATCTGTTCACACAGGTTGATTCCAACACCGACTGTCCCTGCAGTAGAACGTCCACATATGGAGCCCCAGAATAGGACAGCTTGCACCCTTGCCCTCAGTGCAGCCTGCCTCTGGTTCTTACAGGTTTCTCCAGGGACCCCAAAGGAAAAAACTTCTCCTGGACCCTGCTCCTTTCCTTCTGTGGTCCCTGCTCTCTCAGAGTGGGCTGGCTCCATACTGCTGGGGCTCAGACCCTGCAGCAGTCTCCTTCCCCACCCGCACCCCCCCACCCCTACCTCTTGGATGGACACAAAGTCTTTCTCACCCACTGAAAATAGTTTTTTGTCTATCAGGACCAAGAAGAATAAGAGCACCAAGGGAGGAGCTTAACTCTCTCTTTTTCCTAAAGGACAGTAAGCCCTGCATGGTCTTGTTCTGACTCTGCTTCTTTATCCACCTCTTCCAGCCCCTGCATCTGCTCTCCCTCGGGTCCATGGCCTCACCTTCCTTGACAATCAGTTCCTGTTGTTGTTGTTGTTGTTGTTGTTGTTGTTTAAACATTTATTTATTTATTTATTTATTTATTTATTTATTTATTTATTTTGAGAGAGCGTGAGAGCACGTGGGAGAGGGGCAGAGAGAGAGAATTCCAAGCAGGCTCTGCACTGTCAGCACTGAGTCAGACACAGGCTCGATCCCACAAACCGTGAGATCATGACCTGAGCAGAAATCAAGAGTTGGAGGCTTAACCGACTGAGCTGCCCGGGCACCCCTCAGTCCCTGCTTTAAAGGGCCTCTCCCGGTGGCTGAATTTTCGTGTGCATGCATAATCTGAGCTCTTCTTTCAGTTCCCATGAGGCCGGGCTGAGAACCAAAGGTGAGCAAGGTGGTAGTGGTCAGGTTCATGGAGGTGACCACCAACCAAAGGGGTCACCTGGCAAAGCAGCTCCATGAGGGAGTGACAAGGAACAGACAGATGTCTGTAGGTTCTGCCCAGGAGAGCCAAGGGGTACATGGGGCTTCCACAGAGCATCTAGTGTTGATGATGTGTGGGTTGCTGTTCTCCACGTATCTCTTTCCAGCCCATCTTCCCCCAGATAGGATCCGAGAAAGCAGCAAAGAGATAGTGCTTAAGTGATGGGCCTTGTTCTTCCTTGATAGCACTTTCGCAGCCTACAGAACTGAAAATTTCAAATGCTTCACTGTCCACAGGTACACAGAAGCTTTGGAAAACAAAGTAGAAATAAAGGCCATGATGTGTAAGTATCCACTAGGTAGGATGTCTGTCCCCTTTTCCTCTTGCCTTGGTCACAATCGAGGACTGAGCAGGAATGTAGCTGAGTTGGTACCTCTGCAACTTGATGGTTATGACTTCATTCTGGGTCAGATACAAATGATTTCTTACAACTTACGCTTTGCAGCTTAAATTCACCATGACTCTTCCTCCCTTCAGTAAAGTGTGGGCTTCAGTGAAGGTTAGTTGGGACACACACACACAGAGAAAGTGCTGAATTGCACCACGCATATGGTCCGGAGCTGACCCTCAGTACATGTCAAATTCCCTTTTCTTTCCTTCCAGAAGGGACGATCAAAAGTTAAGTATGCCATTAAAACCACCACCACCAACCACCACAGACCTGTGGAGGACAATAATGAAGTTCACAGACAGGGTTTCCTCAAAGCACACAGAGTCTGGCCTTCCATAGAGAGTAAGACTTGGGTTGAGTTTCAGTGACAGAAATGTACTGGGGAGCCAACTACTGACAACACAGATGGTCTGAGCTCTCTCGTGGGCTAAGCCTGTCCTGTCCTCTGGGTCTCTTCCCTCCATTCGTGCATCTATGGCATGGTGGAAGAGCTCTGGGAAAAGCCTGAGAACACCATCCTGTGGGGCCAGGGAAAGACCCACAGTCTTCACCTGGGTCACATGGCTCATCTCTTTGCAGCTCCCACATGTGAGCCCAGAAGGGGACTGAGCCCCATGAGGGTCTACATTCCACTGCCCAACTTCACTGTATTCTGAAAAGCCAAATTTAAAAAAGAAAGCTTAGGGGCGCCTGGGTGGCTCAGTTGGTTGACCGTCCAACTCTTGATTTTGGCTCAGGTCATGATCTCACAGTTCGTGGGATTGAGCCCCGTGTTAGGCTCCATGCTGTCAGTGAGGATTCTCTCTCTCTCTCTCTCTCTCTCTCTCTCTCTCTGCCCCTCCCACATTCGTGCTCTCTCTCAAAATAAATAAATAAAATTAAAAAATAAAAAGAAGAAAACTTGACCATTGCAGGATTTTCTTGCAACAGCACGGCCATGCATCCCTCCCCAAGATGCTCTTGGCTGGAAAGAGCTGGAGAAGGGCTGAGTCCAGCTTGCTCTGGTGGAGCCTGCATCTTGTTTATGTCAGAGGACATCACGGCTGCAGCATAACGGACTTAAGTAAGACACTCAGAAGAAGCTTTTGACATGAATGCTGGAAAGGCACTAGACCAGGGGTGGGAAAACTATGCCCCAGGGTTATAAATCAGACCCCATCATCTGTTTTTTATGGCTAGTGAACTAAGAGTGGCTTTTACACTTTTATTATTTTTTATTCAAGGATAATTAGCATACCATGTTATATTAGTTTCGGGGGTGAGATATAATGTTAAATGGTTGAAAAAAATCAAAAGAAGACTATTTGGGGACACACAAAAATCATATAAAATTCAAATTTCAGTGTCCATAGAAGTTTCACTGGATCAGAGCCAAGCTCACCTGTGTACATATTGCCTATGTCAGCTCGTGCAGCAGCATGGCATTGAGTGGTTGTGATCGTGTACATGGCCCACAGAGCCTAAAATCCTTATGGCCTGGCCCTTTAAAGAAAGTTTGCTGAGCCCTGCACCAGGCAATGGGGTACACCGGGGTTCTGCAGTATGTCTCTTGGGACCCAGTTATGAGGGGTTGAGTGTGGTTGGGTTTCTGGAGGAGCTCCAGAAATGCCTTCCTCCCTGGTTGTTGCACTTGTCAATGTGTTCCTAAGGCACACACAGCACCTCAGCATAGCTCAAAGCTTTATTGTGAAGTAGCAAGCTGGTGCCTTCCCACTCTGTTTCAGAAGGTTCTCAACCATGTCTTACTCAAGTCCTGTATGTTGCTATCACCATTTTCCAAACCTGACAGTCACTGAGTCAGAGAGGGGAAACAATCTGTGAGTCTGACGGCAAGCAAAGGCCAGGAAAGGAATGAACCTAGGAGATCTGGCTCCCAGTAGAGTTGAGGCTGACACCTCCTTCCAGGGCAGAGTAGATGGCACCTTTACTGCCCCCAGTGGGGCAGGCCCTAACCCAAGATGGAGAGAGCCATGCCATTTGGCATTCCAGGTGAGCTGGCCTCTTACCTGCATATCCCTCCTGGCGATGAACCCCTTGCCTTCTGTGTCACAGGTCTGAAAGAATTCCTGTGCCTTGCTCAGCATGGCCAGCTCTACCGGTGCCAGCTCCTGGGTCTCCTTACACTCCAGGTTGTCCAGGGGACTCAGGCAGGCCCCGCTTTCCTTTGGACCCTTTCCAGATCTCTGGGGTCTAGAGACCATTCTCCTGTCAGGGGTAGCCATCCGGGTTTGTCAATTTCTTCAAGTCTTTGCAGAACCTGAACACAGAAGATGAGAGAGACAAGTGGGTGTGGTGTGGATGGAGTGAGGCTGAGAAAGAATGAGAGGGCATTAGAGGGCAGCCATAACTGCTCACCAGTGTGCCTGGCCTCTCTTACCAACCACCTCCTCATTAACAGAATGGCAAGGAGAAATGTGCTGTGATTGTTAATAGATCAGCCAGCCCATTGAAAAAAGAAGAAGGGGGAAAAGAAAACAGACATTTCTAGAGTGAAAGAAGGTGGGTAGTGGAAGCCTGAAAATAATTTCTCCCCATTTAAACTAACAGCAACAAAACAGATCCTGATAGACAGACCAGCTACCATTTATTGAGTGTTCACTTGGAGGCAGGCACCATGTCTTGGTCTCTGTATACATCTTCTCATTTATTTCTCACATCTCTCTGAAATAGATATTAGCATCTTCATTTTATCGATGCTCAGAGAGGCTGAGTGACTTGACCAAGGCCACACAGCAAGTTAATGCAAAAACAGATTTAAATCCAAGCTCATCAAACTTGTATTTGACCTTAATCCTACATTGTCCTGACTCTTCAGCATTTCGAAGGGTGGAGAACTCTCTTCTCTCAGATTCACTGTTTCCTATGCCCTTCACAATCAACAAGTTCTTGGTGAGCTCTTAGCTCATACTGCAGGCCTCTACGGGGCCTGAGAACATGCAGTGGAAAGCTGATGGAGGAAAATGTACTGTGTCCTCAAGGAGCTTCCTACTCTACTGGATTTTCCAGGCCTAGTTTGGTCTCTGGCCAACATAAAATCACAAATTATATGTCCTGATCAGACATTTAAAGCCCCTTATGGATTTTTTTTTTTCAGAGGGTGCACTGTAATGTGATGCTATGGGAGAAGTTATGCAGAAACCAACTTCTAGTCTGGACTCTGTTGCTCCTTAAGTGACCTTGAATAAGTCAGTACCTGTCTGGGTCTCAGTTTCCTCATCTGTGTATTGAGAAGACCGGTCCAATTTTCTTTAAGGCCCCTTCTACCTCTGACAGTCTGTAAGTGTATGATATTTCAACATAATAAATTGTTACTAATAAAAAAAATGGGTCAATGTGATGAAAGGAAATAGTCATATCCTTGGAGTTTTCTATCTGAAAACTTTTTGGAAGTAAGCTAGGTCTAAATTTTTAAATATTTAAATATTAAAATACAGATACACACTGTAATGCATTTTGGGGAAATGCAAAAAGTGAAGAAGGAAATATAGATCATATCTCCTACACCATTGTCAGAAAAAAGGGGGGAAAATCACACTATCACCAGGTGGGTTTGTCTGATTATCAGAGCCCAGGGGTCTGGCTCGACTACACCATAACTCCAAAGTAATCTGTGATTTGGGTCAACATTTTCCACCTACAAGATGTGTCAAGAGCTGTGGACCCAGAGCTGGAAGACTACCTCTGGCCTCAGGAATGCACCATGTGTAACAGAGCCTGGACAAAGTAGAGGAGACTTGACATTCTTGCTCCACTTGGACTGGACAATGGGCTCCCACCTAATCCCTTTGACTAGCCCTTCACTCAGGAATCGGGTCTTTCTCTCCATTCCTACACAGTGTGAACTGGCTGTCACCTAATCATAGACAGATTTAACATTTCTATTCTGTCTTCCCCGGAGGGAACTAAAGGCCTTGGTTATAAGTCCCAAGAGAGTAGGGCTGTTTTTGCATGGCTTACGTGTATTGCCCAAAATATCTATCGCAACTGAGCTTAGGAAGGGCTTTTGGATAATAGAAGTGGTAACATCTGAGCTTCTGTAAATGTACAGCATTAGCAGAACAGTCTGTGTCTTCCTGCTGCCCAGCCAGGACTGTCTCGAGGTCTCTGCCATCCAGTAGCCCCTACCTTATTCCCACCTGCTGTTCCCAGAAGACTGGATGAATAATATCTGTTCTTCCTTGAGGCTTTTCTCTTGCCAGCCCCATAACATACTTCATCCTAATGGAACCCAATCCCTCTATTAGGTAAATTAGGATTCCCATCACACAGATGAGGTAACTAAGTCAGGGAAAGGTTAAACAACTTGGATCAAGGTCTAGTATAGTTAGAGACCCGATGTACTATACCATATTACCTTCCTAGCATGGCTCCAAGCTATGGACTTGCTCTTGATGGCCTATTTATCCCCAACAGATAATAACCTAAGTCACTTCCCAGAGGCATGTTCATCCTTTTAACATTTATCATTCATTCATTCATTCATTCATTCATTCATTCTTATTTATCAACTGCCCAATTAGCAGGCTCTGAGCTAACACTGAAAAATGCAAACATGAATAAGACATGGTCCCTGCTGTTAATGAATGAGTCTCAAATAGTGGGAATTCAGTCATGGTAACTGCTGGTAAGGGAAGGTATTTTGGGTTGGGTCCCTCCTCCATATCCCTCAAAATGGACGACATAGCAATCAACTACTTCTAACCACCTATGTGAGCTAAGTAAGCCCTTGAGCCACTCTGGCCTGGAAATTAGTAGAGATGCTCTCTCAGTTCTAGGCCTGACTTTCTCTGGCTCTCTGCCTTCCCTGACCCATGTCCCAGGTAATGCATGGCATGAGAGAACCAGTCCAATAGTTCTAAAGCAGCCAGCTATGAGCGACTAGCAGATAGGCACCATGTCTTATTTGATTTTAACCATAGTTCCTATCCCAGAATATGGTACACAGTAGGTGCATATTGATTGATTCTTAAATGAAGGAAGAACAATTTTTTTGCTGCATCCTTTGCCTAAAAGCATTTGTGTTTCAATCAGATAGCTCTCTGTGTGGGATTTTTATCTCATAAAGAACAAATTCAGATTTCCGTTTCCAGAAAAGATGGAGTAACAGGGATTGGGTTTGCTTTCCCAGCTAAAATAATTTTTAAAAAATCCAAACAAAATATATTTTTGAAAATTCTTTCTAAGACACTAGACATCAGTCAACGAAGGACAGTGATCCTTCAGCATGGCCAGGTTAGGGTGAGCTGAATGAGGCCCCTAAAGTGCAAAATTAAAGGAGGAATTTACTCTCAGGTACTAGCCCTGTACTTGCACAACTCTGAAAGTGAGTGCCTGCTTTTTTGAAAAAAAATTTTAATGCTTATTTATTTTTGAGAGACAGAGAGACAGAGAGACAGAGTGCGAGCAGGGGAAGGGCAGAGAGAGGGAGGGAGACACAGAATCTGAAGCAGGCTCCAGACTCTGAGCTGTCAGTACAGAGCCCGACGCAGGGCTCAAACCCACAGACTGTGAGATCATGACCTGAGACAAAGTCAGATGCTTAACCAACAGAGCCACCCAGGCACCCCAAAAGTGAGTGTCTTCTTAAGGAAGAGGCGCCTAAGGTACAATATTCAAAGAGAAATCCATTCTGAAAACTGTGCATTAGAGAGTAATTACTTTCTAAATTTTGCACCCTAGGGACCTTACTCACCTCACTCTAGCCCAAAGCCTGTTCCTGACAGAAACAAACAAAATGAGCCCTATTATTGCCTAAAGAGTTTTTAGGCCATGACACAGGAAGGGGGAAATCCAGGCAGGGACTGGCAGACTCTACAAGTTGAGGAAACCCAACTGTATGCTACCTATAAGAAGTATAAACTTTATGACACAAATAGGTTAAAAGTAAAAGGTTAGCAAAATATATACCATGTTAACACTAGTCAAGAAAAATCTGCATATTAATATTAGGCAAAGTTGATTCTACAAGGAAGAATATTAATGAGAATAAAGAAAGTAATTCATAGTGATAAAGAAGTAAATTCATCAATAAGATAGTAATAATCCTAAATACTTCTGTACCTAATAACAAGGCTTTAAAATGCATGAAGCAAAAACTGATACAACTGTAAGGAGAAACAGACAAATCCACAATCATATTCAAAGATTTTAATATCCCTCTATCAATAGTTAATAAAACAAGTAGACTGAAATCAGTAAAGATACAGAAAATACAAACAACACTGTCAACTATCTAGACCTAACTGACATTTATAGAATACTCAACAAAGGGTTAATGTACTTTCTTTTCAAGTGCACATGGAATATGTAGTCCAGGATGGTCCATATCCTGGTCCATAAAATGAGTTTCAATAAATTTTAAAGGACTGAAGTCATAGAAAGTATGTACCCTAACCACAATGGAATTACACCAGAACCAATAACAGAAAGACCCCTGGAATACCCCTAAATATGTGAAAACTATATAACACACTTCTAAATAACTCATGGGTCAAAGAAGAAATGGAAAGGGAAATGAAAAAGTACTTTTAACTAAATGAAAATAAAAGCACAATATATCAAATTTGGTTGGATATTGCTAAAGTAGTACTCAGGGAAAAAATTATAACACTAGACACATATAACAGAAAAGAAGAAAGGTCTCAAATCAATGACATCAGCTTCTACCTTAAGAAACTAGAAAGAGAAGAGCAAATGAAACCCAAAGTAAGGAGAAAAACTAATAAGGGTCTGAGCAGAAATCAATTAACTAGAAAACAGAAAAACACTAGAGAAAATTTATAAAAATAAAGGCCGGTTCTTTAAGAAGATGAATAAAGAGAGAAGACACAAATGATAATATCAGAACTTTGAGAGGTAGCACATTACAAATTCTACAGACATTAAATGGCTAATAGGAGAATGCTATGAACAGTTTTATGCCAATAAATTTGACAATTTAGAGGGGATGGACAAACTCCTTGAAAATCACTAAATAACAAAGTTCACTCAAGAGGAAATAGATAAAATGAGTAACACTATTGAAGAAATTGAACTAATAGTGAAAACCTTTCCTGCAAGAAAACTCAAGGCCCAGGTGGCTGTATTGATGAATGCTACAAATATTTAAAGAAAAATTAATACCAATTCTATGCAAACTTTTCAGAACTCTGAAGAATATGAAATACTTCCTAACATATTCTATGAGGCCGGGATTACCTTATGCCCAAACTAGACCAAGAAATTATAAGAAAATAAAAATACAGGCCAATATCCCCCATGAACATAAATGCAAAAAAGTTTTTTTTTCCCGAGAGAGTGCATGGGGGAGGGACAGAGAGAAAGGGGGACAGAGGATCCAAAGCAGGCTCTGCACTGACAGCAGTGAGCCTGATGTAGGGCTCAAACTCATGAACCAAACTGCAAGATCATGACTTGAGCTGAAGTCGGATGCTCAACCGACTGGGCCACCCAGGTGCCCCAGATGCAAAAATTCTTCAGGAAATTTTAGCAGATTCAATCCAATGCCATATATAAAAAGAATAAATACATCCTGACCAAGTGGAGTTCTAACTCAGGAATGAGAGAATGGCTTAACATTTGAAATGAACAATATAATTCACCATGTTAACAAATTAAAAACGACAAACCATTATGATCATCTCAGTAGATGCAGAAAAAGCACTTGACAAAACCCAAAATCCACTCCTGATGAGAACTCTCAGAAAACCAGGAGTAGGGAGAAATTTGCCCAACCTGAAAAAGGGTATCCACAAAAGAACCAACAGGTAACATCATACTTAAATGGTAAAAAGCCAAAGGTTTTTCCCCTATGATCAAGAAACAAAAATGTCTATTTGTCTTGATGAGGTCCCAATAGTTCATTTTTGCTTTTATTTCCCTTGCCTTCAGAGACATGTAGAGCAAGAAACTGCTGCTTCTGCACTGCAAAGGAAACAGTCAACAAAACTAAAAGGCAACCGATGGAACAGAAGATATTTGCAAATGACATATCGGATAAAGGGTTAGTATCCAATCCAAGATCTATAAAGAACTTACCAAACTCAACACCTGAAAAACAAATAACCCAGTGAAGAAATGGGCAGAAGACATGAATAGACACTTTTCCAAAGAAGAAAGACATCCAGATGGCCAACAGACACATGAAAAGACGCTTAATAGCATTCATCATAAGGGAAATACAAATCAAAACCACATTGAGATACCACCTCACACCAGAGTGGCTAAAATTAACAACCCAGGAAACAGATGTTGACGAGGATGTGGAGAAATGGGAACCCTCTTGCACTGTTGGTGGGAATGCAAACTGTTGCAGCCACTCTGGAAAACAATGTGGAGGCTCCTCAAAAAATTAAAAATAGATCTACCCTATGACCCAGCAATAGCACTACTAGGAATTTATCCAGAGTTCAAGAGTGCTGATTCATAGGGGCACCCAATGTTTATAGCAGGGCTATAAATAATAGCCATATTATGGAAAGAGCCCAAATGTCCATAAACTGATGAATGGATAAAGAAGATGTGGCTTATATATACAATGAAATACTACTTGGCAATGAGAAAGAATGAAATCCTGCCATTTGCAACAATGTGGATGGAACTGGAGGGTATTATGCTAAGTGAAATAAGTCAGTCAGAGAAAGATAGATATCATATTTTTCACTTATATGTGGAACTTGAGAAACTTAACAGAAGACCATGGGAGAAGGGAAGGGGAAAAATAGTTTCAAACAGAGAGGGAAGCAAACCATAAGAGACTCTTAAATTTTTTTTAATGTTTATTTATTTTTGAGAGAGAGAGAGAGAGAGAGAGAGAGAGAGTGAGCAGGGGAGGGGCAAAGAGAGAGGGAGACACAGAATTTGAAACAGGCTCTAGGCTCTCAGCTGTCAGTACAGAGCCTGATGTGGGGCTCAAACTCATGAAACATGAGATCATGACCTGAGCTGAAGTCAGACGCTTAACTGACTGAGCCACCCAGGTGCCCCCATAAAAGACTCTTAAATACAGAGAAAAAACTGAGGGTTGATGGTGGGGGTGGGGAGGAGGGGAATGGGTGATGGGCATTGAGAAGGGCACTTGTTGGGACGGCTGTTGTGTGTGAGTGATGAATCATGGGAATCTATTCCCAAAACCAAGAGCACACTGTATACACTGTATGCTAACTAACTTGACAATAAATTACATATATAAAAAAGTGTTTAGTCAATTTAACATTGTGTTGGAGATTCTAGCCAGTTCAATGAAGCAAGAAAAGAAATAAAAAACATCTGGATCAGACATGAAAAGGTAAAATCATCTTTATTCCCAGGCAACATGATTATCTATGTAGAAAATCTGGTGAAATTCACAAAAAGCTACTAGAACAATAAGTGAATTTGACAAGGTTAAAAGATATAAGTTTTCTCTAAAAAATCAATTGTATTTCTGTACAGCAGCAACAAAAACTTAGAAATAAAAATATCATTTACAATAGCATCAAAAATATGAAATAGGGAGATAGCTGGCAAAAATGTGTAAGACCTGTACACAGAAAGCTTCAAAATATTGATGAGAGAAATTAAAGAAGGCCAAAATAAATGGGTAGATATTCACGTTCATGGTTTGGAAGACTCAGTAGTACTAGGATGTCATTTCTCCCTAAATTCATCAAAAGATTCATCTCAATCTCAATCAAACTTTTTTTTTTTTTTGTAGAAATTGACAAGCCAATCTAAAATTCATATTGAAATGCAAAGGACCTAGAATAGCCAAAACAACTTTGAAAAAGACAAACCACGTTGGAAGACTAACACTATCTGATTTCAAAACATTATAAATTTATAGTAAAAAAGGCAGTATGCTATTGGCATGAAGATCAAAAATTAAAAATAAAAAAATAAAAAGATAAATGGAACAAAATAAAGAATAGAGAATCCAGAAATAGACCATACATATAACTGATTTTTTTTACAAGAATGCAAAGGCAATGCAGTGGAGAAAGGATAATCTTTTCAGCAAATGGGACTGGAATAATTGGATAACCATTTGCAAAAAAAAGAATGTCAATGCATACCTTATACCACATACAAAAATTGACTCAAAATGGATCATAGACCTAACTGTAATGTCTAAAAATATAAAACTACAAGAAGAAAATGTCCTTGTGACTGTGGCTTAGTCAAAGATTCCTTAGGCACAATAGCAAAAGCATATTTTAAAAACTGATCCGTTGGACTCCATAAAAATTTTAAATTCCTGTTCTTTGAAAGACGCCATTTAAGTACACATTGGGAAAAATATTTGCAAAGCCTGTATCTGATAGAGGGTTTTGATCCAGAATATATACTAAGTTCTCAGAACTCATGAATAAGAAAACAAACAACTCAATGTTTAAATGGGCAAAACATTTGAACAGCCACTTCATCAAATAAGATATATGGATATCACACAACTACATGAAAATGTTCAACATCATTAGTCATAAGGGAAATGCAATCTAAAGCCACACTGAAACACCACCAAACACCTATTAGAATGGCTAAAATAAAAAAAGATCGGCATACCAAGTATTGGCAAAGATGTGGACAATTGGATGGACCTCTCACACACTGCCGGTGGGAATGTAAAATGCTACAACCCCTTAGGAAAACATTTGGAGGTTTCTTTAAAAAGTCAAACAAACTTCTATCATACGGTCCTGACATCCCACTCCTAAATATTTACCCAAGGAAATAAAAGCATTCTTTCCACACAAAGACTTGTACATGAACATTCATAGAAGCTTTATTTGTAGTAGCCCAAAACAGCACAAATATTCCTCAACAGGTACATGGGTGAGCAAACTGTCATATATGCATGCAATGGAATGCCACTCTGCATTAAAAGGAATCAACTATTGGTCTAAGCAACAAAACAGATGAATCTTGAAATAATCATGTGAGCAAAAAAAAAAAAAAAGCCAGACAAAAGAGCACATAGTATTTGATGTCATTTATATAAAATTAGAAAAATGAAGACTAATCTATAGTGGCAGAAAAGAGATAAGGGAGGGTGAAGAAGGGTGAGAAGGAGAGATTACAAATGGGCAAGAGGAGAGTTTTTGGGGGTGTGGATATGTCCACAGTCTTAATTGTGATCATTTCATGGATATATATAAATTATATAGATATATATATAGATATAGATATATATAGATACAGATATATATATAGATATAGATATATATAGATATAGATATATATATAGATATAGATATATATAGATATAGATATATACAGATATGTATGTATGTATGTATGTATATATGTATGAGTATATATGTGTATATATAGTTATATATGCATACACATATATACACATATATAGTTACATACACATACATATGTATGTAGAAATATATATCAGAACTTACCAAATTGTACACCTTAAATATGTACAGTTTATTATATGTCAATAGCTAAATAGATCTATTAAAAAAGAGAGAGAGAGAGAGAGAGAGAATAGGCCCAGGCCAGAACCTTCTCCTATCTCCCGACTTGCAAATCTGACCCCACCTACTGTATTTATCCCCAGGAGCCTGATTCTTCCTTCTAAATTCAACTCTGGAAAGCAGGAAACGGCATAAAATCAAGTAATTTCTCTGTGAAAATCCTCAGTCCCTTACCATAGAGAGCTCAGTGAACTCTGACAGTAAGGGAATGGGGCAGACCGTTCCCCTACTGTGATGCCAGCCCCCTCTGGTTTGGCCTGTGATCTTCGAACAGCATCTGTGTGTTTTCCAAGGGAAATAGCAGACAAAACAACAGAAGTGTTTCTACTTTTCTTTCAGAAATAAAACAAAGCCCTGTGACTGGCTGGGCTGTTTCACATTTGGGTGAAGCCCATGGTTGCTGTGGGCTCAGGGCCGAACACAACTTTCTGCCTCAAATATTTTTTAGATTAACATACAGCCATAAAAGGGAAAATTGTGGGGTATATTCCAGAAGGAAAGGGAAAATGCCACCACCATCACAAGGGGAGCCATGACACCACTTTTCATCTTCCTTTCTCTATCAGGACCTGCAGACCACTCTTCTCCCTCCAGAGTGCTTCCTGAAAAGCCTTTATACACAGATGGAAATTATCTAGCCCTCAAACATTTCCAGGAACACTTCCCAAAATTCCACAATAATTCCAGTAGCTTAGTAACTGCTATAATCAGAAAGGTCATAGATCAAACCTAAATCCCTCCTAGGGGCTCTAAGCTGAATACCCCCTTACTCAGGGCTCAGTGGAGATAGAGAGCAGCTGGTCCCCACTCCCCAACACATACCACACCCGCTGTGCTCTTGAAAGCAGCCACTAAATCACCCTGATCTCGCTTGAATCTCTCCTGCAGGCCGGGAAGTTGGAAAATCAAAAGCACAAAAGGCATCTTCAGGATCTGTTCGCATCTCTTTAATTACCCAGGCTTCCCCAGAGGCATTGTCCGTATGCAGCAGCCGCTCAAAGTTTCAGACATTCACTTTGAGTGGGCAGTGTCAAAAGGAGGCAGAGGTAGGCAGGTCTTGTCAAACTGCAGAGGGCACAGGAGGGGTGCTGAGCAAAGGCTTTCAAACACAACTCCAATATGAATGGATGGGATGTCATGAGGGAATGACACTGGTGGGCCCCCCGGGAAGGAGCAAGTTAAGGAGGAATCAAGGCCTCAGATGGTAAGTGTTTTCTAGGACTTGACAAAGGCAAGTTTTCCAGTTCCTTCTTCATCCTATAAAAACAGTCTATATAGGTCTGTTCCGACTCTCAGTGTTGGGTATGCCTTCAGGGCCCAGGTATAAGTCCACCTCCTCCGAGAAGTCTTTCTGGCCGCCCAGTCTGGACTGCTTTGGCTGCTGTCCCCCTGAATTCTTACTGACTCTATCATGCTTTCAGCATTAGAATATACTGCTTGGTCTAGTTGCCTAGAGTTTCAAGCGTACATGATATGACTTACTTCGTCCTTGAAGGGAGAAGTGCCATCCCAATAAATCTTAGTGAGTATGAAATTAATATTTGAATATTTAAATAAACAAATGCCCTGCCAATTCCAAGTCTGGTACTTAGCATATGGCAGGTGCCTAAGAAATATGTGTTGGCTTCTTAACTGACCATCGACAGTGAGGGCTGAGAGTGGTAAATATTTGTGATTAATGAAAAAATAGATATTTGGTTTTTGCCCCTGGTTCCTGGCACAGAGCTCCTAAAATCCTTGGAATTTCTTAAATGAAAGGGGTATCTCTTGCTATTCATGATGAACCCCTTTTGAGCACACCTGAGTTTATGGGGAAGAGCTGATTCTTGGTGGGCTTCTAGAAAGCTTCAGAATGGGGGCCTGTTGCCAGAGGAAACAACCAGGAGATTTGACAGTTGACCTTCAGGAAGGAGGGACTGATGCTTAGGTTTAATCACCAATGGCCAATGACTGAATCAATCATGTCTTGATAATGACACCTCCATGAAAAGTCCTAACCTACGGGGTTTGGGAGCTTCCAAACCTTGGTGAGTGCATGGAGGAGGTGAGAGGGCATGCAAGCACCATGCCACCCCCCTACACACACCTTTCCTTGCCCTTCACATCTCTTCCACTGACTGTTCCTGAGTTGTATCTTTTATAATAAACCAGTAAATATAAGTGAAGCACTTGCTTGAGTTCTGTGAGTCCTAGTGAATTACTGAATGTGAGGAGGGGTTGTGGGAAGCCCGGAATTTCCTGCTGGTCGGTCGGACATATGGGTGGCAACTGGGGACTTGAGACTGGGATCTGAAGGGGGGCAGTCTTACAGGAAGGAGCCCTCAACCACGGGTCTATGCTAACTCTGGGGAGTTAGCATCAGAATTGAATTGAATCATTTGTGTCGGAAATGGTGCTGAAAAAAAAAAAAAAGACACCGCAATATCCGGCAACCAGTTCTCCAGGGTGAGGAGGGGGGATTTGTAGCATCTGCCTGTTTCTATACGTCAGTATTCCTATCACGGCCCATTTCAAGCTTCCAACAATCAGCCCTCACTGAGAAAGGAATCATGAGGCTAATGTTTCTGCCCAGGGTGTCCTGATCTCTGCATCCCCAGGACTGTCTGCACAGGCGATGGTAGCTGATGCCTCCTATCACTGTCCCCGCTCCACACACTAGACTTAAGGGGCACAGCCCATCTCAAATGCATCTTGGTACTTGGGGAAGACGTTCTGTAACCAAACCTCAGGGTTTCACAGGTGGCTGCCTGTTATTCATGCCCGCGCTCCTCCCCTCCTCTCCACGGCCTTGGGGCAGACCCTCTGGTGTGTTCAGGACAGTGAGGCAGGTACATGCCTCCTTGCAGTGAGGAACAAAGATGCTGAGCTGCTTTGCAGGGCCCCTTTCACCACTCACTGCTCAGGATTAAAGTATTTAGCACAGGAACCAGACCAGTCTGGAAATGAGACTTTGCGTATGGAAAACGCAATTGTTACCTACTTTTTTGACACACGGTGCAGGGGGCTTTGGACCAATCCCTCCCCTTCTCTGACAGGCCTCTTACTGTGGTGGATAAAAACACACATTCCAACGCTGGCCTGCCCAAGGTACTAGCTCTATGGCCACAGACAGGTGTCTTAAGCTCTCCGTGCCCCACTTTCTCATCTGTAAAATATTAGCTACGGTTATTCTTACTATTATGGAATTCAAGTGGGCTTTCTCCACCCGAGATAAAATTCTAACAGGGCAAACTAAGAAGCAAAAAAGCAACGAAACAAAGAAAATATTACATGAATAGATACAATCAAGAAACTCCTAAATCTACCCCTGGCTGCCACAGCTGGGTGGGACTTCGTGGTGTGATGTCACCCACCCCGGGCCACCAAGAAGGCCACATGCCTCCTCAGCCTAAATAAAGGGGCAGGTGTACGGGAGAGCGTTTGGGAGAGCAATCTTACCACTCTGCTGCCTGCTGTCGCTTATGCAACTGCTACATCCTGCCTCCTCTTCCCTCAAATTAGGTCCAATTTCCTTGTTCTCGCCTCAAGGGAGACAGGGAACAGCTGTCTCCTACCTCCATAAAATAACTCTTCCAGGTCTGGACAACTATTATTAAACATCCCCCTTCACACTTCTCTTGCTCTATTATAAGATACATTAAAGGCCCTGATAATGGTTTGAGGTCTCCGTGAGATGGTTGCTGTTCACCCCAATTCCTCTAATAATTAATGGTTGTAAACCACTTTGAAGATAAAAGGCATTTTATAAGAGCTAAGTCCTATTATGATTAGCTTTCCAATATTTTCTTGCTGATGCTGATGAGCACATCAAAGCCAAACATTGCCACAGCGTGATATCTGGTGGTTAATTAGACGTAGTTCAAGGCGGCTGGTATATATTAAAGAAACTGCTGCAAAATTTAACAACATTAAAAAAGTGCCTGCTTTTCCCAACACAAACAAGCTCTTTTCAAAGGCTGTCAGCGTCGATGCTTGCAAGACAAGTGCCCAGTGAGGACCAGGAGTTAATATATCCTCTGGGCCTGGAAAAGAAAGATACGGTAATGACATCTGGCTTTGTATAATGGCTTATTGATGTCAACATGATTCTAGGTACCCTGTCTCATTTCATTTTGTTTTGACAATCGTTCTGTGATATGAGCAAAAGCAAAATAAGACTGTCCCACTTTGTAGGTGACGAAGCTGCAAAGTGGGCTTCAGAGGCAGACATCAGTGTGTACAGCTGGACACAGTTAAGACAGGAATCATCAAGGTGACACTACTGATACCCCACCCACATCCCCTCGGATATTTGTGCACCCTCCCCCGCCCCCCACCAGCATCTACATGCCTTTGCTTCTAACTCCCTGCACCTGTGCCTCTTCCAAGGCCGGCCCTTGGGCTGCTGCAGTGGCTTTGTCCTTATAGACAGAGACAGAAGTGGCTGGGGCTTCCCAGTCACCTCTAAACAGTTGATAGCCAATGACTGGCTGGGGTGGAAGTGTGAAAGCCCAAGCGAGGACAAACTCTGAGTTGTACTTTACACTTTGGAACACTTTTGTAGGACAAGGCTGAGGCTGGAGCTCCACCTGACACCATACTCTGGCTATTTCCCCTACGCCTGTCCTCCTTCCCTCTCCTTTACCGGGTTCTCCCAAGAGCATTTCCTTAATTCCATCCGCTTGCACATGGATCCCCCCCGTCTCAAGATCTCCTTCCGGGGAACCCATACTAAGACAACTCTCTCGACTTAGCATTAATGAGAACATTTTGCATGTTTCCTGTTAAATACATTCTCCCAGATCCCCTAATTCCAAACCTTCCTTTCCAGGTCTCCAACCCAAAATATCTTTTTTTTTTTCTGTGTCCTTCCCTATGCCATCAAGTCTCTTTACTCTCAGAGCCCCTATTTTTCCTTGAATCATTATGTTCTAATTACTTCTAGAAAGGCTAATCTTGGGGTGCCTGCGTGGCTCAGTCAGTTAAGCATCCAACTCGTGGTTTTGGCTCGGGTCATAGTCTCATGGTTCATGGGTTTAAGCCCCGCATTGGGCTGACAGTGTGAAGCCTGCTTGGGATTCTCTCTCTCTCTCTTTCTCTCTCTCTCTCTCTCTCTCTCTCCCTTTCTCTCTGCCCCTCCCCTGCTTGTGCTCTCACACTCTCTTTCTCTCTCTCTCAAAATAAATAAATAAACTAAAAAAAAAAAAAAAAAAGCTAATCTCTGAGCTCTCTTGGGCACATGGAAAGCACTGAACCAGGCAGACGGTGTGAGAGATACAAAGATGTACTTAAGACCATCCCTTTCTTCAGTGAATTTACAATCTTGCAGGGGGACAAGATACAAATAAAGGAGGTAGAAGATAAGAGCTGCATGGGTGCACACAAGGAAAACTGCAGGAGCAAGCAACTGTCAGAATGGTCCCCCCAAACAAGGCCACTGTCCACACCACTCCACGCCACTCAATTCTGGCTCTTCTATTTAATCGTAAATATTTAAGAAAATGGAGGTCAGCTCTGGCAGAAATAACCCAAATAAATGGATAACCAAAAAAAAAAAAAAAAAAAGAACACCTTGCATTTAATTCTGGTTGCATTATTTTTTTAAATAGTACTTCTTCAGGAAACAGCTCCAGAGGGGTAAGTAGTTTGTCTTAGGAAAGCAGGTAATTAATGACACAGTGTGAATTCAATCCTAAACCAGACTCTTTGAAACCTCAGTTTCTCTATCGGTAAAATGGGACCAATGGTTTGCACTTTACCGAATTGTTATAAGAATTTTAAAAATAACATACACAATATATAAAAAATATCTGGTATGGTAAGCACTATGCAGTAGGTGGTAAGTATTATTATTCCCAGAGGTAATGTTATTGAGCCAAAGGGCATTTTGTACACATATTTTAATGGCTTTTAATAGATACTACCCAAACAGACCAGTTAGCCAAGCCATGGCAGCATTGCCCGGGAACCTGACCATGCCTCCTTACTGCTTTCAGGATAACTCTTAAATACGCAGGACTGTCACCACCTCTTTACAGTTATCTTCTCCACATTCTCTTCCCTCCAAATGATTTTCTATTCTCACATCTCTTTCATGCCTCAGCATCTCAAACATACCACTTACTTGCCTGGAATGCCCTTCTCCTTGTCTATGCTAAGTCCTATGAACACTTAAGAATTCCATTTAAGGGGCACTTTATTTGAGAAATCATCTTGACCTCAGCACAGTCTGACTTCTTCCTCTGGGCTTCCACAGTCTCCAGGACTTACGTCTGCTGCAGGAATTATTCCTGGTAGAGATTGACTTGTCTGTGCTCCCCCATCCTTCTCTTATACTCTCTCTCTCTCTCTCTCTCTCTCTCTCTCTCTCTCTCTCTCCCACATATACACACACATACATACCACCTGCACATGCCTTGAGAGAACGGATCATATCCTATTTCCTGCACTTAGCAAAATGTCTGGCTCGCTATCAAAGCCAAGTGAATGAACATATATAAATAATAACAAAAAAAATCCAAGCCCATGTTCTCTTTTCTGATTTAATCTGAAACAGAAAAGAAAACCAAGAACCACTGTTTAATGCACCTTCTACAACAGCCACTCAAAGAGCTAAAGTCACACATTTTCTCCCAGGTCACAGTCCTGCAGGAATCACGATGAGTTTGGACAGCATAGTCCTATCATGAACTTTAGTGGCTGGTAGAAAATGAAAGGGGAGTAAGAACAACAATGAATCCACACTGCAGAGATAAGCCTAATTGGCAACTTAGCTAACAGTTCCTAACCTTCCTTCATCAAACATCTAGTCTGACTTCCTTCTCAATGGAGAAGTCTTGTTCTGTCTCAAGCTCCTCTATCAAGAGGCTGGCAGGAACCACAGTGTCCTAAAAGGTTTTGACCAGGCATCAAAAAATCTGGTTCAGGTGCTGGCTTCACCACCTTGTGACCTTGGGAAAATTGGTTCATTTCTCTGAAAAGGTAGGAATAACTGTTTCTCACCTGTCCCATCAGAGGAGTGTCTGATGAAACACTGGATGTGAAAGTGAATAGCTACATACAAACACAAATATATCCTTATCATTGTTATGGGAGAGGTCAGAGAGCAGAGAAAGGAAAGCAAAAGACTGTGGTCATGCTCTGCCAGGGAATTGGCTCTGTGAGTGACAAGTGACTGTGGAACAACAAATCATAGCAGCCAGCAAAGGTTCTAGGCTTTCTTGTTCCCATGTAAAAGAGCTATGTAAAAATGGCATGTAATGTTACCATGTAAAAGTGACAAACTTTCTCCTGCCGAGGCATTGTTGAAACAATGTTTACATTTGTAGTGGAACTACCACTAATGTAACTACCCTAATATAGTAGAACTGACCACTGTCATCTAGTTTTTAAGACACTGTGTACCCTATTCCTGATGAATATAGACACAAACCAAATTCAACAGCACCATTAAAAGGATCATACACCATGATCAATTGGGATTCATCCTTAGGTTGCATGGATGGGTCAACATATGCAAATCAATGAATATGACACATCACATTAATAAAATGAATTATAAAATTATATGATCATCTCAATAGGTGTAGAAAAAGCATTTGACAAAATTCAACATCCATTCATGATAAAAACTCAAAAAAACTGGGTATAAAAAATGTACCTCAACTTAATAAAGACCATATATGAAAAATCCACAGCTAAAATCATACTCACTGGTGAAGGGTTAAAAGCTTTTCCTCTAAAATCAGGAACAAGACAAGGATGCCCATTCTCACCATTCCTATTCAACACAGCACTAGAAGTTCCAGCCACAGCAATCAGGCAAGAAAAATAATTGGAAAGGAAGAAGTAAAATGATCTGTGTGTTAATAACATGGTTTTATATAGAGAAAATTCTAAGGGGTTCACCAAAAAACTATTAGATCTGACCAATAAATTTAGTAAAGCAGAATATAAAATCAACATACAAAAATCAGTAGCATATCTATACAATAACAACAAACTATCTTAAAAAGAAATAAAGAAAACAATCCCATTTACAATAGTATGAAAAAACAATAAAATACTTAGGAATAAATTTAACCAAAGGGGTGAAACATTTGTACACTAAAAACTATAAGACATTAATGAAAGAAACTAAAGAAGATACAAATAAATGGAAAGATATTCCATGTTCATGGATTAGAAGAATTAATATTGTTAAAATGTCCATACTACCGAAAGCAACTTACAGATTCAATGCAATCGCTCTTAAGACTTCAAAGGCATTTTTTTTAGCAGAAATAGAAAAAATAATCCTAAAATTAGTTTGGAACCACAAAAGACTCCAAATAGCCAAAGCATATCTGCAAAAGAGGAACAAAACAAGGTATCATGCTTCCTGCTTTCAAACCATACTACAAAGCTATAGTAATCAAAACAGTATGGTACTGTCATAAAAACAGAGGTAGAGACCAACCCCCCCAACTAAACCCATACATATACAATTTGATAAGGGATTCAGGAATACTCAATGGAGAAAAGATAGTCTTTAATAAATGATGCTAAAAAAAATTGAATACTCATATGCAAAAAAATGAAACTAGACCCATATCTTATATCACTAACAAAAATTAACTCAAAATGGGGGCGCCTAGGTGGATCAGTCGGTTAAGTGTCTGACTTCAGCTCAGGTCGTGATCTTGTGGTTCATGAGTTTGGGCCCCATGTCAGGCTCTGTGCTGACAGCTCAGAGCCTGGAGCCTGCTTCAGAGTCTGTGTCTCTCTCTCTTTTTCCTCGCTCCTCTTCTCCCCTTCTCCTTCCCCACTCACATTTTGTCTCTGTTTCTCTCAAAAATAAATAAAGATTAAAAAATAATAAAAAAAATTTAAAAATAACTCAAAATGGTTAAAGACTTAAATGTAAGACCTGACACCATAAAACTCATAGAAAGAAATCATAGGGAAAAAGCTTTGATACTGGTCTTGACAATGATTTTTTAGAAATGACATCAAAAACATAAGCAATAAAAGCAAAAATAAACAAATGGAACTAGATCAAACTAAAAAGCTTTTGCACAGGAAAAGAAACCAACAACAAAATAAAAAGGCAACCTACAAAATGGAAGAAAATATTTGCAGACCACATATCTGATAAAGTGGTAATATTCAAAATATATAAGGGAATCATACAACTCAATAGCAAAATAGAAACAAAAACAAAAACAAAAAAAGCAAATAATCCAATTAAAAATGACCCAAGGATCTACAAAAACATTTTTCCAAAGAAGACACTCATTTAAACAGACAGCAAGTACATGAAAATGTGCTCAACATCACTAATCATCAGGGAAATGCAAATCAAAACCACAATGAGGTATCACCTCACACCTGTCAGAATTACTATTCTCAAAAAGATACTGGCTAACAAGCATTGGTGAGGGATGTAGAGAAAAAGGAACCCTGTGCACTGTTGGCGGGAATGTAAACTGGTGCAGCCACTGTGGGACACAGTATGGAGGTTCCTCAAAAAATTAAAAGGAGAGGGGCACCTAGGTGTCTCAGTTGGTTGAGCATCTGACTTCAACTCAGGTCATGATATCACGGTTCTTGTGAGTTTGAGTCCTGCATCAGGCTCTGTGCTGATAGCTCGGAGCCTGGAGCCTACTTTGGATTCTGTGTCTCCCTCTCTCTCTACCCCTTCCCTAGTCTCTCTCTCTCTCTCTCTCTCAAAAATAAATAAACATTAAAAAAAATTAAAAGTAGAACCACCATACAATCCAAGAATTTAATTTCTAGATATATATCCAAAGAAAAATAAAATCATTATCTCAAAGAGATACCTATATCCCCATGTTCATTGTAGTATTGTTTACAAAGCCAAAGCATGGAAACAACCTCAAGTATCTATCAATGGATGAATTAATGAAGAAAATGTGTTACATTATATATATATATATATATATATATATATATATATATATATGTATGTATATATACATAAAATATTATATTATTCAGCCATGAAATGTAATATTACTCAGCCATAAAAAAGAAGAAATTCTGTCATTTGTGAACAACACAATCTTGAGGACATTATGCTGAGTGAAATACATCAGACAGAAAAAGACAAATACTATACGATTTCATCTATAGGTGGAATCTAAAAAACCAGAATTCATAGACACAGAGAACAGACTGGTGATTTCCAGAAGTGGGGAACAGGACATGGAGGAAATGGGTGAAGGTGGTCATAAATCACAAACTTCTAGTTATAAGATAAATAAGTCTTAAGGATGTAACATACAGGGTGGTGACTATAATGAGGAAGCAGATATGAAAGTTCTTATTACAAGAGAAAAATTATAACTATGTGCTGTGACAGATGTTAACAAAATGGTGCTAACCATTTGTCAATTATATATATGAAATCATTCTGTTATACACCTTAAACTTACACAATGTTATATGTTAATTAACCAATTTTATATGTAAATTATGTTAATTATATGCTAATATGTTGATTCATATGTTAATTAACCTATGTATCTCAATAAAGCTGGAAAAAAAGAAGAAAGAAACTGTCCTCAAGAAGGCTTGGGAGAGGGGCACCTGGGTGGCTCAGTCAGTTAGGTGTCTGACTCGGTTTCAGCTCAGGTCATGATCTCACAGTTGGTGGAATCGAGTCCCACATAGGGTTCTGCGCTGACAGTGTGAAGCTTGCTTGGGATTCTCTGTCTCCCTTTCTCTCTCCCCCTCTCCCCCTCGTGTTCGCTTGTTCTGTCTCTCTCTCAAAATAAATAAAAATAAACTTAAAAAGGGGTGCCTGGGTGACTCAGTCAGTTGAGCGTCCGACTTTGGATCAGGTCATGATCTCGCCATCTGTGAGTTCGAGCCCCACGTCAGGCTCTGTGCTGACAGCTCAGAGCCTGGAGCTTGCTTTGGATTCTGTGTCTCCCTCTCTCTCTGCCTCTCCCCTGCTCATGCTCTGTCTCTCTCTCTCTCTCTGTCAAAAATAAATAAACATTAAAAAAATAATAATAAACTTAAAAAAATAAAAAAGAAGGCTTGGGAGAAATAGCCCATCTGAAGACTCAGGTTCTGAAATCTAAGCACTTGCTAATGATCCTCATGAATACTAAAAACAACATCAGTGGCCCAACACAGGCTGAAGACAGGGGTGAGGGAGGAATAGGTAACTCTTCCTGTCTGGCAGGCACTTATGCTACTTGTGATTTGAATCCCACCTAGGAAACACACACAGACAAATCACAATCACAACTCACTTTCCACTGGGGACCACAGTGGAAGGCGTTTTATGGTAATTTGGGGAAAAACAGAGGATCCATTCCTCACTTCCTCCCTCCCGGCAGGGCTGCAATGACCCAGGTGTAGTCCCATCCTCTTCCAGATTCTGGAGAGGAGGAGATGAAGTGGAAGTGCTTAGTGGCCTGAGTGCTTAGTGGCCTGAGTCTGGAGACTGTGTCCAGCCCAGTGAGGGCAGACCCTTGTGCCTGAGAAGGGCATAGCCTCAAGGCTAACTGGATGGCCCTCTCAAAGCCCCAGTTCCCAGCAGTGCTCTTAAAGCTCTTTGTGTCCAATCTGCAGAATGCATTGGCCACATGCTAAGTAGCACGGTCTGAGAGCAGGCTTGCAATCACTGGAGGTAGCAGTGGTGACTCAGAGGGGGTTGGGGTTATCCATCACACCGCTGCTAAGCCCAGTCTCCAACTATAGTTTGATCTGGCAGACCACATGTGTCTTACCAGTGAACATGGCCTTCCATACAGCTCATATGCACAATTCAGCCAAAGCAAATGCTTCCTATTCCATATGAATACAGCATGGGGGTGTTCATGCCTTCATTTAATAAATATTTACTACATGCAGGCACTGTTTTAAGTGCCAAAAGGCAGCAATAAGTCAAATCTAGCAAGCTTTTGACCTTGTGGAATTTATATTCCAGTAGAGAGAGACGAACAATAGATACATAAATCCAGTAAGTACTTTGAGAGAGTTAAAAGTGCTGGAAGAAGACACCCTCCTCCCTAAGTCACCTTTCGGTACCCCTCACTGGCATCGCTGCTGAGGACGCTAGAAGCAACCAGAGTGGGGAGGCTCCACTCTAGTGGAGAGGGAGACACAGAATCTGAAGCAGGCTCCAGGCTCCAAGATGTCAGCACAGAGCCCAACTCGGGGCTCGAACTCGGGAATGGTGAGATCATGACCTAGGCCGACATCAGTCGACTCAGCTTAACCGACTGAGCCACCCAGGCGCTCCTGGTCATACCTATTTTTTTTTTTTAATTACATAGGCTAAACACGGAGACATCAACAGTGTTATTTCTAGACAGTAATATTCTTTTTAAGTTTATGTAAAATTTTATTTATTTTGAGAGAGAGAGAGAGCACATGCATGAACACACAAGAGCACACAGGGGAGGGGCAGAGAGAGAGAGGGAGGGAGAATCCCAAGCAGGCTCCGCACTGTCACTGCAGAGTCCGACTCATGGCTGCTTCTCATGAACCGTGAGGTCATAACCTGAGCCGAAATCAAGAGTCAGGTGCTTAACCAACTGAGTCACCCAGGCGCCTCTCTGGATGGTAATCTTAAGAGGTGATTTTTTTTTCTCTCCTTCTGTATTTTCTAATATTTTTGCTATTACAATGTATTATTTGTGCAATAGTGGGGAAAAAAACAGTTTTTTAAATGAGAAGAAAAACTTAGCTAAATAAAATTAATAGAAGTATATTTGGACAAGTAGGCAGGGACCAGATCTCAGGATGGTGAATAGCATCTAACCCCACCACTTTGTGGTTTAGAAAGCAATTTTGCAAAATTATCACCCTCAACCCTCACAAGACTTTCTCAAGGTTACATAGGAAATAAACCCCAGTGCAGGAAAATACCTGACCCTTAGGTCCCTGGCTTCTTGGCCAGTATGTTTTTTCATTATTCCACATGCCCTTCTGTAGCTGACCTCACTTCTCTTTATAGCTGAAGCCTTCAGAAAGCCTCTGAGCACCCCAGGTCCTAACTCCCCATCTCTCTGCCTTCATCACCCCCGCGCCCCACAGTGGCCACGCTGATTCGTTCATATGTGAGTTTACTGAACTAACTAGTCCGAGTCCCTACCAGGTTCTGAGCATTGTACTAGGTGCTCAGGATAGAGTGGAGAACTAACTGCCCCCACCCCCACCACCAGTGCAGGGGAGAGGCTTTAACTAATACATGAAAATATAATACATATATAACTGCACCGAAGTAAAAGTAAAGAGTGTTATGCAAATAATTAGCATCAGAGGGAGCTGAATGGAACTGAGGTACTACTTACTAGCCCTTTGCTCAGTATTGAGCAAAACATTGTTGCTGAGTCTCCAAGGTAAGTCAGGCAGATACAGTTGGAGGTCAAAATTACAAGAGCCCAAATCTCCGAGAATGCATGTTCTGGATGGAGAGGTGGCAGGCAAAGCCAAATGAAAAGTTAATTAAGGACATTGTGCACCCAATTGTTGCACATTGTCCAACCCACTAAACCTTCTCCGCAGCAAGGTGGAGTTTGCCAACCACATCACCAGAAATGTCACAAGTCAACATCAGACATGTCACAGGATGATTGTGGCCGGGAGAGGTCACTCACAGAAGTCTGGGAATGGGAAGGAAAGGAAAATGTGCAGCTAACCATACAGGAAAGGAGGTTCCATGTCTGAGTGGCACAAGACTGCAGGACATTACCGGTTGGAGGGGGCGCACATGCAGGAAAGTCTTCTGTACATAAAGCAGGACTTAAATGGCCTTGGAGAGGTCATGGGATTTGGATGGTCTTCAAGGTAATCTCATTTAGCAAGACCACCAGGATGACCCGGAACCTGAGGCACAGTCGGGGACACTTTTCTCTTCCAGATGCTGGTGGCTGGCTTCCTGGCCTCTCACCGGCCCAGGGACTGGAGCAGGGAGGCCTGGGGCCCTCGATCATGTCTGAAGGCTTCTAAGTGTCTCTCTAGCTGTGCTCTGAAGAGCCAGGAGTGCTGCTGGCCACCCAAGGCTCAACATAAAGACTGATTTCAGCACCAGGAAAGCCGGCAAATGAGAACACCTGGCTAATTAGCTCACCTGGGCATGGGGTTTTACTGCAATATATCTGTAAGTGAAGTTCAAAAACTTCCAGGTGCTAGGAGCCACTGGGGACAGAATATGCAAGCCAGGTTCTGTTCTCCATTGCCATTTGCTATTACATCACGGCACCAGGGATCAAGGCTGTGGTGAGCCCCCTGGACACACTGGTGACTGCACGGTAACAGTATAGCAATAAATATTTAGTAATGGTAGCAAACTTTCACATGAAACTTAAGAGTTAGGAGACACTCTTTTTTACAAGTTAATATCTTATTTGTGGGGCACATGGGTGACTCAGTGGGTTGAGCATCCAACTCTTGATCTCAGCTCAAGAGGTCATGATCTCACGGTTCATGGGTTCAAGCCCTGCCTCGGGCTCTGCGCTGACAGTGCAGAGCCTGCTTGAGATACTCTCTCTAAAATAAATAAATAAATAAACAAACAAATAAATAACTTTTTAAAAAGCTAATATCTTATTTGTAACACACACATGCACGCGCGTGTACACACACACTGCTACATGGTTTTCAAAGGTTGTGCTATCTTATTTGTAGTAAGAACATGCGTAGGCCCGGGAATGCCCACACGTCTCACAGATGTCACCTCTCCATGTGACCCTGAGTCATCCTCAATGACACCTGCATCCCCAAGGCACTTTGACTTGGCAGTGTGGCCTGTGAGTGGAGCAGGAGAGCCTTAGACAAAGACTCCGGGAACCTGTGTTCATCCTGGATCTCATTCTCTGCTTTCTCTGAGTAACACAAGTCTGTGGCTTTAGACAGCCCTGGGTTCAAGTCCCAGCTCTGTCCCTTACTACTCATGCGACCCTCAGCAAGGTATGTAACTTCTCTGAGCCGCTTTCCTCCTTTGTTAAACACGGGTGATAGGAGTACCTCTTGCAAAGTTGTCCAGAAGATAGTAAGACACAGAGCATGTGAAGTGGGTAGGGCCCATACTTAGTACTCATTAAGTACTGATTATGTTACTGTTGTTATCACAGAGACAGCACTGTGTCATTCTCTCGCCTGAATGCATGAACTAGGACAGAACTCCTAGGGTAGACATTGTCCCTCTTGCTTCGTGAAATCAGCGTGCTGCAGCAGGGTGGACCCGGGTGCCCAGGGAGGCACCTTGGTTTGTAGGCACCTTCTCCCGCAGGCAGGCAGGCAACTGTGGTCACCGGGGCGGCCGGCGGAGTCTTGCTCCTGACCCCTACCACTACCCTGTCCAATAGAGTAGCTGCAAACCACGCGAGGCCATCAAGTGCTTGAAATGTGGCCAAACTGACATGTGTTGTAAGAATAACGTAGTTCAGAAAAAAAGAAATGTCAAATATCTGATTAGCACATTTGCAGATTGCACTTGAAATGATATTTGGTGTGTATCAGGTTCAACAAAAGGTTAATAAAACCAATTTCCCCTGTTTACTTTTTCTGAAGTGGCTACTAGAATATTGAAAAGCATTATGTGTGGCTCCTGTTATGTGTCTACCGCATAGCACGGGCCTGGCAAGTAAGCTCCATGGAGGCCAAGGCTTTGTGGCTTTGGTCCACAGCTGGGTCCCCAGCACGTGGAACGGGCCCTAAATGAATGAGTGAACCCATAAGCGTGTGAGGCCTGGGGGAGAGCTTTCAAGAGCTGGAGGCCATGCTTGAGAAGGTGGGGACAGTCCTGAGGCAGTCTGGGGGGGGGGGCAGTGTGGGCTTCATACAGGTGAGTAAATGGAGTCTGAAAACAGTATTAAAAACTTGTCCCCAAACAGCCAGATTCAACCCAAGGGCGTCTCAGACCTATGCCCTTTCTACTAAATCCCTTTACCTCCCACAGCAATATAGAGTTAAGGAAAGAAAAGTCGATTTTGGATTTTTTTAAAAACAGCATACTCCCTCACGTTAGCGCTGATGTCCCAGCATTGGAAAAGTCACTTGGCCTCCTCGGGTGCTGGGCTCATGTCTTTTCCACTCTATAAACCACAAGATGGCATCGATTTCATTTCTTTTTCCCGGTGGGCATAGAGGAGAAATCCCAGCCCAGAAGGTAGTCTCCAAGGCTGAGCCCTAAATATTTTCCCACTCTCCTCTCCACTGTTTGACTCCCAAAAGGCTCTCCCGTTGAGGTTTCCTCACATCGTCCAAATCAATAATTTGTTTGTTTAAGGGTTTGCTTTGATTTTGCTTAGTTTTAGATGCTTTTCATCAGAAGCCAAAACCTTGCAGACTTTTTCCTTGATCTTGTAATGAAATTCCCTTAGAGATATTTAAATCTAGATAGATCTTCAGCTATGCCACAAATCTAAGACATCTAAATAATAAACATCCTGCCATCTTCAAATAAAAATCTCAGAAGGCAAAGGGGCTTGTCTCCCTTACATCTGCCTTTACTCTTCTGTTGCCGACTATACCAATGATTCCCTACATTTTGTTTTGAAAAACGGAAGGTACTCAACCCACTAGCAGCCTCTCATGTTTCCACTCGGGATCCTGATGCTGTGTGAACATTTTCCGCTGCTTTTATGCCAGTTAAACCCTCTTATGTCTCTGCCTTGCTTGCTCTCCCCTGTGGCGCACTGAGCGAATTCCCCTCCTGACTTGGTCCCGGCCTCCCTACCCTCCCTACATGGAGCTTTCCGGAAAAGACCCTGTCTTATTTCCATTTCCAACCCTGGCTCCAAGGGCCTCTCAAATTTTAACCTAAGATAAGAGTTGTTAAGAGCCCAAACGGATTTCTTGGAGAAGATTCCACCCACCTCTCCCCAGCCTGGGGTGAGACGCCAACACTATTTTTGATCAGAAAGGATAAAAAAAGATTTACCAGGCTCAACCGTGTCATTCTACAGCAAGAAAAGGGCCTCTGCCAGGCACCAGGGGCAGTACTGCCTTTTCAGTGCAACCTGACGCACAATGCAGGGCAAACCGAGTTACCCACCCATGTCTCAACTACCTGTTGAACCGTTATGGATCTCTGTCCCCTTTCCTGCCACCCAGCAGACCAGGACTTGAGGAATGCATGCTAGTTTTAAACAAGCAGCAAGCACCAGGGCAGTAAATCTGTTTTTTCAAAAATAACAGTGTGCTGCATTCCAAAGCCCAACAAATTCACCTGGTGGATATCTTCAGCGGACATTTATGGAGGAAGCCCTTAGTGCAAGATGTTGTGTTCCATAACAGGGATAAAAAGTGAGCAGCACATTATCCGTGCCCTCAAAAGCTCACAGTCTAATGGAGATGGATGTACGTGACAAACTTAAATGTAGGGCAGAATGAGGAAAAGTAGTAGGAAAAGTATGTTTGTGTGTGTACTAAAAAAGGGTGGGAAGAAATACACCCCAATGTTAATGGTGACTATCTCTGTTTATTGGATTTATGGGCCATTTTTTTTCTCTTCTTATACTATCTGCTATATTCTCAGTTCTTTTTATGACAAACACACAGTGCTTCAGGGCGCCTGGCTGGCTTAGTTGGTAGAGCATGTGACTCTTGATATCAGGGTCATGAGTTCAAGCCTCACGTTGGTTGTGAAGCCTACTTAAAAATAATATGCTGCTTATGAATAAACAAATAAAGTATGTTTTTCAAGAAAAAAACCAACACATTATGAAGGATAGCTATTTGGATGATAAATGAAGGCTTTGTGGAGAATAGGGTAAGGACACTGGCCCCGCAGGATAGGTAGAATTGGGTGGTGAGGTTGGGGGAGATGATCTCAGGCTGAGGAGAAGCATGAAATGGCCCCCAGGGCTGAAGCGATGGGGAGGACAATTTGGGAAAATGTGAGTAAGAGGACAGTAGTACAGGCACTCACCTAGAGTGGGAAGTATAGCAGGGGGTCTGGAGGCCTCAAATGCTGTGCCAAGTAAACTCAGTTGCTTATTCTCTGTGTTTCTTTGGCCCTTTGTGTTTGTTGCTAATATACCACTCATCATACCGCATTACACATGGCTGTATTCCTGTCTATACCTTACTCAATTTTCAGGTCTCGGAGGTCAGGGATCGTGGCTCATTCATTCTGTAACCATAGCACCTAGCATAACAACTAGCCCATAACAGGAGTCGACAGATGCTCCTTGGATGAACTGAATTCTAAGAGGGTTATTCTTTATTTTGTAGGTAGTAAGGAGTCATCATGAGATCCAGAACCTAACATACTTCAGGCAGTTATTATGTACCAAGCACTATGCTAAGTGCAAAACTATATTGTCTTCGTTGGTCCCACCTATAATCCTGTGTGCTACGTCCACCCTTGTTCACACACAAGGCTCAGAAAGGTTGAGTAACCTGCCTAAGGTCTTACAGCCAGTGGTCAGAGAAGCCAGGAGAGTCTGAAGACGGTGTGGAGGACAGGGTCAAACAGCAACATCACAGAAATAAGGAGACGACACCCGTTCGAGGCTGAAGGGACCTGAGGTAGCCCCGCTGCTCGGAGAAGGGAAGTGAGGAAAATAGAAGGCGGGGTGGGGGAGTCTGGAGGCAGTGCTGAGAACGGAGGGCTGACTGCTCCTGAGCTGCTAAATGTCCCAAGCACATTTATTATTTCTGATGTCAACAGAGGGACAGACAGAACCCACAGGGACTTGCCCTGTCCTTGGAAGAGCTCCCGCCCATCAGAACAAGGCTTGTGGAAACAGCTCCTCCCCAGGCAGCCTTCTGACATTTTCCTGTCCACTGTATTTCTCTAAAAGTTCCCAGACTGGGGGGGGTGGGGGCCCTTGTTGAGCGTCCATCTTCGGCTCAGGTCATGATCTCACGGACCGTGGGTTCAAGCCCCGCGTAGGGCTCTGCACTGGCAGTGTGGAGCCTGCTTGGGATTCTCTTTCCCCGACTCTCTCTCTCTCTGCCCCTTCCCCATTTGCTGTCTGTCTGTCTGTCTCTCTCTCTCTCTCTCTCTCTCTCTATTGAAATAAATACACTTTAAAAAATGATAACAAATAAAAAATTAAAAAAATAAAAGTTCCCAGCCGGGGACATCTTCATGAACATATCAGTAAGGCTGGCCTTGACACAGGTAAATCAATTTCCTCCGCCCAGATGAAAGCCAAGTGGGGAGTCAGGAACAGTGTCCAGTCCCACCTCCATCACTGCCCCCAGACCAGGATTCCTATTGTATGTTCTCACAGACTTCAAGCCCCTCCCTAGCATCTCTCCCCACTGTAATGGATAACTACGTGTGTCATCAGTTACCATCTCTTTCCCCTGCTGGACTGTCAGCCCACCTGAGGCCAGGGCCTGTCCATCTCAGCCCCAGCGGTCCGCCCAGCACTTCCCTAGAGTACTGAGCACGAGGCAGCTGCAGTGTCTGGTGGGTGGACTGATGGATGGTTTCTGGGATGCCCTCTCTCTGGGTTGGGACTGTGTGAGAGAAGGCAGCCATGCCCCAGACTTCTCCTCACGGCAGGGATCCTCCAGCAGTGCTGGCCCTCTGGGGGCCACTGTTTCTCCCCACAGTTCACGTGGTCAGTTAGTGTAAGATTTATGCACCCCTCCGCCCACCCCGGGAAAATTCCTCAGATTCCCTTGCAAACAGGAGATGGTGAGCAAGGGAGTGTTCCTCTTTCAAACAGTGATGAAACTGTATGTTTGCACTCTGCACACCTCACTGCTCAACTTGGAAACATTTTTCCTGGTCCTCTGCCTCAGGAAGGGGCAGCTGAGTGTCCCTGTGAGACTTGACACCAGCAATGGTCCTTCATCCCTGCCCCCTAACTTTGGCCCCGCATCTCACTTGAGGATGGCCCTTCTCCTTCACAATCCATAATGGCAAGGATGGCCGCTCAGGTTCCTGGAGGCAGGGGGAGGCCGGGGAGGCCCTCTGGCAGGACATCCTGTCCAGCAGATCCCCAAATAACTCCTGAGGCTAACAGCTCCAATCCAACCTGCACCCAGCAGTTTGCAGCCTGTCCCTCAACATGAAAACAGTAGCCACTGACTTCACAGTGCCATAGGGTGGTGTCCACAGAAGGAAGTGACCTCCTTCCTTTTAATACATTCATTCCCAGAAAACGAAATGAAGTTCTTCTGTCCTTCGCTTGTTTCTGGGACAGTGCGTAACGTTAACTCCCCAACACAGCTGACAGTTGAAGACTAAGAATAAC
The DNA here is from genome assembly GCF_018350195.1 of Panthera tigris. Taxonomy (NCBI): domain Eukaryota; kingdom Metazoa; phylum Chordata; class Mammalia; order Carnivora; family Felidae; genus Panthera; species Panthera tigris. The sequence goes on from NC_056666.1 coordinate 38,373,089, forward strand.
CGTGGGCTGGTTGCTCCCCTCTGATTCTTCTCTCTGTTTCCAGTCCGGTATCCTCCCCCTCCCCTCACCTCCAGCTTGGCACTGCAGTCCCTGGATGGTCCTTGCCAGACAGTGTATGATTGCCTCTCCACCCTGAAGACAATTGTACTCAGGTGACCTCTCTGCCCCCACACTACTGGTCCTTCCTGAGTCGGCTGCTGAGAATGCATGAGAGATGCACACACAGGATCCAGCAATGTGATCAGTGAGGCTTGGTCCGGGGCACTCTCGCCCCCGCTCAGCTCCTATGTGCCAGCCACAAAAGTCCAGGAGGACACAGAGTTCATGAGCATTGTCAATGAATGATTTCCCTTGCTTACGTTTGCAGAAAGTAGGGCACGGATCTGTGTTCCATCGTGCGGTGCCCGCGAGATGCCTCTGCAAGACAACAGGCTGGTTAAGGAAGCACGGCTGGCATTACAAGTGGCTTGAGGTTGGCTGCTTTCCTCCCAACACAGTTGACTGAGGATGGTCCCTCTGGAGATCATCAGAAGTGATGTGATTGCACTTAGGGATCTGAGGTGGGATCAACGTCTAAGACCTGGGCAGACCCAGGCGATGATGGTAGTAATACCACCCACACTTCCAGGGTTGGGAAACAATGGCTTTGTAAGGGAAGCCCCCACTGTAGGGGGCACTTCTGGGGTGGGAAGAGCTGGAGAGTGGAATGGATTCAGTGAAAAATTACACGAATTCACAATAGACACTAGTGTTTAGGCATGTGATCTCAGGCCATACAGGCCTGTACCCTTAAAACATCACCCTGTCACTCCCTCCTCTGAACCCCTCAGTGGTTCCCACATTTGCCAAAGGAGTGAACTCGCTTCCTGAGCTTCTGGGGCTCTTTGTGGTCCTAAGAGGTGCTGCATAGACAGTTCCCTGAAGTAGGACAACCAACCTGGAGGGGAGGGTGTTTTTCTTAGGAAAAGGAATCATCTACATCCAGGGATTCTCTGGTGGGTTCTCTGAAGAATCCTTCCCGCTCTTCCTGCCACCCATCCTCCCTCCAGCCACTCCTTCTCACTCATGTTGCTGCCATATCTAAAACTCTCCTATGTCCCTTCCCTCCTACCAAACGTCATCCACCGTTTAGGCAGGGGCTTTGTCTTCCAGGGCTGCCATAACAAATCATCAAAAGTTAGGTGTCTTGGGGCACCTGGGTGGTTCAGTCAGTTAAGCGTCTGACTCTTGATTTCAGCTCAGGGCATGATCTCACAGTTTCATGAGTTCAAACCCCGCATCAGGCTCCATGCTGACAGTGCAGAGCCTGCTTGGGATTCTCCCTCTTTCTCTGCCCCTCCCCCACTCACACTCCGTCTGTCTCTCTCAAAATAAATAAACTTAAAAAAAATTAGGTGTCTAAAAACAATAGAAATGTATTCCCTCATGGTTCTGGAGGCCAAAGGTATTTTTTTTTAATTTATTTTAATGTTTATTTATTTTTGAGAGAGACACAGACAGAATGTGAGTGGGTTGGGGCAGAGAGAGAGGGAGACACAGAATCCGAAGCAGGCTCCAGGCTCTGAACTGTCAGCACAGAGCCCAACGTGGGGCTTGAACTCAGGAACTGTGAGATCATGACCTGAGCTGAAGTCGGAAGCTCAACCGACTGAGCCACCCAGGCGCCCCTGGAGGCCAGAGGTCTTAATCCTAGGTGTCCACAGGGCTGTGCCCCCTCTGAAGGTTCTAGGGGAGAAATCAGTCCTTCCTTCTTCCAGCTTCAATCTGTGCCTCTGTCCTCACATGGCCGTCCCTTCTCAGTGTCTGTTCTCTGCGTCTTCTATAAGGACACTTGTCATCGAATGGAGGGCCCACGTGTACAACCCAACACCATCTTGTCTGGAGATCTGTGTCTTTTTTACATCTTCAAAGACCCTTCTTCTGATAGAGTCACATTCGTAGGTCTGGACATGGACCTATATTTTCACCATTCACCTTATTGCAGGCAGTGATTCTCAGTCTTCATCTGGGAAGACTGATTCCAGATGCCAGGGTGGGGGGGCAGGGGGGCCTCAGTCCAGAGATTCAGTTTCAAATGACCCTGGGTAGGGTCAATGTGCGAAGTATGTGTGTGGGTTTTTGCTTTTTGTTTGTTTGGGTTTCCCAGTTTCTCAGGAACAACCTGGGAAGAACCACCATTTCAAGTGTGGAGGACTCATGCATCTCATCCAAGCAGACACTACGAGGGATACTGACTTTCCTGACTGCTTTCTCCTCCAGGATCATTTCAATGTAGCCTCAGATCAGACTGCCATCTGCTGGTTTTTAAATGTTGCACAGGGGTGCCTGGGTGGCTCAGCCAGTTGAACGTCCAACTCTTGATTTTGGCTCAGGTCATGATCTCATGGTTTGTGAGATCGAGCCCCAAGTTGGGCCCGGTGCTGACAGCACGGAGCCTGCTTGGGATCCTCTCTCTCTCTCCCTCTCTCTGCTCCTACCCCCACTCGTGCTCTCTCTCTCTCTTTCTCTCTCTCAAAGTAAATAAACTTAAAAAAAATAATAAATGCTGGACAAATGTCAGAGACCTAGTGCTCCACCTTCTCCAATCCACGCCCCATTTTTATAACAAATATTTGCAACCACTCTCTTTACTCCCTGAAACGATACTCCCAGACAAGTGAGTCAACACACATGCATAATTTAGCTCTAACTGCAATATGCAGGAGAAAAAAAGGAAAGCAATTTATATTAAAATAATAAATATTTCATTATGTAGGTGTTCATGCGTGACTGCATGGGAACGCACTAATGAAGCAGTCAATGCTTACACCTGCTTACAATGAATACATCTACATGAGGAGTACGAGGGAATAAAAGACTAGGGGACGACAGAATTTTTAAAATGTTAGGATAAGAAATAACAAACCCACTTACTGGTTTGGATCCGACAAGAGGAAGAAGGAAATAGTCTTAACAGAGGTAGGGATAACAAGTCAGGTGAAATTACTAATGTGAAAGTAGATACAACCAGGAAGGATGCTATTCTTGAGAATGAGTTAAACTTTATATAGTGTCCTAATAATTTATTATGCTGACATGGCACAGGGCAGTGACAAAGAGTCATGGAAAACACTGTCTCCCATCTGGAAATCCCACCCACAGAGTGGAGGCATACATTCAGTCTTCAGCATTAAAAAAGCTGTGGAAGCAATAGCCTTTTCATTCAGGCAGTGGGAAGAGGAGGGCAGATTGAAAAATGTTGTTTGATAGATCTCAAAGGGAAATATCAAAGTAAGAGTGAAAAAGAAAGGCAACCCCAAAGTAAATCACCGTAATGTGATCCTATCATTGTCCTACGATGGTATAGACATATATTAGAATAGAAACTATTTTAAGCGTATTTATTTTGAGGGGGGAAGGGGCAGAGAGAGAGAATCCCAAGCAGGGCTTGAACTCACAAACTGTGAGATCATGACCGGAGCGGTAATCAAGAGTCAATCAACCCAACCGACTGAGCCATCTGAGTGCCCCGAGAATAGAAACTATTTTAAAAGCAGGTTTTACAAAGGAGTTTATTGACATGGCAATATTTCATGTGCCTCCGCTAATTTAATGATATGTTGCCCTACATCTTCCTGTGCTAGGTGAAGTCCCAAATCTTCTGTTACAAATCTGTAAGTGGTTTCCTTGCTTTTGCAGTAACTACACATTGCACTAAAACCCTTTTCAGTTAAATATATGTTTGGAAATGCTCTAATCTAGACAGAATGCATAGAGTGGGGAAATTATCCAGTCATTTCAAGATTTTGTCTTTATTCTAGTCAGGCTTCTCTTCCCCAGAAACCATCTCCTAAATTACTGGGCTTTTGGCATAACGTCTCTGAAAACTTCTCAGTATTACATGTAGAAAAGTATGACTGATTTGTATTTGTTTGGGGTTGAGTTTGACAGGGCAGGTGACGATTCTTCACTGATGGGGTAGCACCCTCAGCCCCCACACGGTAAATTGCAGGGCCCTTGTCAGGGGATGTAGCAACTCAAAGCCATCCTTACAGATTTACTAAATGCCTTCTGAGGCTTCCATCCTCAAAGCACTGTGGTCCCTGGGCCAGAAGCAGCATCTGGGAGTCTGTTGGAAATGCAGAATCTGAAGCCTTGAACTAGACCTATGGGTGGGAATGTGTGTTTTAACAAGTTCCCCAGGAGATTCAAAGGCACACTGAACGCCTGGGAAGCACTCCTCTGGGGGGCAGTGCTGACCCCATTAGAAATACTGACCAAACCCAACCTTACCGGTGTCTCCAATGGGCCCACCAAGGTCAAAGGTCGGTCACCTGTATTTTTTGCTCCTCTTCCTGTCACTGAGTTACTTGAGGACAAGACGGGTTTGGGATTCTTCTCTCGGATCTGCACGCAGCCGCCAGCACAGAGACGCGTACACAGCTGTGGCCCTAAAAAATCCCGTTGTCTGTATTCCCTCAGGGCTGAATCCTCCTTTTAACCAGAAAAAAACAAGTTCCATTACTCCTCCGTAGAAGCACAAGCAATAGATCCCCAGCACTCACTGGGACTGAGTTTCAACACCGGTGTTTTGTAAATTTCACTGCCAGCCTGCCTAAGACCAGTTTTTGAATGAAGAGCAACTGTCTCCCTCCCCACTCCCTCTGCCAGTAAGCTGCTGTGGTGGGCTTCACTCTCAGAGAAAGAAGAAATAAAAGCAACCCCCCCCCTACCCCAGTTGTTCTATGATAACTACAGAGATGATAGATGCTGTTGCATGCAGACTCAGGCAGAAGATACATAAATAGCAACATGAAAAAGCAGGGAAAGGAGCTTCCCTGTGACAAGAGGTTCCAGTGAGAGATCCTTTTGCTGAGGTGTGATTTAAAAGGTCAGATTCAGGGTTGCCTGGGTGGCTCAGTCAGTTAAGTATCCTAAGAGTCCAACTCTTGATTTCAGCTCAGGTCATGATCTCAGGGTTCGTGAGTTCGAGCCCCACACTGGGCTCTGTGCTGACATCACAGAGCCTGCTTGGGATTCTGTCTCCCTCTCTCTGCCCCTCCCCTGCTTGTGTTCTCTTTCTCTCTCAAAAATGGATAAACAAACTTTAAAAGGTCAGATTCATATGTGGAGCTTGAGAAACTTAACAGATGAGCAGGGGGAAAGGGAAGGGGAAAAAATAGTTTCAAACAAAGAGGGAGGCAAACCATAAGAGACTCTTAAATACAGAGAACAAACTGAGGGTTGATGGGGGAGGAGGGGAAAATGGGTGATGGGCATGGAGGAGGGCACTTTTTGGGATGAGCACTGAGTGTTGTATGTAAGCAATGAGTCACAGGAATCTACCCCCAAAGCCAAGAGCACACTGTATACACTGTTATGTTAGCTGACTTGACAATAAATTATATTTTTTAAAAAAAAGTGTGTTAAAAAAAAAGGTCAGATTCAGTGACCTACGAACTCCTGGCCCATCCCCCTCATCCTATCTAGTGGAATGCTAACCCCCTGAGTGAGTGTCCCAGCTGGGGGTGAGGGGAGGCCAGCTGAGCCACCAGCAGAATGGCCAAGCTTGAGAAAAGCTGAGCTGGGAGCAGCAAAGGGGAGAGGAGACTTCCTTCAACCCACCTTTCAACCCGAGCCCACAGCCTACAGAGCTGCAGTCACCATCAGCTTCATCCCCCACCCCCTGCTGTGGGCAGAAGGATGGCTCAATACCTTAGCCCACAGTCTCCACTTCCGGACCCTCACTTCCTTCCTTCATCAAGCAATGATAAAGACCCAAGGCAACTGGAAACCACCCACCCTGTTCCCCCACTGCAGTGAATTCATTTCTTTGATCACATTCAGGCCCCAGCCCGACACATCATGCCATTCCAATACCACATTTCCCAGATGGCACTGCAGCTTCCTGTTGACATGTCCTAACTGGGCTCCAAGGACCAAGGTGTGGCTCACCCCTCTTATCTCTCACATCTGGCACTGTGCCTCACATTCAGAAGTCGTAGTGTAAATATTTGGGGACTGAAAGAGTAAAGGGGGCAATAGGGCCAATTACAGTGCGACAGACCAAAAAGGCTGAGCCATCACCTTTGTTAGGAGAACAAAAACGCATTCTCATTATAAGCCTTCTTTGGGGCATGTCACCAACTGGCCCATTTTCAGAGCTGCTCTCTTACCTCTGTCAGGACCATCATCACCATGCCACCACTAACAGCAAACTTAAAAGGTAAAAGGTATAACTGTAAATCACACTTTTTTTTTAAGACCCTGGAGGCAGTGTAATAATTAGCTAAAGCATCAGGTTCTAGAGGCAGAGAAATTCGTAGGTTCAAATACTCCTTCTACAAAGCATAAGTCATGAATCTTTGTCAAATGATTTCACTCTGATACTGTTTCCTTGTCTATAAAATGCAAATGGGAATCCCACATCCTCATGGGGTTCTGGTGAGACAGTACATGTGACAGAATGAGCCTTTTGACTGTCATTTGACATTTTTATCCTTGGTCCCCAAGCAGCCACCCAGGCTGTGCTAAAACAAATAGTGAGTAGGGTTTCTTCCCTTCCACTCTGGGATAAAATGGCATGGACATAACAAGGCAGGGCTGCACACCCAAGTGCCTAGACAAGTAACACAGGAAAGCCCACTTGTCATGTGCAAATGAAACAGAATCACATCCACACAGAAATCTACCCTCTTCTTTTCTTCTTGAAAAAGACTCCCTTTGTGGGGGGGGGGGGCGCCTGGAGGGGTCAGTTTGTTGAGCCTCTGACTCTTGATTTTGGCTCAGGTCATGATCTCATGGTTCATGTGATCAAGCCCCATGTCAGGCTTCATGCTTAAGATTCTCTCTCTCCCTCTGGCCTCCCTACCCTCCAAAAAAGAAAAAAAAAAGAAGAAGAAAAAAAAGATGACAAATTGGGGGGTGGGGATAAGGGTTGGGAAAATGTCCAAACCAGTGGTCAGCATATGGTTATTAGAACCCAGTGTTTCCAGTCCTCTTGACAATTCATAGACATTTCAGAATTTTTAAGGTACATTTAGGTACAATACAAAATGGCAATCTTACCCATTGCAGCATTACTTGTAATAAATGCCAAATGACTGAAAACAACCTGTGTCCATCAGCAGGGGACTGGTTGAGTAAATTAGGGTACATCCCTACAATGAAGTACTATGTCCCTTTTAAAAAAATGATGGGAAAGCTCTAAACATACTAATAGAAAAAGAGCGCCAAGATAAGTTAAGTGAAGGGAAAAAAAAGCAAGGTTAAAAAGAAGTGTGTATAGTGAGAAAAAACAGGATGGAGACATAAGATATATTTGTAATGACTTATATTTGCAAAATGAAACTCTAGAAGGATGTATAAAACTAATAAAAGCGGGGGGGGGGCGCTTGGATGGCTCACTCGGTTAGAAGTCTGACTCTTGATTTCAGCTCAGATCATGATCTCATGGTTTTGTGAGATCAAGTCCCACACCTGCTTGGGATTCTCTCTCTGTTAATATTCACCCCTAGCCTTTTGTGTGTTTCTATCTTGTCACCCTGAATGAGCTCACTTAGTGTTCCAGGGTAAATTCCAATAAAGACATGGTGAAGCCCTAACCCCCAGGACCTCCAGTGGGAGCTGATTTCGAAACAGGGTCATTGCAGATGTCACTAGCTAAAATGAGGTTGTACTGGAATAGGGTGGGCCCCTAATCCAGTATGACTGGTGTATTTATAAGACAGTCACATGAAGATAGACACACAGGGAGAAAGCCATGTGACAACGAAGGTGGAGCGTGAATTATGTGGCTACGAGCCACAAAATGCTAACGATTGCGAACAAACAACCAGAAGCTGGGTAGAGGCATGGAAGGATTCCCTTACAGGTTAGGGAGGGAGCATGGCCTTGCCACACCTTGACACTGGGTTTCAATCCCCCAGAACTCTGATATAATAAATTTCTGCTGTTTTAAGTCACCCTGTTGGTGGTACTTTGTTATGGCTGCCATAGGAAATAAATACACTCCGGCCAGCTCAAGTGACAGAGCCATCTGACACTGTTCCATCTCAGTAGGGGCTCGGTAGACACAGAGGGCAACTCTGTCCCAATGAATGAAAACTTTAGGACCTTGGCTGATCAAGTTTTATTGCATAGGTATGCAACAAAAACTCAGTTGGTCAATAACTACTGAGTACTGACCTTGTGAAGAACATAGGAAAAAGAAAATGTTCTCTATCTGCCCTCAGGGAGTTGACAATGTGATTGAAGATGTCAGACAGACACAAAAAATATAATACATATATATATATATATATATAGAGAGAGAGAGAGAGAGAGAGAGAGAAAGAGACAGAGACAGAGACAGAGAGACAGAGAGAGAGAGAGGGAGACACACACACACATGCACATTATATACATATATATACACACATACACATTATATATATATATAATACATATATGTAATATAACACAATACATTTCATATCGGCCAAATAAGCATGATCTCACCCCCCAGTGGATGCCACAGAAGTCACTCCCAACTAAATCCCACTGGATGCTGTCTGGCCTCAATCTTCCACTTTATTTCATTTTAGCTGCTCCTGACATGTGTGTCCGGAAGACCTGGGAAAGTGTTGGAATGTCAGGCTAGTAGACAATTTCTAGAAGCTGTCACCACTGCTCCTGGCCTAAAACCCAAACCTCTTGCCCACTGCGGATGCCCACTGCTGTCCATGATCACTGTCTGCTACCCCTCAGTTTCTTATCAGCTCCCTTTTCCTGTTCAAAGAGGAAGACCATGAACAATAAGCCTACTCTACACTTATCTACAAATCTGATATGCAGGAAACACAAAATCCAGGTGGTCTGGGGGTCTGCTTCGGGAGGTCACCTAGAAGAGGTTTTAAGAGGGGCTATAGAAAATCAGAGACCCTTAGCAAAGATACTGTCATCTGCATCATCACTCAAAACCTTTGCTTATTTGTCCCAGCCACCTGGCAGGTTCCCACTATACCTGCCTCTAGGAACCTCCGGTCCTTACCAGAAGGAAGCCTTGCATCCGCTTCCACGCCTGGGGTCGGGGAGGCAGCACACAGGACTGAGCTCTCCTGGAGCTCTCTCTGAAGCCCAGGCCTCCGGGTTGGGCTGCTCTGAGACGAAGAGACGTGGCAGTGGGAGTGCCAGGTGGACACCCAGGCAGGGCTCATGAGGAAAAGTGGCAAGTGGCTGAGGCTCCACCCTTGACAAGCAGCCTGATGACCTGACTTTGGCTCCAGGCCAGTCCCCTGAGGGGCAGCTGTGGTCAGGGTATGACCTGCAGGTCGAACAGACAGAGGAAAGGTCTTTTCACTTTGACTTCACGTAATTCATTATAGATTCTCAGAGTAGAAAAGGCCTTTGAAGTCACTTAATTTTTAGCCTGTTGCTTATCAAATGAACTTCCAGATGGGCTTTGAGTCTGGCTTTGAAGCAGACATCACTGCTTGCCTCAGCAACATCCATCTCTCCCTTGCTCCTTTCCAACAGAACTCCAATTGTGTTACCTCTCAGCATAGGCGACCTATGCCCAGCTCAGGGGCCCTATCCAGTCAGAACACATGCAGGCCCCTTGCCTGTGGGCAAGTTTGGGATGGGTATGTCACTCCCTCTGGTCACGGAAACATGAGAGGGGCCTCCTGAGGATGTTTCTGGAAATGTTTTCCTGGCTCTTAAAAAGAGAGATGCAGCAACCTCTTCCTCTGCTGGATGTTGTCTTGTCCAGCCACACGGTGACCTTCTACAACTACGTTGTGACCATAATGCATAAGCATAAGGGAAGAATGGAGAAAGAAAGAACCCAGGTCCTTGATGATATCATTGAACCAACCACTGGACTAATCAGCCCTGATGTCACTCCCCCACCTTCAGACTTCTCATTATACAAGTAATAAATACCCCTGTTGTTTATGTTCACTGAAATGGGTTTTGGAGTTTTGTTTTTACTGCCTACAGCTAAGATGATCCTAAGTGATGTGCGTTCAGACATTCCTGGAACCACAGGACCATATTTCTGAAGCACAATCTCACCATACTGACTATAGCTTCCCAAACTTCCACATCATTCTCTTCCCACCTTTTCTTTTTTTCTTTTTTATTTATTTTTGAGAGAGAGAGAGAGTGCAAGCAGAGGAGGGGCAGAGAGAGAGGGCGACACAGAATCTGAAGCAGGCTCCAGGCTCTGAGCTGTCAGCACAGAGCCCGGCAGAGGGCTCGAACTCATGGACTACGAGATGACGACCTGAGCTTAGGTCTACACTTAACCGACTGAGCCACCCAGGCACCCCATCTTCCCACCTTTTCTTGGTAGTCCATCATCTCCCCAGACTTGACACATTTGGCCATCTTTTCAATACAGTAATCAATTCTACAGTATATGCCAATTCGGTCATTTAATTAATTAGACATTTTGAGTTCCCTATGACATTCCAGACAGGGACTCAAAAATGAAGCCTTGAGGGGTACCTGGTAGGTGAGACCCACCCCTGGCAAGGAGGTTAAGTACCATGTGGCAAGCACATGGTAGGATGTGCACACTGGGCATGGAAGACCTCAGGGTAGGCAGTGCTAGCAAAAGCACCATGGAAAAGAAACTAATTCCTGAGGGAAGAGTAGAAGATGGTGAGCAGAAAGACCTTCACAACCAAGGATACGAATAATGATGAAAATATAATAAACAATGATGGCGGTGAACATTTCCTGAGCGCTTACAGCAAACCAGGCACTGACTATTTTTTAGTGCTGTCTGAGTATTAACTCAGTTAGTCCTCCACCAAAGCCTATTAGGTAGCTCATATTATTAGCCTCATTTTATGGAAAAGCAAAGTGAGGCATGGAGAGGCTGATATAGGAAGTGAGAGGCAGAGGCAGGATTTCATTCCTGGCGCCAATGCTCCCAGGCTCATACTCTTGACTCGTCTACATCAGTGATTCTCACAATGGTCACCAGAACAACAGCACCAGAAGCCCCTGGGGACCTGTTACAAATTCAGATCTTGGGCCTCATTTCAGACTTACAGAAGCAGAACCTCTGGAGGTGGTTCCAGAATCTCTGGAGGTGAAATCCAGCATGCTGTGTTTAATAAGCCTTCTGTGTCATTCTGGAAGCCCCATAATGTTTGAGAACCCCTGACTGACACCATAAACACATGATGAGAAAGGATGGCATGTTCAGAATGTTCAGAGGAAGAGGGATGTTGGGAAGAGAAGCAAAGTCAGCAGGGAAAATGGGGTAAATCTGAAGAACCCTGCATATTAGCCTAAGGAGAATGGGCGTTATGGTATAGGCATTTTGAATGAAGGTGGGAGGTGAGGCAGAGAAGTGGCATGATTGAGCTTTGTTCTTTGGGGCAAGATCTCTGCACTGGTGTTAGGAATGGACTGGAGGGGAAACGGCCAGAAGGTGGAAGCCCAGGTAAGAGCAGGGGTTGCACTAAGCTGGTGGTAGTGCACAGAAACAGGGATGCAAGAGGAGAATGTAAGAGACAGGCTGTGATAACGGCTGGACATGGGATACAGTGTTTGCAGAGTTATCCAGGATGCCTCCACAGCTTCTAGCTTCAGAAGTTAGGTCGGTGGAGAAAGTGTTTAGCTAGACAGGAAATGCTGGAGAAGGAACAAGTCTGGCAGGGAAGATAATTAAGCACATTTAGGAAACGTGAATACTGAGGTATCTGTGGCATATCGGGATGAAGGTATTTCAAAATACAATGAGAAAGAAAGGGGTGGGGTCCAGGCTGGACACATAGGTTTGGGGTTCACCTGAATAAATGTGATACCCGAGACCACGATAAAGTTAAGGCTGATCACAGATTGTGTAGGAAGGAAAAGAGTGAAGGTTGGATTCATGCAGGATGCTAACATTTAAGGGACTCTGGAGCAAGTGAGCAAAGGAGACTCAGAAGAAGAACTTAGAGAGGCAGAAGAAAATAAAGGAAAGAATGTTGTCTCAGAATCCAAGGACGAGAAAAGTTGGAGAATGTCTAAAGAAGCAGAGGGTTGACAATGGCTTCCAATGAGGAAGTGTCAAGTGTCAAGACTGAGAAGAAAGACTGGATTTAGCAATGGGGAGGTCACAGGTGAACTCAGAAAGAGCAGTCCCAGTGGAGGGATAGAGGCAGAAGCCAGATTCGTTCATAGACTTATTCTCTAGAGAAGCAATATCTACCATACTCCAGCCAGGCGTTGTACTTTGTGTTGGAGATATAGTGACAAGCAGGACACACATGAATCCAACCCCCAGCAGGTGGTGAGGGAAGACACACAATGAATAGACATGACAAAAATAATGATGGAATCACAAGTGAGGGAAGTGGCTCTGATGAAGACATGAAGACATACAGAATGCTTGCTCTAGGGAGTGGAAAGCAACAGCACTAGCAGAGACAGAAGATGAGGGAAAGGAAGGGATGTTTAAGGTGAGTTCCCCAAGACGAACAGGAGTGAGCCAGGGAAGAGGATGGAGAGCGGGGACAAGGAGCAGCCCCTGCAAACACCCTCAAGGAGAAAGAGCTCTCATGTGTTCAGGAAATGGAAGGAAATGGAAGTGAAGAGAACAATTTTAACATGGCAGGGAGTGGCCAGGGATGCGGGATGAAGGGGCTCTGGGGGCCGGGTTAGGGATCTGGGACTTCATCCAAGCAGTTTTAGTAAATCACTGATATTGTAGTCTAAAAGTTTGGGACAGTCACAATCTGATTTGTTTTTTAAAATATAACTTTGGCCAACTTGTGGGGAATAGAATGGGTAAGGGAAAGATGGAATGGTGAGTGGATGTACCGAAAGCAGGTGGGGGAATATTATAGCCCAGGTGAGAGATGGTAGTGTCCTGGACCAAGGTGGGAGATTCTAGAACTTCTTAGAAGGTGGGATCAGGAGGACTGAGGGATTGGATATGGTAAATAGGGAGAGGGGTTGAGGCCAGCTTGTGCTCTATGGTCCTCTCTACGTCCATTTTGGATACTCCCAGAGGATCACTGAGCTGGAGTAACATGTGCCCCTGAATTCCAAACAGAGACAAGACCAAGCCCCAGTGGCTCTCCATGACTCATAGCAGCAATTGGGAGACAAGTCTTACCCAGCCTCCTCTCCTCAGGGTGCCTCTAACCCCTTAGAGATAAAATGATCCCTCAGATAGGAGGTCTCTTGAAAAACTCCTCATCTTGTTTGCTTGTACTACTTCTGGGGTCGTGTCCTTGGGGGGTGGGGCACAGAGCAGAACAAGCCTCCATCACTCTACCACTTGGGCTGGAAAGCCATGCTGGCTGGCTTCTCATTAAGGCACACATGCACTGTTCAGGGTGTTCATAAACTACATTCAGTACAGTGTGGACAATTCTAGGTCCCAGAGGCCAATCTCCATTGGGTTACTCTTCCCACTCATAATTTGCCATTTTGTTTTTTTTTTTTTAGGTAGGCTTTGCACCCAGGGTGGAGCCCAACACAAGACTTGAACTCACAACACTGAGATCAAGACCTGAGCTGAGATCATGAATTGGACGCTTAACTGGCTGAGCCACTCAGGTGCCCCAATTTTGTCAATTCTTTTTAACAGAATTTCTTTCTTCATATATACATAATTTATTGTCAGGTTAGCTAACATACAGAGTACACAGTGTGCTCTTGGCTTCAGGAGTAGATTCCCATGATTCATCACTTAGATACAACAGCCAGTACTCATCCCAACAAGTGCCCTCCTCAAATAAATATTCTAAACTTCTTTTTCTGGCATTATAGTAGGCTAAGTACTTTGACCACCACCACCACCCCACCCTTGCACTAAAAACAACGGAAAAATCTTGTACAAAATACATTTTTTAAAAATATATCTCTAAGAGCATGATGAGCTGGCAAGAGAAGAAGGAATTCACTGGTCAGGGACTTCTGCAGATAATGGAATATCTGGGCTCTGTGCTGACAGCTCAGAGCCTGGAGCTTGCTTCCGATTCTGTGTCTCCCTTTCTCTCTGTTCCTCCCTTGCTCATGTCTGTCTCTCTCTCTCAAAAATAAATAAAGATTAAAAAAAATTAAATTCATATAATAGGGATACCTGGCTGGCTCAGTTGGTAGAGCATGAGACTCTTGATCTCAGGGTTGTAAGGTCAAGTCCCATGTTGGGTGTAAAGATTACTTAAAATAAAATGTTTTTAAAAAATTCATATGGGGCGCCTATGTGGCTTAGTCAGTTAAGCATCTGACTCTTGGTTTCAGCTCAAGTCATGATCTTGTGGGAACTGGAGCCTTGCATCGGGCTTCTTGCTGACCCTGCAGAGCCTGCTGAGATTCATATTCTCTCTGTCTCTCTCTGTCCCTCTCTCTCTCTCTCAAAATAAATAAATAAAATTTAAAAATTCACATAATAATACCACTTATACAAGGCTGTTGTGAGGAATAAATGAGCAGACACATACAAATGCTCTCAACATAGCTTCTGCCTCCAGAAGATGTAAAATAAATCCTAATTTCCTATCTCTTCAAAATGTAATAAATAAACAAGGAAGGAAGACACTGTTAGCAACAGAGAATTACTGCCTCTGCTTCAGGTGGAAGATACAATTCTGGCACTTTGTCACAGCATATGAATCTGCACTACAGAGCTGATGCTTAGCAGCTGTTTCCTTGTTATCTTTTCAGTATCAAGCCCAATATCTTCCAAACAAATATGATATCTCTATTTTTAAAATACTGCATGTGCACACACACACGTTCCAGGGATATGTACACTTTGGATTTCCATTTAACTCACAATTGTAAGATAACCTACGTTCGCAGTTTTAAGAGATCATAAAAAATGTGTTTGTCCATCCATAGGGCAAAATGGTTCATTCCACCTGCTTCCCTGTCCCAGGGCTCTTCTGACAACCAGGAGACAGCAGGAGGCACACAGATGACCCCTCTGCTGCAGCTTCTGCACCCCTGTCCCCATGCTGAGACACTCTCCCTGACTCCATCCTGGACTTCACTCTGTTTCACAAGGACTACGAAAGAAGAGAAAAGGCAGTTAAGAAAAGTTAGCTTAGACCCTTTGAAGTTCTCTGCCTAATTTTCATTTGGCAACAATCTAGAAGGCAGCGGGGCGGGGGGGGGGTGATAGGGAGTGGGGGTGGACAAAACCAGGGAGGGGATAGGGACACCTGGGTGGCTCAGCCAGTTGAGCATCTGACTTTGGCTCAGGTCAAGATCTTGTGGTTCTTGAGTTCGAGCCCCGTATGGTTCGAGCCCTGTGCTGGGCTTGCTGCTGTAAACGCAGAACCTGCTCTAGATCCTCTGTCCCACTCCTGTGCACATGCGCTCTATCTCAAAAATAAACATTAAGGAAAAAAAAAAAAAAAACAAACAGGGAAGGGAAGGACAAATCCAGAACCAATCTTCCCTTGATTGTGTCAAGGAAACAACTAACACCAGTCCTGAAGTCCTAAGACCTGGGCTGGCATCCTTACTCTTCCATTTGTTCCCATGTGTCCTTAGTCAAGCCACTGAACCTCTCTGATTTTATTCTCCTCACCTGTAAATTGGAGGCAGTAATTATATCATATTTGGAGAGCATCTTACAATTTACTAAGTGTTTCCATAGGCATCATTTCATTTAACATGCACAGTGGAGCATACAACACCCAGCATTATAATCACCTCACTGCTCTGCTGTGAAGATTTAAAAGCGGAGCATGGGACTGCTGTGCAAACAGCAAAGAGCTTGGTCCGCAGGAAGGATCATCGTCAGCATACTGGTCTTAGCTTGTTGGGAGTCGGGGATCTGTAGTCCAAACATCTGCATTTGAATTCTGATTCTACACTTATTACCCGGATGACCTTGAGCAGGTGGCTTGGCTTCCACCTTCCTCACCTCTAAGCTAAGGATGAGAGTAATAGTCCTGTCTCGTAACTCAGGTACATGGGAGGCACTCAGTGAATGAGAACTTGAATCTACACCAAGTGAAGCTGACAGGTGTCTGACCACACACACCTGCACCCGCAGCCAGGCACCATGCTCCATCCTTTCTTCTCCACAGCTACCTCTACTCTCTATACCCCTGGGCAAATATTTGTGAAGGAAGGGCAGGAGCTCCGGATATCAGGATGTACTGTGGATCGTTTCTTACAGACGACAAAGCCTCAGATTAACACCTCTATTTGTGGGGCATCTCCATGCTGTTGCGGATGAAACGGAACCCGGGCTCCCCGAGGTGCCAGTCAGCCTGGACCCTTCCCATTTCTGCCTGAGAGTCTTGCAAGCTGGGAGCTCTGGACTCTGGTCACTGGCCAAGCTCACCCTATTGGTAAATGGCACTGAGGCCTGAGCCGACTCCCCACGGACCTATTTTAAAGACCTACAAAGCAAATGGTCAATTTAGCTCAGTCTGGTGAATGGATGGGGACTACTTGGCTGCAAAAAAATATAAGCAGCCTCCATTTAAAAGGTTTTATCCTTGTAAAGTGGTTTCCCATTGTTACTGCTTCATTCTACTGTTCACAACATGCCTAAGAGATGTGACGGGCATGGGGCCATCAGTGGGGTGGGTGGCTGAGGCCAATAACAGTGAGCAAGTGCCACAAACTTGCTGCCAAGTATAACTGCTCCGCTTGAGCTTTCTGGTCTTACCCGACTGCCTGCTTCCACTCCGGGGGCCAGGTCCTAAGAGAACTACATCCTAAGAGAACCCCATTAGGACTTCCATCAGACTGGCATTTGCATTCAGGGGGACATGAGGCGTGACTCTGTCACTCAGCTTGTGTCTTAAGCTACAGAAGAAAACACGCTCAGGAGCATTACTTAGGCCCAATCAGCCTGGAGTTTATAGGCTAACGGCCCTGAGCAGTGGCGTGGACACATGTGTTCCGTGGGTAAGGACAAGACAGTCAGCCATGACCGTCACTGTGCTAGTTAACATCTCTTTCTAAAGTCCTCTGGGACAGCCTGGCCCTGACTTTGCAGCTGCAGACAGCATGGCATGGCTGTGTGGTGCGTGAACTAGTAAGGGACCCAGGCAGGTAGGGGCAGAAAGGATGGTAAAGGCTGTTGCCAGGCCTCAGGTGTGCCCCACAACTAGGCTGAAAAGAAATCAGGCAGCAGACATGAAAGAAGCCAATGGTGGGCTATTGTTAAAGGAGTTATCACCTGGGCTTCTCCTCTCTGTCTGTTTTGGGTAGCTTTCCCGGTGGATTACTTTGTACAAAGAGTGTGAGTCTCTGTGGGTGGCCCTGCCTGCTTCCACTCTACAGCCCTATAGAACCTTCTGCGTGGTTCTAACACATCTCCATCCTAATGGAGCATGGTCCATATAACACAGGTTTGCACCCATGCAGAGCCTAGAACCCTCCGAGTGCAGACACACATGTGCCCAGGCAGGACAGGCTGTGCTGAATTCTGTACAACATCTCTGTCCACGTGAGAGAGGAAGGATCAGAGAGTTCTGGCTCCTAACATTTTTTAGAGGGTAAACTGGGTCGGTGATGGCCAGCAGGAGGAGGAGGTAACCCTTGAAAATATTGGTAGGGTTGGGGCACCTGGGTGGTTCAGTCGGTTAAGCATCCGACTTCGGGTCAGATCATAATCTCATGGTTAATGAGCTCAAGGACCACATCAGGTTCTCTGCTGTCAGCATAGAGCCCGCTTCGGATCCTCTGTCCCCGTCTCTCTCTGCCCCTCCTCCATTCATGCTCAATCTTTCTTCTCTCTCTCTCTCTCTCTCAAAAATAAATTTAAAAACATTAAAAAATTATCGGCAGGGTTAAAGCATGTCTTGTGGGTTTAATTTCCATTCAGAAGGGCCCTTAGACACTGTCTATTAAAATGAACTGAAGGATTCTCATGGAACACTCCTCCCAGGACTCGATGTGGCCACCCATCTGCTGAATTCCACTATCACTGAAAGCCCAGCTCAGTTCTCACCTACACTGTTACGCCTTCTCTAAAGCCCATTTCCTTCCAGAGTACACACTCTGTCTTGCCCTCTTTGTAACAGTCGCCTATGCTGTCAACACAAGTATTAGGGCCTTTGTTCTTTCTGCCAGCACAATGTACTGCACACAGTAGGTGCTTAATCACTACCTGTTGATCCATTTTGTTTAAGTTTTGGGGTTTTGTGGGGGGGGGTGGGGGAGGCTGGCATTAATAATCACTAAAACCACATTCACTTAGCCCCTGAAGTATCCGAAAATTCAGATGTGGTAAGTGGTGTAATGTGATTGTTATTCAGAACAAATTAGAGCTCTTCATTCTATTTCTAACTCCAGCAAATAGGGCTTGCATGTTTAAAAAAATATTTTTAGTTTGCAATGTGTAATTACATAATGGAGGCCTAGTAATTTTTTTTTCATTAACATTCATTTCACTTAGCAGTTCCTTTTTGTGTCTTTGTTTCTGATTCAAGCAGCGGTCCAGTATATTAAAATCACATTCCTTAAAAAATGCTAGAGCAGACTTCTCAATCGGTCCTCCCATCCCTATATTTCTGACTGGCCTGTGCCTGGAGCAGCTTACCTAGTGCCAAGTCAGAGGAATCTGCTCCCATGTTACAGGTGTGTTAACAGAGCTCTGTTATTCAGCAGACCGCACCCCCCAAGGGATTAGCCTTTGCAGGGAGCCTTTCTGATACAGAAGCATCAGCAGCAATGGGGGAGATGTCCTTGATGTAAGTATCTAATCTAGAATTAGATTTGTGAACTCAGACAAGTTATTTAACCACTCTGAGCCTCAGTCCCCTCATCTGTAAAATGGGGATGCTAAGTCCTAGATTAGAAATGGTGCCTGGCACATGGTAGGTACTCAATAAATTATCTTATGCAGGGAGCCCATGTCAAAGTCTGCTGGATACCTTGCTGTTTCTCCAGCTGACTTCATTCCTGGACTTAAGCCACATCTCCCAAAAACGAAACCCTGAGCCCCAAGCAAAGATGAACCCTAGAAATCTGAGTGTGAGGCAACACAGCAGGGGCCAGCAGAGTCCACAGACAGGGTGATGGAAAGCAAGAAGAAAGGTGCCAGACAAAAACAGACACATAGACCAATGGAATAGATAGAGACCCCATAATTGGACCCACAAATGTATGGCCAACTAATCTTTGACAAAGCAGGAAAGAGTATCCAATGGAAAAAAGAATCTCTTCAGCAAATTGTGCTGGGGGAACTGGACAGCAACATGCAGAAAGATGAAACTAGACCACTTTCTTACACCATACACAAAAATAAACTCAAAATGGATGAAGGACCTGAATGTAAGACAGGAAACCATCAAAACCCTAGAGGAGAAAGCAGGAAAAAAAACCTCTTTGACCTCAGCCACCACAATTTCTTACTCAACACATCTCCAAAGGCAAGGGAATTAAAAGCAAAAATGAACTATTGGGACTTCATCAAGATAAAAAGCTTCTGCACTGCAAAGGAAACAATCAACAAAACTAAAAGGCAACCGACAGAATGGGAAAAGATATTTGCAAATGACATAACAGATAAAGGGCTAGTATCCAAAATCCATAAAGAACTCACCAAACTCTACACCCAAAAAACAAATAATTCCGTGAAGAAATGGGCAGAAGACAGGAATAGACACTTTTCTAAAGAAGACATCCAGATGGCCAACAGGCTCATGAAAAGATGCTCAACATCACTCCTCATCAAGGAAATACAAATCAAAACCACACTGAGATGCCACCGCATGCCAGTCAGAGTGGCTAAAATGAACAAATCAGGAGACTATAGATGCTGGCAAGGATGTGGAGAAATGGGAACCCTCTAGCACTGTTGGTGGGAATGCAAACTGGTGCAGCCGCTCTGGAAAACAGTGTGGAGGTTCCTCAAAAAATTAAAAATAGATCTACCCTATGACCCAGCAATAGCACTGCTAGGAATTTACCCAAGGGATACAGGAGTGCTGATGCATAGGGGCACTTGTACCCCAATGTTTATAGCAGCAATTTCAACAATAGCCAAATTATGGAAAGAGCCTAAATGTCCATCAACTGATGAACAAAGAAGATGTGGTTTATAGATACAATGGAATACTACTTGGCAATGAGAAAGAATAAAATCATGCCATTTGCAGCAATGTGGATGGAACTGGAGGGTTTTATGCTAAATGGAAGAAGTCAGTCAGGGAAAGACAGATACATGTTTTCACTCATATGTGGATCTTGAGAAACTTAACAGAAGACCATGGCGGGGAGGGGAAAAAACTAGTTACAAACAGAGAGGAAAGAAGGCAAACCATAAGAGGCTCTTAAATACAGAGAACAAACTGAGGGTTGATGGGGGGTGGGGGAGAAGGGAAAGTGGGTGATGGCCATTGAGGAGGGCACTTGTTAGGATGAGCACTGAGTGTTGTATGGAAGCCAATTTGACAATCAATTATTTTTTACAAAATAATAAGTCATTTAGTACAGCAAAAAAAAAAAAAAAAAAAAAGGAGGAGGAGGAGGAGAGGAGGAGGAGGAGGAGAAAGGTGCCAAAGAGACACACACTGCAAAAGATAAAAATGCTGGAAAGAATGTCTGCTGAAGAAACAGGAAATACATTCTGGCACATTTGTAGTCAGGACAAACATGTTGTAGGGATAAATTACATTGCCCTGAGTAAATGCAGAGTCAGGCTTCATCAGAACACCAAGAGGGGACAGAAAAGCACAACTGCTCGTGATTAAGAATAAGAACTGACATGGTGACCAAATCCCTATGGCCAAAGAGAATTCACCATCTATCTCGCCGTGGGAGGGACCCATGCACGGTCAAAGCTAAACTCGCACTTTATAGTACGTGTGTAATTAGTTGAGAAGCTTAATTTAGCAGTTTGGTAAATTCCATTAGCAGTTTATCTATGGTATGTAATTAAGCTATTTACAAGCAAACCCTTTTTGGCTAAAGCCTCCAGTGAGGAATCCTAATGGAAGATGGTTCATGTGACATATACCCAAAGTTTTGCAGATTCTAGAAACCTTCTGGAGTAGACGCTGTGCTTGATTCTATACAATGACATTCCCATCCAGACGAAGGAGGAAGGTCAGAGAGTCCAGAGTCAATCCCGGCCTCTGGCATTACCATGGCCTCAGGATGTTGCATCTCTGATGCCGCATCCTCATCTCGAAGGATGAATGATAGTAACTACCATAGCGGACCATTGGGAGAAATATATGAGGTGCTGTATAAAGTGCTCAGCACAGAACCCAGCCCAAAGGAGGGTAGTGTCACAGAAGCTCGTGTGGCAGAAACAAAGAGTAAAAAAAAAAACAACAACACCCCAGCAAGTATCAAGGAAGAGCAGCAAAAAGATTGCCCAAGTGGAGGGGGCATCTGATAGCTAGGCCACTGCGAGAAAGGAAGCTGAGACACAGCAAGATTGGGGAACTCTCTGGGGTCAGGGTTAATACCTCACCGTATCAGTTGGGAAGATGAAGACACGTCTGGTGGTGGTTGTGGTGGCTACACAGCACTGTGAATGCTGTTTTTTTTAAGTTTATTTACTTATTTTTAGTGAGACAGAGAGAGTGTGAGCAGGGGAGGGGCAGAGAGAGAGAGAGAGAGAGAGAGAGAATCCCAAGCAGGCTTCCCACAGAGCCCAATACGGGGTTCCAACTCACCAAACCGTGAGATCATGACCTGAGTGGAAATCAAGAGTTGGACGCTTAACCGACTGAGCCACCCAGGTGCCCCAACACTGTGAATGTTCTTAATGCCACTGAACTACACACTTAAAAATGGTTAAAATTGTAAATTTTATGTTCTGTATATTTTACTCCAATTAAAAAAAAGACCAAGTTACCAAAAAACAAAAAACAAAAAAACAAAAAAACTCTAAAATAAAACAATATCCTAAAACTGAACTCTTAGCCCACTGAAGACATTAAAACAAAAATAACAGAAAGGAGAATTAGGGTCGCCTTCTCTCTGTGGGACTCAGGGAAGGCAGTGTCTGTGCACCCAGACACCACTGAAGGCTACCACCTCTTTCGCATGAAGCTGATCCTTACCCAGGACATCTGTTTATTACTTTCGTAAAGGTTTATTTACTTTTGAGAGAGAGCAAAAGCGGGGGAGGGACAGAGAGAGAGAGGGGTCTGAAGTGGGTTCTGCTCTGACAGCAGAGAGCCCGATGCGGGGTTCGAACTCACGAATCGGGAGATCACGACCAGAGCCAAAGTCGAACACTCAGCCCACTGAGCCACCCAGGTGCCCCCAGGATGTCTGTTTCATACAAGCTGTCAGAAGACTTGAAAACCCACAGCCACCACGGATCATGGCATCAGAGAAAGAGCTAAGATTCTTATGCAGAACAATTCGTCTTTTCTGATGGTATCTCCCCGATAGTAATTTCTGACCATAATTCAGATGAAATAGAAGGAAGCTTCCAAGGACCTCCACCCCTTCCCTTCCATGTTCTCTGGGGACAGTGGTGCTGCTGTCTTGTTCAGGTTATAAACAGAGTGGCTTTGACACACACCCCCCCCTTCCCCACAGAAATATAAACCCTAGCTGGAGGCACATGTAGCCTCTCTGGCCAGGGTCTCTAACCCCCTTGGCCATGACCTCACTGGTGTCCGCAGCAAGGCATGCCAGCCTGGTGCCACCATTCCAGAGAGTAAAGGGCTGTCCTGTGCCTCAGGGCACTCCTGCTATAAATGCCCTGTGGCCTCACTGGGGCCCAACAGCATTTCCCAGCTGTCATTACAAGCACAAGGGCAGCAATGTGGTGTGGAGTTCTGCTGGAAGCCGGACACAGTGATTCGGTGACACAGGCCTCTGTGGGGACCTTTCAATCAGGAAGGCCCTCCTGCGGCTCACCAGCATGCCTTTGCCCACTGTGCTTCGTACCCTGTCACAGGCTCTACCTCCAACGCCTCCACTTTCCTCTGTGTCTTTCCAAGGTTGACCCACTCTTCTGGGTTCAGCTCAAATCCCACTTGCTCTGTGAGGCCACAAGATACATACTTGACTCTGCTTGCTCTGAACGCCAACAGGACTGGCCATTTTTTTAGACTAACCCTCCAAGGGGACTGTGAACGCTGGCTGAAGGGACGTGGCCTCTCTTCTTAAGTCAGGTCCCCTGGGGGCCCTTAGGTGGCCAAGAGGAGCTCAGGAAGCACAGATGCTGATTAGGTGAGAGAAGTTGTCCCTGTCCTCTGGGGAAGCGGGGGCTAAGATGGGCATGCTGGCAAGGAGCGACAAGACCTGGATGGTCGAGCTCAACAGCAAAAGACACCACGACCAAAGGGCTCCTGAAAGCCTTCACTGCGGTGCCCTTTCATACCTATTTGCTCACCCAAGGCAGACTGGCAGGTAATTATTCCCATTACACTGAAGAGGGAAGAAACTCAGGCTGAGGACACATGGCTGGTCAGAGTCAGAGCCAGTCTGGTTCTGGTTCTGGGTTCAGCATTCAGAGGTGCAAGCTGAGGGATGGTTGAGGCATGGCCCTGGGGCCAGGTTGCAAGTTCAAATCCCAGACTGGCCTCTTTTTTTTTTTTTTTTTTTAAGTTAACTTTTATTTGAAAGATAGAGAACAAGTCAGGGAGGGGCAGAGAGAGAGAGGGAGACAGAATGCCAAGCAGGTTCTGTGCTGTTAGCTCGGAGTCGGATGCGAGCTCGAACTGGGGAACTGTGAGATCATGACCTGAGCCGAAACTGGGAGTTGGACGCTTAACCAACTGAGCCACCCAGGTGCCCCCCAGATTGGCCTCTTATTGGCTATATGACTTCAGGCAAATTACTCTACTTCTCAGAGCCTTGGCTTCCTCATCTGTAAAATGGGGGTTCAGTTCTGTGTTTACTCAGGGTGGGGCTGCTGGAAGTCCATCTTCCTCCCCTCCCACCCCATCGAGTACAGGTGTGGGGTTATGTGGATTCAATGTGGCAAAGCTCCATCCAAGTACCTGGGCCAGCTGCAAATCCTGGAGCTCAACGCTAAGCAATCTCTAAAGTAAATAAAGTGAAAATAAACCCATCGTCCAGCTAATGGGAGATTGTCTTCTTGTCTGCACTGGCAACTGAGCCATTGTAGCCAGGCTCATACTTCCCTGGTGCTGCTGTGAATTAAAAGGGGAGCTAAGGAAGTTGCCTGGCCAGAAAGGCAAATGCAGGCCCTGCGGGGGGAGGGCACCCACACCATGGCCCCAGAGGGTCTTGGCACACTCCAGCCTGGGTGCTAAGTTGTACCTTCTCACCTTTCCTCCAAGCCCAGGAGGGCAGAGGATTGCACAGACCCAGGAGAGCGCAAGGAGCAAGGGCTGGGTGCTGAGCCAATCCAGCCACACTGCTGGAGCTCCCTTATAGAAGGAAGGTTTCTGGGGGCGCCTGGGTGGCTCAGTGGGTTAAGTGTCTGACTTCGGCTCAGGTCATGATCTCACGGTTCATGGGTTTTCAGGTTTGAGTTCATGGGTTCAGGTTTGAGCCTGCTTTGGATTCTGTGTCTCCCTCTCTCTCTGCCCCTTCCCCATTCATGCTCTGTCTCTGTCTCTCTCAAAAATGAGTAAATTAAAAAAAAAAAATAAGAAGAAGAAGAAGGAAGGTTCCTTCCCTCCCACAATTTCTCAGGCCCAGCCCCCAGGGCAAGGTAGCTCTGTTATGTGAATAAGGGGTCTTTAGCACAAGGTCAGTGGGGACAGAGGTTCTTGGAACCTGAACCACATGGGAAGCCTGTCTGCTCCCACCTTCCTGCATCTCCTAGAAATGCCCAGAGCATCACGCAGGGCCAGACCCTGCTCACCGCTAAGATGCTGCCCCCAGCAATGCCTCCCCAGGCCAGCCCATCCAGAGTGTGTCAACAAGCAGGTCAGGGAAGAAAGAGCCCCACTGACATTTTGAGAAAGCCAGGGCTAGGAGCCAAAACAAACTGACAAAGGGAATGCCTGTCAGCATAAGAATCTGTCACAAAAGAAAATCCTATATTCCTCAAGTTGGGAGGGACCACTGAATGTAACTTTGTCCGTCAGACAGTGGCCCCCTTGAGTCACTCTCTGCAGTAGAGGGCCTTTAGGAACCCACTCCCAACACAGGCCCTCCAGAGGATCTTGTTACATCTAACCCAGACCAAACATCCTCAGGGACCCAGTCTGAAAGGCCAGAGTGGCTACAAAGCAGGAATGAATCAGAACCTAGAGACCCGAGGCCAAGGCTGTCTAAACAAGGTGCAGCCTGTAAGGACAAGGCCCACAGCGTGCTTCCTCCTCTGTCACTACAGCTTTGACCACAGCTCGGCTTCCTATCCAGCTGATGTCATGCTAAGCTAACGGTTGAGAGCAGATATAAGAGGAAACAACTACCTAAAAGCTCACATGCTGAGTTCTGGAAGGGGACAGGGGAGTCCTCTCTATCTTAATGCTGGTGGTGGAGGGCCAGGGTCATGTGATGCTGCAGATCCAGGCTCTGGAACAGCCCAAATGCCTACACTCAAATTCTGCCTCTACCATTTACTGGCTGCGTGACCGTGGGCACGATACTTTGCCTCTCTGTTCCTCAGTTACTTTTTCTATAAAAAAAAGTATGACAGCAGAGTGATGGGGTTGTTAGTGAAGCGTCAACCAGGAAGCATATGTGTTCCAGTTAATGTGTACTGGCTGTCATAAGGAAGACCAATTTGTCCAGGGTGTCCTGCATCATTATTAACACTCTCCTTTTCACTCTCATAAGTGAATGGATTGCACGATAAATTCTAAGGCTGACTAGCTCTTGTCTTTTCTTTTATGTCCATCTGGTTATCTCCCGGCTTTGTGCCTCTCTAAGTACTGGGGAGCATGTTCCTGAAGTGTAGATCCCCAAACATAGCTCTGCCCATGCCACTGACTTGTCTGTGCCATGGACTTAGCTCTTTCTCCCTTCCTTTTCTCTTCACTGTGTCCCTCCCTCTCCTTCCTCTTCTCCCACAACCACCCTCTCCTTTCTGCTTCCCCCCATCAGTGCCTACGGGGGCTGGCAGTGGGCACAGGTACCTTCTGACTTGACTGACAGCTCTCACTGGCCATGCACACTTGGATGGGACACCCTCTGGCTCTGACTAAGCTAAGCCTTAACCAAATTTCTCTTAAAGGAAAGGAAACAATTTGAGATGTCAAGGAAATTACTTGACCACTTGATGGATGAGTGGAAATAATGGGCCATTCTGTGTATGCGTGTGTTGTTTAAAGGAAATAAAGGCAATACGGGCTTAAAATGGTCCATTCAATGCCAGAACCTGTCTATAAAAACCTTCTCAGAGTCAAACAGGGCAGTCCCCAACAAGTTCACTGTGTATAAGTAGATGGACATATGGACTCAGCAGGCTTTTCCAAATGCTTGGCGAGATTCACTACATCCTGGTGCTAATATACATATACACACGTGTGCACACACACATATACACATGTGCCTACACACACAGACACACATGCACACACACACATGCACGCACACACACACACACCTAGTCCACAGCTGCAGGGCCAGCTGAGTCATGTGGCCAGACCACAGCAGGAACAGGCCCAGGGAGGAAGTGCAGCCCCAGTAATAAGCCCATTTCCTGACCTTCTTCCTTTGCTCTGGAAGGTTCTCTTTCTGTCTCTTTGTCTTTTGATTCTCTGTCTCTCTCAGTGCTTTGTGTTTACTCAAGGTAACAGCCATGCTTTTGTCCTGGTCCACGTGGCAAGAGCTCATAACAGCACTGACATGCAAGTAAGGAGTTTTCGTTTCTAGACCTGTGACCTTGGGCAAGTCACTTCACTCTGAACCTCAGTTTCCTCTTCTGTAAAACGAAGAGGCTGGGTGTGGCAAAAGGGTCCCTGAGGGCCTTCTGGATCTCAACCCCAGTGCTTCTCCACCCTCCTCCAGTCCCTCTCAGGGATCTTCCCGACCAGGGCGCAAGGGCACGGCGTGGGGGCAGGAGTGAGGGAGCCCCGCTGTTCCCCTCCGGGGCACACAGCCTCCCCTGCCCCCCAACTCCATGTGCTGCGCACACATTCGCGCACACCTGGCTGCCCCCGGGGGTACAGAGAGGAAACGCCGACTCCCGGGCTGCACCGCGCACAGCGGGGAAAGGGGAGCGCGCACCCCTCGACCCTTCAACCCTCCTCCACCGTACCTTGGGCTTCGCTGCCTTCCCTCTGACCCGCCCTTGCCGTGGGTTCAGTTCACAGCTGTCAGGTGGCCTCTTGCCAGGCGGGGCTGCTCCACTTTCTCCGCCCCAACCCGTACCGGCAGCACCAGCCCACGGCGCCAGAGAAGTGGCGGTGGCGTGCCTGGAGCCCCCCACCCCCACCCCCGCTGCCGGCGCCGCCGCCCCCTGGGCACCCTCCAGGATCCGCCCTCGCCGCGCGGTGGGGTCTGGGCCGGCGGGAGGCGACCTCAGCCAGCCGGGGAGCCTGGGTGGTGAGGGCGGGGCTGCTGCTGACTTAGCCTGCCTGACTGGTCAGACTTCCCGGGCCCCTCTGCTCCAGTGCCCCTAGGCCCCTCGCCCAGGTTTCAGAATGTTCACAGACCGCACAGCCTGGTAGGGCCCTGCTTTTCTCTCATTTTGGATATGCACCCCTGAAAAACTCCAGGTCCACCCCAAGCCCACCCCTGCTGTTCAACCTGCCTGGATTTTGTCCTTCATACTCCCCTGCCTCTTCTATACGGTGAACTGTGGGCATAGATGCCCACATAATAACATCCAATACATATGTATTAATAAAGCATTAAATAAATCTCCAGAGGCCTCCCAAGGTTCAGGCTGACGGATGACCCTCAGCCTGGATATAAAACCTTCCTGGGCAAACTGGCCACATGCTCATTTTCCAGCCTCAACCCGTCTGCCCAAGACACACACATGCACCCCAGCTCTAGGCACCCAGGCTGTTGCCAAACAGCAGCCTCTGGGAGTTCTTGCTTTGCCTGGAACACCCTTCCCCTTTCTTGTCTGAGTTTGGAACTCTTATTCATGCATCCAGGCCCCGCTGAAATGTCCCCTTCTCCTGGAATCCTTCCCCAGACACTGACCCCAGTAGAACACCCCTGAATCTTCTCTCTGGGTGCACCATTCTGGTGCTGCTCATACCAGCACCCCCTTTCTCCCTTTCCTCTGGTCCTACAACAGGGGTTTTGTTGTGTTGTGTTGCGTTTTGTTTTTATTTGGGAGGAGTGCTGAATGCCTCAACACTATGGTTTGGGAGTGAATGGGAAGTGAGGAAATGGAGGAGTGAGGAGGGGCCCCTCTCAGGGAGGCTGGCAGCAGAGGGAAGGAGATAGTGTGCAGGGAGGGGGAGAGAAATGTAAAGGAGACAAAGTGTTTCTAGATCGAGGTCAAGAATCTGATGAAGAAAGAAGGAATGGGGAGAGCAGAGGGGTCAAAGGCCCTGGTTCCAGAAGAGACAGGAGGGCCTGGAGAGCACGGGTGGGGGTGGGGAAACCCCTAAGTCCCAGAGACTGTGGAAGAAGATAGCAGTGGGTAAGGGTGGGGAGTGAGGCCCAAGAGGAAGGTGGAGGGATGTCCTGGGTGACTCCCCGAGTTCTCTAGAACACAGGAAAATAGGTGATGGTTGGAGGGTCTGGGGTAAGCCAATGGGGTGGGTAGCATTTAGACACTTATGCTGCGAGGTGCTGCCTCCTTTGCTGGGGGAGTGGTGGGGGGACACCCAATAAGGGAGAGTAGCAAGTAGGCTTAGAGGGCACGGGACACTTCCAGGAGGTGTGCTTCCTGAGTCACCGTTAAGCTTCATGGCACCCTCCTCCTGTCATCTCTGTGTCTTCTTGCCTACACGCTGTTCTCAACTATAACTGAAGGCGGGTTGGTCTCTCTTGGTACCCCCCAGGAGAACAGTGGAAACATTCACTGTTCCAGTACAGGAATTCCCCTGCTGTCCCTTCTTCCTGATTATGAGTGGCTGTAATTATAGAGTTTCCAACAGGTGGAGGCTAGAAAAACAAACAGACCTTTCAATATTGACTCTCCAGGGCGGCGCCATGCAGAATGGCAGCATCTGCCCCACCTCCCAGAGCCTATCCAGCAAAGTCCAAAGCAAACAGTTGCTGAGGGGGCAGAGGGTTAGTGAGCTCGACTGGAGTAAGTGGACTCCAGGGAAGGTTGCCCAGTATCCACATCTGCCATCTTTCTCCTCTTTGAAAATGCTGGGCTTTGCAGAGGAAAGACATTTTCCATGAGGCTGCAGGGGCCAAGTCAGGCTCATGGCTGTTATTGAAGCATAAAGCCAGAAGTTAGGAAAAATGAGGTCTCCTTGAGGAAATTTATGAAAGGCATGTACTTCCCCTGCGGGGTTCACCAATCTGGAATCCTTCAGAAGCAGGTCAAGCAAGACATGAGCAATGGCTTTCTGCCCTCCCTCCTGCAGCAAGATGGGCTTCATCATTCAGATGGGGTTGTAGTTAGGGAGCTGGAAGAAAACTAGAGTCACAGAGCCAATCCCATCTATCATAAAGAGGGTAACTGTGGTTCAGGGCGACTTGACCAATGGCAGTGGTGACATGACCACTCCTGGCTGTGAATGCAGGGTGTCATCCCACCTCCACCCTCTTTAAGTGTGGCCTCTGATGCCACCCTGGGTAGGAGGTTGTACTTTTCTATCAGGCATTTCTGAATTTCACATTTATGGGGCAAGGAAAGAAAAGGTACCATATAGTCAAGTGTGTTTCCTAAAGGACAGTAGAAACCATATCATTACTTCTGCTAAGAAAAAAAAAAAAAAAAAAAAAAAGTTGAAGAGTCTACCATGAGTAATATGTTACCCAAAAAAGTACAGGAAAATTCAGGTAGAATTAGCTCCGTGGGGATGATTAAATTAATGTTTTATATCTACTATTTTGCTATTTATAAAATGTTTGAAAAAGGAAAGGACAGCTCTTCTGTCCTCACGAGTTTGCTTTCTCGCGCATGCGCACACATTCATGCAAAACCACCTTACCCTGGATACTAACGTCGTAAATAGGGCGATGAGAAACACAGGAAAGTAAAGCAGGGTTCTGGAAGCCAGGAAATGTTTGTAAGCCGAGTTTGGTGGACGGAGCCCCCTTCTAAGAGCAGGGACAACAAAAGGAAGCTGCTGCCTCATGCACCGTGGGAGGCTCCGGATTACCTCATTCCTCCACCATCTACAGCTTGTTAGGAACGTCGCCATTTTGGGAAGATGTTTTGTTTTGGTAAAGGAAAAAAAAATTGTTGGTGCTGTCAACCAATGCTGGATTTTAGATATCAAAAGTTATACTAGCTGACAATCTGGAATTTGAGAAAATAAAAGTCAAAGGACCTATTGAATAAATAGCAAGAAGAACAAAGCAGCAGAAACATTTGTGGATGCACATTGCAGGGGAGGCAGACTTCACCGATTTAGTCGAGGCAAGTTATTAAACACACACACAAAACAGCACTCAGCGGGGAGACTATAATATGTAGCTGCTACAATATACTGTAGCTGGGGTGCAGGGGTACAAGAGCACCTGGTTCTAGGGGTTCAAAACAGATGAGGTTTGGCCACCTGCCATTGGAAAAAATTCAAAGAAATAGAAATGATGGGGCACCTGGGTGGTTCAGTTGGTTGAGCGTCTGACTCTAGATTTCTAGATTTCGATCAGATTATGATCCCAGGATTGTGGGATTGAGCCCCACATAAGGCTCCTTCTGAGCATGAAGCCTGCTTGAGATTCTCTCCCCCTCTCTCTCCCCCTCTAATGGGAGAATGAGAAAAGACAAATAAGTGGAGGTGAGACAGGAAAATAATTTATTTCAGTGATACTAACCACAGGAAGACAGTGGACTAGTATCTCATAGATGGTCTTCAAAGTGCCCAAAATACTTTTGGGTTTATATAAGGAAAATGTGGGACAACGGTGGGTGGGTACGTGCAGGCTGGCAATGAAGGTCAATCTGATTGTTGTCTTGGGGTCTTGCTGCCTCAGCGAAGTCCTTACTGCTTGAGGGGATAGTTTTGGTTCCCATCAGGGGATGGTTTGCTTGCACAGTCTTTTGCCTGGGATAAGAAATAAGCTGAAAAGAACTTAATCAATTAGAAAGCTTGAGGTCAAAATTAGAGTAGTTGAAGTCCTCTTTTAATGCTATGTAAAATATGCAGTTTTCAACAAAGAAACTGTAACACAGGCAAAGCAACAAGAAAGTGTGACCCTATTCAGAAAAAAAAAAGTCAGTAGGGACCATGTGTCCCTAAGGTGTCAGCTCTATTAGACTAAATCTTTAAAGCAACTGTTATAAATATGTTTTAGGAACTAAAACAAAACAAAACAAAACAAAAAACAAAAAACAAAACAAAATTACTCAAAAATTTAAAGAAAGTAAGACAACAGTTCAACGAATAAAAACAATCTTAATAAAAAGATAGAAATTATACAAATGAATCAATCCTGAAACAATGGATACCACAAAGCAGTGGAATGACGTATTCCAAAGTGCTGGAAAATATCTGTCAACTGAAAATTCTATATCCAGCAAAACCATCCTTCATAAATGTAGGTGAGATAAAGATTGTCCCAGATAATGAAAGATGGAGACAGTGCTTTGCTAGCAGACACACCTTGTAATAATATGAAAGGAAACCCTTTAATCTGAGAGAAGGTGATAACAGATGATGCTTGAATCCACAGTAAGAATGAAGAGCTTCAGAAATGATAAACATGTGGGTAAATATAAAAGACCCTATAAGTATAATTTCTTAGTTCTCCTCCTAACTTGTTTAAAAAACAAAAATTTTACAAAGCAAAAATTTTTATGATGCTGTATTAACTATATAACATATGTAGAAATAGGTATGATAATAATGGAACAAAGGAAGGAAGAAAAGAAAATATACTGAAACTTCAGGGGAGCAAAATTTGTCACCCCAAAAATATGCCTCTCCAGCATAAAGATTATTTTAGGCTGATTATTTTTAAGAAACTGTAGATTCAGGAAAAGCTCTTTACCTCCCCCTCAACTGCCTAAATTTACATTGGAAAGGAGGCCTGTACTAAAAGAGAGCTATTATCAAAGATACATACCTTTTTACCTAAGAAGCTCATGTGTGTAACTGGACAACCTGTTTTCCAAACGTCTCCTCCCATCTTGTGAACGATCTGCCTCTCCTTTGTATTTCCAGACCCCTAATGCCTTTCCTTAACTTAGGATGTTCTATAACTTAGCTGCCCATTGGGGCTCATATTTCTATGGGGCCACCATACGTGAAATAAAATGTGCTTCTTTTTCTTGTGTTAATCTGTCTTATATCAATGTAATAATTAGACCAGCCAAAGAACCTGGAAGAGAAGAATGGAAATTTTTTCCATCCCTACATCTGGCAACTGTGAAAGGGATCTTCACTGGCTGGACACCACTGGTTCTGGGGCTGCTGCTGCTGCTGCTGAGAGATCCTGGGGCCTCTGACAAAAGCTGGCAGAAGGTAAGAATTCTTACCACATCAGTCTCCTGGATCCCTGTCTACAGGGTCTGATGGAGGGGAGAGTGGTGAGAGTCCTCTTCTTTTTGTAAAGTTAGATTGGTAGGAAAGAATATTTGTGTGAACTAGCTCCTTGGGGACAGCAACTCTGCTAAAGATTTGTTATGGGGGTGTCTGGGTGGCTCAGTTGGTTGAGCATCTGACTCTGGTTTTGGCTCAGGTCATGATTTTATGGTTCATGGGTTCAAGTCCCACATTGGACTCCACACTGATAGTGCAGAGCCTGCTTGGGATTCTCTCCCTCTCTCTCTGCCCCTCCCCTGCTTTCTCTCTCTCTCTCAAAATAAATAAACTTTTCAAAAAGATTTGTTATGAGCACTTTATTTTGTATTGATCCCTTTTGTCCCAGAGATGGTCATTTTTTTCCTTTGTCTCTGTCTTTTGTGTCATTTGTCATAAGGAGGAAAACCATAAGTAGAAGACAGGCATAGGTCCTATAGCCGATTGTCCAGACCAGCCTTACAGACTGGTGAATTCATGGTTCTTCCAGACTGATATCTGTTTAGACAAACTTTGCTGTGAGTGAACATGCAAATGAGGTAAAGGCTATTGCTAAGGCAATCTTGGAAGTGAAAGCGTGTGGTGGTCAAATCAGCACCTGAAAGCTGATAGAGCTCTGGCCACCTAATGCTATGTCTCTGAGCTAAGATAAGTTGGTCACAAAATGGGTTAGACTGACACTGGGTCGCCTGTCAACCTCAAGAAAATTTCTATGCAGCAAAGTAGACTGTAAAACAACACACAATCCCAGACCCAGCAGCACATCGCCCTCAGATATTAATTTGGTGCTAAGAAACCCAAGGCTTAACTAAAGCTGTTAATGTGAACAGTTTCCTCCGTGTGTGTGTGTGTGTGTGTGTGTGTGTGTGTGTTAAGTAGGCTTCACACCTAGCACGGAGCCCAACTCAGGGCTTGAACTCACAACCCTGAGATCAAGACCTGAGCTGAGATCAAGAGTCAGATGCTTAACTGATTCTTCCTCTCTCATCTTGCTCTATGTCTTGTGAGCTTGGCTTTATGACCAGTGAGTATATTCTCTCTTGTCTCCACCAACCAGAGGATGCACATACTGACGTGCACTTGCTCTCTTGTCTGACTCCCAACTCTTGGACAGTGGGGGATTTGTTATAATGGGTCCAGGCACATACAGGACTTTTGTTGTCTCAACCTCATTTCCACATTAGTCTCATGGGAAAAGGGAAACAGCACTTCACTAATTTGGTAAGACAGAAATGTGGGTTGCATCCCATTTGTGGCTAGATCTTTGTTACACTAACCCTGAGAGTGAAATTTGTGGAACTTTGTGGAAATGGGGAAGGCTGTATCTTTTGCACTCTCCTTGAAGGATGCCTCTTGTGTTCATGGTAAAGCCATAAAAAAGCTTTTTGGTTTGAGTCCCTGTAAGATCCAACTCACTCACTGCCAGATGATGGATCCTTTGAATTGCCTATATTTCAAAGAAAAACAAATTTTTCAAGAGAACACTCATCCTAAACAATTGTCTCACTAGTACTGTTACGGAACCAGGCTGGACTGCTGGTGAAAAAACCAAGAGGCACTTGGAGATCTTGGTGGATCGGAGATTTATTTAACACCAGTGAGCTCAGAGGAGACCATTTCTCCAAAGACCTGACCGTTGAATGCAAGTGGGAAGGGTAATTTATAGTTGTCAGCTTCCATATCTGTGGGGGTTTTCGCACGCTCAGAAAAGGAAGAAGAACTGGAGGAGGGGTCTCTAAGCTAGAGACCAGAGTTTGTTTTAGCCCCATCGGCCATCTTTGGCGTATTTTATTCACTTCTCCAACAGTACCTGTGGAAAGATCAAGTTAAAACTGGACACAAAAGAGTATGAGGGCTAACCCTAGGAGCTTCCTTATTAAGACAGAAGAATAGAAACTGTACTTAAAACGAAAATTAAAATCCACATCTAACATGAATTTCTCTTCTCCTCATCCCCAGCTCCCTGTCCCTGATGCTCCAGAAGATATTTTGGGTCACTGGGCCCTTTCTCTCAAATCTAGCCTATGACCTCATCAAATTCCCTTAGATCCCCCCCCAATTCCTCCAGTTTTCCCAGAAAATCCTTTCAACACCCAGCTGCTTGGTTTGACTTCCCTTTCTTTGCAAGATTTATGAACAGCATACTCCAGGCCTGGGGTATGCAGGTTACCCATATAAATATGAAAATCAAGAAAGTAATTTGGCAGAAGCACCTGAGATGGGCAGTAAGGCTCACTGTTCTGTCCCTTCTAACTCCTACTTTCTGGGACTCTGTAATCTGGTTCTGCAAGATCAGCCCTTCCTATGCAATGTCTTTGCAGATGTATATTGGACACCCCCCTATCTTGCAAAGAATTCATGTCCCCTGGACAGCAGCACGTATTCTAAATTATAAAACCCTTTTACCTCCACTTTCGGGATAACCTAACAAATTTAGACAAGGGTTGAAAAGATTAGTGGCCATTCACAATCCCACTCACTGAGACCCCAATTCGCTGTTAAGGGGTGTTCTCTCAATGCATGAT
This sequence comes from Panthera tigris, assembly GCF_018350195.1. Classification (NCBI taxonomy): domain Eukaryota; kingdom Metazoa; phylum Chordata; class Mammalia; order Carnivora; family Felidae; genus Panthera; species Panthera tigris. The sequence goes on from NC_056666.1 coordinate 38,408,007, forward strand.
TACACTATAGTTATCAGACAAGCCAGATAGCCCCCTGGGGAATGCCCTCTCCCCAAAGGATAACTAGAATTTCTCCCAGGCCTTCCTATAAATGATCAGGAAATGGATCAGCTGGAAGCCGATATTCAGGGACTGATAAAAGCAAATTAAATTCTTCCCCCCTACCCAAGGTGAATTGACCCAAGGTTGAATTGTGTACCCAGAAAGAATGAGAGCACTCGAAGTCCTTTGTTGAATGATTTACACAGATTTTTTCTAAAAATTTTTAATGCTTATTTATTTTTGAGAGAGAGTGAGAGAGACAGAGAGTGCAAGTGGGGGAGGGACAGAAAGAGAGGGAGACACAAAATCTGAAGCAGGCTCCAAGCTCTGAGCTGTCAGCAGAGAGCCCGATGTGGGGCTTGAACTCATGAGCCATGATATCATGACCTGAGCCCCTCATGGTTTAACCAACTAAGCCACCCAGGCACCCCTGATTTACACAGATTTTTAGAAAGGCATTGTGGGGGCACCTGGGTGGCTGTCATTGAACGTCCAACTTCAGTTCAGGTCATGATCTCTTGGTTCCTGAGTTCTAGCGTGGACTCTGTGTTGACAGTGCAGAGTCTGGAGATTCAGATTCTGTGTCTCCTCCTCTCTCTACCCTTCCTTGGCTTGCACTCTGTCACCATCTCTAAAAATGAATAAACATTAAAAAAATTAAAAAGGCATTCTGCATTAAAGAAATTAATCCTGAAGTTTTAAAACACAGAAGTCTCTGATTTCCATCTTAGTTGGAAATCTCCCTGATATAAAGAAGCAAGTCTGGTTGGATAGGTGGGTTGTTCTGTTGATATTCAAGCTGCAGTTCAATTCTTTGAGGAGTTAGAAACAATTTACTGTCTTACAAATCTCTACAAAACCATAAATGTAACTCTAGAAGCAATGCAAACCTCACGTATCCTTACCAATCCCCAAGCCTCTCCTATTCATCTCAAAATGCTTGTTAAGTATTGTAGAAGATCATGTCACTACAAACAGAATTGTCCTGCCCTTAAGAAAAAGAAGGAAAATTTTTAAAAGTAATTACTCTAGACCTCTGATAATAGGCAAATATACCCCAAAATTCCTTAAAGAAAATGTGCTTTTTTGATGTAAATTTTCTACCTCCATCTTCTCTAAGACTAAGAGCCATTCTTTGAAGTGAAAGCTTTAAGGGAGAAGTTTCTCAAGAGAAGGAGGGGAGAAAAGAAGGACTGATTTGGAAACTGGGCTAATGAAAAAATCTTAAATGTCTTCTCGACAAATATGAGTTAAAGGCTTTAGCTATCTGAGCAGGTGAATTTAATTTATTCCAACTGGCAAAACAAATTTTGGATTCAACTATTATTTTATAAACCAGTTAGTTTTGGATTATTGTACCGGACTCATGGCTAAAAATTTAAAACAATAGCTATAAGGTCTCTCTGTCTGTATGTAAGTTTACTGTAAGAAATAAGCCTACCAACCCAATCAAAGGAGGGACACAGAGACTCAGAACACAGTGAAGTGAAGCTTTCTTTAATCAACATTCTTGCAAGAGGGGGTGTCTGATTGAAAGGCATATTAAGGGACAGTCACGGCCGGCGACCATTTATCTCCTAGTGTGCAAGTTCCTCCCCTGGTTCCTCATTGGCTGAGTACTACAGAGGTTACAGCCTTACCGGAAGTTGCCTGTGCCCATGTAAGGCAAAAAGTTGTCTGATCGCAACAAATGTGCATCATTCCGTGAGGTGATGCAGAAATTTTCAGTCCCTCCTCCCTTTGTTTTTTGGCACATGCTCATTGCAAAGCCAGAGAAAATAAGCCCGAGAAACAAGAGAGGGGAAGAAGAAGCAGGAAGTGAAGTGTCTAAAGTTTTGGGACTCCATTGTGGTAGGGGGTTCACGCATATTTCCAATAGGTTGTAAACCTACTGTTAACTAGACAGCACATTTTATTTGGTATTTCTGAAACTGAATCATCTCCTTTACTTCTCACATTTCCATGTCTCTGGATGTACATATAGTAGATGTGTGACATTTTCCATCTCATTTCCACCTTGGATGGTATTGCCAAGTTAATTTATGAAAAAGCTCTATTTAATTGGCTTAAAATTAAGTGCTTATAAGTAGAGCAATCCTAAAGGTCTCAGAAATATAACAGAAACTGACCCAAAATTTTTTCAGGTTTGCATGATCTGGAAAAATATTCACTATTAAAGCCAGTTTAAGTTCATTGGTTTAATTGAAACATACATGTCTTTAGATTTATCAACATTAACTATAACACAAGTAACTTTTATTCGACTTGGGTTTACTAGTCAAATTCATGTTATCTCTTATAAAATTTGTCAGCAAGAAAAATCATTTTACATGACGGCTGACTTTGTCCAATGTGTCATGAAGTTTTTATAATTAGCATACACATAATTGTTGGAAGCAGTGATTTAGATGCAAACAGGATAAGAATTTATAGGTGAAATTTTTAGCAATAGTTACATTTTATGGTATGTGTACTTAAAAATAGCTTCCAAAATCTTTTTGGTAGCTTGAAACTTTAGAGTTATGTGAAGTTAAGTTAAATAATACAAAATTATTGAATATCTAGACCATTTTCAAATAAGGTAAAATAATAAAATATTAATTACTGAGCATAGATTTATATACTTTTGGCTTCCTATTTCAAAGAAACTAAAGATATTTGGGACTATTTGTAAACATGCCCTGTGCCAGAGATTGTGTTATTATAAATGACACATGCAAAGAAAAAAAAGGGCACAACCTTCTAAAAATTATGAAATGAATTCATATATCTGCCAACATAGAGAATGCCAGTGTAACAGTTGAGAAATAGAGATACAGGGAAAAGAAACTAATTTGGTTCAAAAGTGAAATATCAAATGGGAAAGGAGAGAATCAAGGACAAATCAGATAGAAAGCTGGGAAGAGAGGAAGAGAGAGAGAATCTGACCTTGTATGATCAAGTTGGCTTAGATTGAATAAATGTATTATAATGGTTATAAAATTCAGTTTTAAAATCAGTGGTGTTCTTATATAAAACTAAAACTTGATTTTCTCTCATCTGCTAAAAGGACAAAGTTTTCTTGGACTATTGGTCTGCTCCTGATAAGAGATTATGAAAAGTTCCTCTTTACCTTTTAAGTAATCTGCCTAGGAAGAAAAGAGTTTATGTTTTATCAAAATAATTTCTTGTGCTTCATGTTGTCTTAATCAGGTCTTTAGTACTCAAGAAAACAGAAACTTCTCAATATTAGAAGATCTAAGTTTTGCTCACAACTGTGTGACCTTCTGTGTTTGCCTTTGAAATTTGTATTGTTGCTTTGGTTAAATAGATAACTAAGTATTGTTTCATAGTGATCTGTGATCCTTATTAATCAAGGATCTAAACCTTTTGATATTTGTGATAAACTTTACCAAATCAAATTCCAAATGAAGTTTTTTTGACCTTGAACCAACTGTGGAATTTCCCAGAGGATCCCTAGAACATCTTAAAAAGGTTTGTTCTCTCTCTTTATAAATAGGAAAATATTGCACTAATTAGGCTTCTTTAATATATTAAATTACATGAGAAACATTGTCAAATAAGAAGTAACAGTAAGTCTTCTTTATGTTGTATTTGTTTAGATATAAAACCATTCCAGAATTGTATGAAATGCCTAAAATTCTAGTATGTCCTAGTGTAATAGTACCACTTGTAATTCCAGTTATATCTTACAATATGTGTGTCACAGAAATAACCAAATTTCTTTATCAATAGTATTATAATGAACTCTCCTCAGATTTTTAGCTTTGGCCATTTGTAAGTCTTTTGTCATTTACAGTGATTGTTTTACTATGGTGCATTTACAAAACCATACCCACAAAAGTGCTTCATTTTCAAGCGAATTCATGGAAAGGACTCTGACAAGCACAGGTTTCTGATCATAAAACGGAATGGGTAAGAATTTTCCAGAACTAGTAGGAAAACTGGATTCAAGCAGAACAAGAATTAATAACATGGGCTGAATAAACTGATGAAGATGATTATAATTTTTATGACTTTTTGTTTGAAACTGTCTTGTTTTTCCAGATTTAAGCAAAATTTTCTCTCTCTCTCTTTTTAAAGTTTGTTCATTTTGAGAGAGGGGGAAAGAGGAGAGAAAGAGAATCCCAAGCAGGTTCCATGCTGTCAGCACAGAGCCTCATGGGGGGCTTGATCCCATGAACTGCAAGTTCATGACCTGAGCCAAAACCAAGAGTCAGATGCTCAACCAACTGAGCCACCCAGATGCCCCAAGGAAAATTTTCTCTTAAGCTACCTGTGTCTTAGAGCAACTTTGGTAAAGTGTAGTTTTGCATCAAAGATGAAACAATCACATTTTCTCCCTAACTGATCCCTCCAGGATTTGGAAACTCTCAGTGAGTATTCTTATTTTCATGGCAATAGAGTTATGTGCAAAAGTTCAATAAGAATCTGCTCTCCTTGTAACAGGACAAAATTGGAAACATCTGTTATATTACCAAGGCTTTGACTGGAATGACATATTTGAGAGAGATGTGCATAGAATCAGATATGCCGGACAGCTTCAAGGAACACAGGCTGCCTTTTATGGAGCCAATAATGCCCCTTGGAAAAACAGGCTTGTACCTTGCTTACAGGATTCCTGACAGTCTAAATAGGTAAGGTAGGTCACTTCTTGGCAGATGAAGGAACCTCAGGTTATCTTTGGGACCTCAAAGACAGGAATTTACCCAAATCTATGGTATTATAGGCAAAGTCTGATGGTAAGCCTTTGGCTTGGCTTCCTAGCCTGGAGAGGCTTTTAAAAGTTCAGTCTGAGATTCCTTATGATAGTTCCAGTAAAGCAGATTTAAAAGAGTCTATGTGGTCAACTGCTATTCTTGCCACGCTTGTGTAAATAATCAGGCCAAGTTTTTTGAAAGTAGACCTATTTTGCAAACAAAATAGTCTTAATTTGGCTATCTTTGGTAAAAATAAAAATGATTTTATGGGAGTTGTATATAAATGATGAATCACTGAATTCTACCCCTGAAACCAATATTGCACTGTATGTTAACCAACTAAAATTCGTATATACATAATTACACACACACACACACACACACACACACACACATCTATATCTGTATCTTTATATCTGTATCTGTATCTGTTTATCTATATATCTGTAAAATGAAAGTGATTTTAGAGAGAAAAATTATGTTTCAGTAGCTCACCTTTGTGGCTATTAGATTTCATGATTGCCCATTGCCTTTGAGGTTTTGTTATTTATCTGTAAACTGGACTAGATCCTGAATTCTTCTACTCTCCTCAAATATCGGGCTACAGATCTTTAATGTTTCCAATTTTTTCCCATCCTTTGACTTGGAATCATTGAGAACTTTTCCCTGAAGCCCTGAAAACTGAAGCTAGACGAGTTGATATAAACTTCAGAAAAATTTCCACAATAGCTCATGTTGAGACAACCTTCATGCCCATTGCTGAATGGGCCACACAGAAAGCTGACCAGTACTATAGCAGGATTCTCTCTCAGATTCGTGACACCGAGGCTTTTTAATTTCCAGGAAGCAACTTTATTCGTGCCAGCACCGCTCAGTTGGGTTCATACCCGAAGAACTGAGAACCGAACGTCATGTGGCAGGTTTTTTTTAATACCTTTTCTATTTCTTTGTCTCCCATATATGATAACACACACAAACATGTAGTCTGATTAAGTGGTCTCAGTTTACAAGGTCATGAGGGCTGTTGTCACACAGGTGCATAATCAAGTTACCTTGAAGGTTGTTGGTTTTTTTCCTTTTCTCTATCTCTTTTTTTTTCTCTCCTTAGGGTGGTGACCCTACCACAGTATGCCTGATGACATCATCAGAGACATTCAAACTGCAAACCAGGAAAATCAGTCAAATTGTCCCTGTCTGCCTTCATTCCATCTGAAGATGCTTCAAGCCTGGCATTTAGAAATATTCTTGACTGGCAGCTTTCAAGACTCAGGCACTAGGTTTATAATTTGCTGCAACCATTAACCTTTGTTTTTCTTCTGTTTACCTGATTGCTTGCACAACAGAGGCCTAACTTTGGGAGCCCACCTGCAGGACTGCTTCCCAAAATGAGACAACTCTTAAACTGAACTGATCTATTCTCAAGACTGAGTCTGGTTCAAAGAGATTTGGAGCAATCTGTCAACTTAATTTCTGGACTGTGAAACTTCTTATTTGAAGTTTCAAAGACTGTATTGCAGGGGAGCAGAATATGTCTCTTTGTCGTCAGGATTATTTTAGGTTGATTACTTTCAAGAAACTTCAAATTAAGGAAAAGCTCTTTACCTCTCCCCACCCCTCAGTGGCCTAAATTTACACTACTTGCTCCTTATATGCTAGGAAAAGAGCTATTGCTAGAGATACCTTTTATACCTAAGAAATTACAACAGGGCAACGTTTACTTTTCAAACATCTCTCACTTTCCTGTGAATGGCCATCCTTCTCTTTCTATCCCCAGACTCCGGTACCTTTCCTTAGCTCACAATGTTCTATAAGCCTTAATTACCTGGCTGCCCTTTGGGACTCATATTTTTATGGGACTCCTATACATTCTGCTACTAATCCATCTTATATCACTTTAATTATTGGATCAGCCAAAGAACCTAGAAGGGAAGAAGAAAACATTTTTCTGCCCCTACAAAACAGTTTCTAGAATTAATTATTATTATTAATTAGAATTCTGAATTAGATTGTCATAAGTTGAAATACATATTGTAATATTTAGAGCAAGCACTAAGAAAGTAACTTAAAAATTACAGCAAAAAGGAAAAAAACCAGAAGAATTAAAATGACATACTAAAACTATTTATTCAACACAAACGAAAGAAAGGAGGAGAATAAGAATAAAAAGACAAAATAGAAAGCAAATAGCAAAATAGCAGATGGAAGTCCAACCCTATCAGTAATTCACTAGATATAAATATGGTCTAGGGGTGCCTGGGTGGCTCAGTCGGTTGAGCGTCCTACTTCAGCTCAGGTCATGATCTCACGATTCGTGAGTTCAAGCCCTGCATTGGGCTCTGTGCTGACAGCTCAGAGCCTGGAGCCTGCTTCCAATTCTGTATCTCCCTCTCTCTGTCCCTCTCCCCTTCACACTCTGTCTCTTTCTCTCAAAAATAAGTAAACGTTAAAAAAATTTTAAAATATATATAAACACAGTCTACTGTGATAGTGTGAGTTATAATAAGAAATATAGATTTGGTCTCTGTCCATAGCTTTCAGCTCACAGGTCCCCAAACTCTTGGAATTTCCTAAGTGAGGAGAGCAATGGTGGTATCTTTCATTATAATATGTGGTCTTTTGTCCTCAGTTCCTGAAATTGTTTCCGAGCCACAAAAGTGAATTGGATGTCTTGTTATTCATAACAATCCCCTTTCCACCACCACCGAGTTTCTGTTAATGAGGTGACTTTTAGAAATCCCCTAAAGATGAAAAGGAGTAGCTGGTTGCCAGGGCAACCAACCATGATCAGAAAGTTAGAACTTTCAGTCCCAACCCATGATTTTCAGGATGGGGAGAGGGGCTGAAGGTTGAATCAATTATCAATGGCTCATGATTTAATCAACCATGCTTATGTAATGAAGCCTCCATAAAACCCAGAAAGGATGGGGTTTGGAGACCTTCCAGGTTGCTGAGCCAGAATGCTTCCACATGTCACCATGTCAGGCCCCAACCATGAGGACAGAAGCTCTTTTATGTAGGACTTCATTCTATGTATCACTTTATCTGGCTATTGATGCATATCCTTTAATATTCTTTGCAATAAACTGGAATCTAGTGAGTAAACTGGTTTCCTGAGTTCTGTCAGCCACTCTAGTAATCAAACCCAAGAAGGGGGTCAGGGGAACTTCTAATTGCCATCCAGCAAGTGGGAAGCACCAGACAACAACTTAGGCTTGCAGTTGAAGTCTGAAGCAGGAGGCAGTGTTATAGGACTGAACCCTGGACCTGAGGAATCTGATGTTGCTTGTCTCCAGATAATAGGTGTCAGAATTGAGTTGACTTGTAGAACATGCAGCTGGTATCCAAGAATTGCTTGGTGGTGTGAGGGAAAAAAAACCCACTCCACTCAAAAGACACAGACTGTCAGACTGAGTAGAAAAGAGCAAGACCAAATTCAATGCTGTCTCCAAGAAAAGCAGCTTAGATTCAGAGAAACAAGGAAGAAAAAAGAAAGAAAGAAACAAGGAGATTGAAAGTCAACTATGACATGTAAAAAGCTTGAATTCATCACTTCCATCCTTTCAACAAGATAAAAGCTCAACAAACCAAAGATAAATGACTTAGTTCTAAGACCCATCAGAAAACTGATGTCACAAGGCAAAGTGTCAGCCTGACATATGGAGACACAGGTAAATACAGAGACTCACAGCCTCAATCGCCTTACCTAAAGGAAAAGCCACTACAGCCATAAAATGGTAGGAATACTTAAATATTTTGATGAATTGCTGGAGGGTGAGTGTGGATTTGCTGGAAAGTGAGAAGCTCCTGGAGGTGCGGACAGTTAGGAAAGCCCCCACACCTACATTGGCTTTACCTTTAGGAACCCCACCAAAGTCTCAAGGTGAGGATCCGACAAAAACTCCCTCATGTTTCCAGCAGAAGTGAGGGGGAAAGTAACCATTTTAATATATGCTTCACAACAAAAATCTGCTCTCCAAAGGGCCAACTTTATCAGAGCTTCATCCACCTGGGGGAGGCCAGCTCTAGCTCTGTATTGACTTCCTGTTTCACCTTAAGGAAATTTTTAAAAAGACAATGAAAAACTTCCAAAGGTCATAGCCTAGAGACTCAGGCACACTAAAAGACTGAGATTTAACCATAAGATTACAGAAATCATCCCTCCTCAACACCTTACCAGCACATCAACAGGGCTCTGGTATAATAAAAGCAGACTGCAATGGAAAGGGCTGAAAAACACAAGGACACAGGAGGTAACTGAAGCCTCTGGTAGCTGCAGCTACAGTAAACATTAAATGCAGCCCAGCAACTAGCCAGATTGACATCAAATCTCACACTAGGGGTCCCTGGGTGTCTCAGTCAGTTAAGAGTGGGACTTCAGCTCAAGTCATGATCTCACGGTTCACAGGTTTGGGCCTTGCCTTGGGCTCTGTGCTGACAGCTGGCAGCCTGGAGCCTGCTTCTGATTCTGTGCCTCTGATTCTCTCTCTGCCCCTCGCCAGCTCAGGCTCTGTCTCTCTGTCTCTCTGTCTCTCTCTTTCTCAAATATAAATAAACATTTTTTTTAATTAAAAAATAAAAAACCTCACACTAAAGGTTTATTTACCTCAGTTCCTATTGCTTAATACATTATGTCTGCTTTCAACCAAAAACTTATAAGTCATGGTAAAAGGCAAGTGAAAACAATCTGAAGAGACAAAGCAAGCATCAAAACCAGACTGAAATATGGCACAGACTTTTAAATTCTGAGATATGGAATTTAAAATAACTATGATTAGGGGCACCTGGGTGGCTCAGTCAGTTAAGCATCCTACTTCAGCTCAGGTCATGATCTCTCAGTTCATGAGTTCCAGCCCCATATTGGGCTCTGTGCTGACAGTTCAGAGCCTGGAGCCTGCTTGGGATTCTATGTCTCCCTCTCTCTGCTCCTCCCCCACTCACACTCTGTCTCTCTGTCTCTCTCTCTCTCTAAAAAATAAATAAACATTAAAATAACTATGATTAATATGTTAAGGGCTGTAATAAAAAAGTGGCAATGTGCAAGAACAGATAGAGAACATGAGCAGAGAAATAGAAATTCTAAGAAAGGATCACAAAGAATGTTAGAAATCAAATATACTGTAACACAAATGAGGACTGCCCTTGATGGGCTCACCAGTACACTGGACACAGCTGAAGAAAGAATCAATGAAAATGAAGATACATCAATAGAAACTGCCCAAACTGAAATGCAGAGAGAAAAAATGAAAACAACTGAAGAGAATACCTAATAACTGTGGGACAATTACAAAAGGTATAACATATGTGTAGTGGGCATACAGAAGGAGAAGAAAGAAGGAAAGAAGCAAAAGAAATTGCATAATAATGGCTGAGAACTTTCCAATATTAATGACGGACACCAAACTACAGGAAACTCAGAGAACACCAAACAGGATAAATACCAAAATATCTATATGTAGGCATCTAATATTTAAATTTCAGAAAACCGAAAGCAAGGGAGGTCTTCAAAGAAGTTAAGGGCAGGAGAGGGGAGGGACACTTTACCTACAGAGGAACAAGGATGGAAATTACATTGGACTTCTCCTCAGACACCATGCAAGCAAGAAAGTAGAGTAAAATATTTTAACCACTGAAAGAAAAAACCCACCAACATAGAATTCTATGTCCAACAAAATTTTCCTTCAAAAATGAAGGAGAAATAAAGACTTTCTCGGGTGAGGGAATTTATCACCAGTAGGCCTTCCCTGCAGGAAATGTTTTAAAAGAAGCTCTTCAGATAGAAGGAAAATGATATAATTTAGAAACTTGGATCTATATAATCAAAAGAAGAACCTCAGAGAAGGAATCAGTGAAATACCAAATCAAATTTTAAAAAATAATAAATAAAATTAAATCTTTTACTTCTCTTATTCTTAATTGATTTAATAGACAGCTAAAATAATAATAATAATAATAATAATAACAATAATATACAGGGTGATTATAGCATTTGGCCAAGTGAATGACTACAATATTGTAAGGAACATGAGGGAGGAATTGAAAATTAAAAATATAAACCCATTTGAAAGTAGAGTTAGGTTATTTGTAAATATATATTGTTAACTCTGGGATAACCACTAAAATGTTTCAAAAAGAAGTGTAATTGATGTTAAGATAGGAGAGAAATGGAATATGAAAAAATTCTCTATAAGGGGCACCTAGGTGGCTCAGTCTGTGGAGTATGCAACTCTTGATCTCAGGATTGTGAGTTTGAGCCTCACGTTATGCATAGAGATTTCTTAAAAATAAAATATTAAAAAAGATAAAGTAATAAAAATTAAATTCTCAATAAAAACCAAGAGAAGGCATTAAAAGAGGAGAGGTTTTAAAAAATAAAGAAAAAAGCAAGTGCAACAAATATAAGACACTTATAAATGTGGTAAATATTAATCTAACTATACCAAAATCACTTAAAATATGAATGACATATACAGAAATTAAAAGACAAGAGATTATCACAACAGATAAAAACATAAGATCCAACTATATGTTCTCTATTAAGAAACCTATTTTAGGAGTGCCTGGGTGGCTCAGTCTGTTAAGAGTCTTGATCTCGGCTCAGGTTATGATTTCACTCTTTATGAGTTCGAGCCCTGTGTTGGGCTCTGGGCTGATAGTGCAGAGTCTGCTTGGAATTTTCTCTCCCTCTCTCTCTGCTTCTACCCCACTTGTGCTCTCTCTTACAATGAATAAACTGTAAAAAAGCTTAAACCCATTTTAAATGTGAAGGCACCGATAAGTTGAAGAAGTGAAATAACACTAATCAAAAGAAAGTTGTATTAGCCATGTTAATTTCATACAAAACACATTGTGGAACAAGATAAATTATCAGTGATAAAATAAAAAAGGGCATTACCTAGTGATAAAAGGGTTAATTTCCTAAGAGAACACAATGCTTAATATATATGCACCTAACAACGGGGTGTCAAAATACATGAAGCAAAAACTGATAGAACTGCAAAGACAAATAGACAAATATACTATTATAGTTGGAAACTTGAAACCCCTCTATCAGTAAATAATGGATTTAGTCAGCATAAAATCAATAAGGATATTGCTGAACTGAATAGCACAATTAATCAGCTGGATCTAATTGACATTTATATAATACTTCATCCAACAAGTGCAAAATACACATTCTTCTCAAACTCACATACAATATTCAGTAAGACAGACCACATTCTGAACCTTTAAGGAAACCTTAACAAATTTAAAGTAGAAGTCATACAAAGTATGTTCTCACCACAACGAGATTAAGCTAGAAATCAATACCAGAAAGACTGCTGGAAAAACCCAAAATATTTGGAGATTAAATAACACATTTCTAAATAATACATGGGTGAAATAAATCTCAAGAGAAATTTAAAAATATTTGGAACTAAATGAAAATGAAATACAACTTATCCAAATGTGTGGAATGCAGTAAAAGCAGTACTTATAGGGAAATTATAGCACTGAATGCATATAGTGGAAAAGAAGAAAGATGGAAAATCAGTAATCTAAGTTTCCACCTTAGGAAACTAGAAAAATAAGAAATTAAATCTGAAGTAAAAATCTTAATAAATGAAGATGAAATGTTCATGGATTGGAAGAGTTGATATTGTTAAGTTCTACCTAAATTGATTTATAGAAGCAACTTATTAAAATCTAGGGGCTCCCAGCTGGGTCAGTTGGTGGAGCATGTAACTCTTGATCTTAGGGTTGTGAGTTCAAGCCCCATGTTGGATATAGAGATTATTTAAAAGATAAATAAATAAATAAATAAATAAAATTTTTAAAAGTTTAAGTCTTACCAGGCTTTTTGGCAAAAATGACAAGCCGATTCTCAATTTATAGAGAAATGCAAAAGACCTAGAGTACCAAGACAATTTTGTAAAAGAAGGAAAAAGTGAAAGAATTTACACTACGTGATTACAAAATTTACTAGAAATTTCAGTAATTGATGAAATGATGTACTGGCATCAAGATGGACATATAGATTATTGGACCAAAATTTGGAGTCCAGAAATAAAATGTTAATATGGTCAATTGATTTTCAACTAAAGTAACAAGGCAATTCACTGTAGATATGATAATCTTTGCAACAATAGGCTGGGATAGGGGATATCCATTTGCAATAACATGAATTTGGATCCTTCTCTCACATAATACAGAAAAATTAATTCAAAATGTATCATAGCTCCAAGTGCAAGGGCTAAAACTATGAAACTTTTCAAAGAAAATGTAGAAGAAAAATCTTTAATAAACTTTATGAAAGTCTTCATGGCTCCAAAACAGAAGCCATAAAAAAATGGATGCATTGCACTTTATTACAATTAAAATATTTGTTCTTCAAGAAACCTCAACAAAGTAGAAAGACCAGCCACAGGCTGGGCTAAAATATTTATAAAACATATATCTGAGGGAGGACTTATATCCAGAATATGAAAAAAAATTTTTACAACTCAACAAGAAGAAGACAAACAACATGATTTTTTAAAAAAAATTTTTTTAACGTTTATTTTTGAGACAGAGAGAGACAGAGCATGAACGGGGGAGAGTCAGAGAGAGGGAGACACAGAATCTGAAACAGGCTCCAGGCTCTGAGCTGTCAGCACAGAGCCTGATGCAGGGCTCGAACTCACAGACCGTGAGATCATGACCTGAGCCGAAGTCGGCCACTTAACCGACTGAGCCACCCAGGAGCCCCAAACAACCTGATTTAAAAACAGATAAAAGATTTGAATAAGCAAGGAAAATATACATGAGTAATAAACACGTGACAAGGTGATCTACATCATTAGTTATCGGTAAATGCAAATTAAAATCCAAATGTGAATCCACTACACACTCAGTGGACTGCTTTATTCAAGAGGACGGTATTGATAAGGGTATAAAAAAGTGGGAACCCTCATACATTCCTGGCAGAAATAAAAACAGTCCATCTGGTTTGAAAAACTGTTTGGTTATTTGGTTATTTCGTTAAATTAAGCATAAACTGGGGTGCCTGGTTGGTTCAGTCAGTGGAGCATGCAACTCTTGATCTTGAGGTCAGAAGTTTGAGCCCCACATTGGGTATAGAGATTACTTAAAAACAAAATCTTTAAAAAAATAAATTAAACATAAACTTACCCAGCAATTTCACTCTAAGGAATCTATCCAAGAGAAATGAAGACATGTCCACACAAAGACTTATAAGTGAGTGTTCATGGCAGCATTGTTCACAATGGTCGCAAATTGGAAATAATTCAAATGTCTACCCACTGGTGAATGGTTAAACCCAATGTGGTATATCCATACAATGGAACACTGTTCAGCAATAAAAAGGTATGAAATACTAGTACATGTAACAACATGGATGAACCTGAAAAAAATATACTTAAACAACCCAGACTATATATATTATATAATTTTATTTATATTAAATGCCCTGAAAGGGCAAATTATAGAGACAGAAAGCAGATTAGTGAACACTTGAGGCAGGATGTTGGAGTTAGTATTGACTGCATATAAACTTAATAGAATTTTAGGATAATAGCCATGTTTTAAAACTGGATTGTGATGATGGTTGCAAAACTCTATAAATTTATTAAAAATAATTAAATTGTGGGGCGTCTGGGTGGCTCAGTCGGTTAAGCGTCCGACTTCAGCTCAGGTCACGATCTCGCAGTCCGTGGGTTCGAGCCCCGCATCGGGCTCTGGGTTGATGGCTCAGAGCCTGGAGCCTGCTTCTGGTTCTGTGTCTCCCTCTCTCTCTGCCCCTCCCCCGTTCATGCTCTGTCTCTCTCTGTCTCAAAAATAAATAAACTTTAAAAAAAATTTTTAAAAATAACTGAATTGTATACTCACAATGAATGACTTAAGGTCTGTAATTTATTCCTCAATACATCTACAACAAAAGGAAATCTGATGCTCAGTACAGATTTAGCAATAGACACACGACTTCTGGAAGATCGAAGCCCAGAGTGACAAGCCTCTTATGTGTGTAGATAATACCATCCTGCTGTGACACAAAATCTCTCTCCTCACCTGCCTCCCCTCCTGAAGGCACCATGGCCCCAGCCAGAGCTGGTTCTGTTCAGGTAGTGTCCTTCCCAGCTGTCCATTGTCCCCGTGGACTCATATTCCACTGCCAGGATCTCTGGAACAGCATGCCAAGTTTCCAGCCACCTGCTCAATATTTCGCAGCATCACAATATGTAGACACTTCTGATACCAGTAGGAGTCCCTGGGTATTATAAATCTAACAAAAATCAATTCTTGACCACTATCTTGGCCTTTGCAAAAAAGAAAAAAGTGAAATATATGTAATATACACATATTCTGGGTGATACCTTCTGCCCTACCAAGAATACAAGGTTCTAAAACATAGGTGATGTTTGTCCACCTGAAATGAGTGTGTGTGTGTGTGTGTTCCAGAAAACCTAGGTGAAAGATGAGGAGATGTTATACTTTAGTGTCTGAGCCGTGGAGTTTTACTTGAGTGATACATCTGTGAAGGAATAGAAGGTTGACATCATCACTTCCTCTGCCAACTTTGTTTGCTGGTTTTGTTTTCATTTTTTTGTTTTTGTTTCTTAAGTATTTCATTGGGGCTGCAGCTGGCTGCCTCCAAAGAGAGATCAAACCAGCACATTTCCTGCTCTTGCCTTTCTTTTTTACTCTGGACCTAGCCACCAGCTGAGTTTTTCAGGGCCCCAAAATGTCTTAACTACTCATTTTATGTTTCTTGAACTACTCATTTCTTGATTCTCATTCATGTCCCAAAAGATGTTTATTGAGCTCCTATTAGGTGCAAAGGACTATCTTAGATGTTATGGGGGATACAGAGATAGCAGAGAATGACCTGCCATTGGGTAGTTTACAGTTTAATTAAAGCAGGAGGTAGATAAGCTATGTGCTCAAATAACTAAACTACTAGGTAACATGAGATAAAAACTGAGCTATTGGAGTTTTGAAGAAGGGGAGAGCATTTTAGCTGGAACAAATGGGGAAGTCTTTATGGAGAGAGTTATTGAAATCAGACATTAAGGCTGGATACAACTTTGAGCTGCAGAGCTGAGGGAATGGGGGAAATACAGGCTAGGGAGAAGGATATGTGCCTGGAAGAAGAGGTTTGTAGAAATGGGAAAGCGCCATGTGTATTTGGGAAATTCACACAACGTGTAAATGGGAAAGCACACAATATCATTTGGTTAAAATGCAGAATATGCTCTGGGGAGCAGTGGGAAATTGAAACCCAGTGAAGATTTTGATTCATCTCCAGACAGGTAATGTTAGCCTTCTCATGACTCAAAAGCATTTAAACAATGGAGGCACAGGCTCAGGCTGTACCTGGATAAGATCCGTAAGTTACTAGAGGAAAATATGGATGATTGTACTGGATAACCTTTCCGTCCCATCCACGCTGAGACTGGAGAGTTTGGTGGTTTCTGAGAGGTCATGAGCAGAAAACGAATTCTTGCCTTTTGGTGCCCTGTGTGGCTGGAACTGTGTCTGGCTCCTGAAGGAAAGATCTGGCCTCCCCAAGAGGTGCCAAGGGCATGATTTGCTCAGAAGTCAGTCTGTTCTGGAACTCAGAAAATGAGGATGGCCTTTGCACAGCACATGGTCCCTGCGGGTGGGCAGTCCCGCCTAGTGTCTCAAATACCAGGCGGGCTGTCTCCACTGCTAGCACCACAGTAGACACACATGTGGTGTGCGCCATGCTGTTTTCAGGTCTGTCTGATCACTGTTTATTTCACTGTGCACACAGAGTCTTGAGTAATACCCCGTGGAGGAACATGCAGCCCCAGGCGGAATGTCAGAAGACTTTGGGAAGTCTGACAACGCTGAAGACGTGATTCAGCTCTCACTCCGAGGGTTCTTCCGAGACTACATGGGTGGCTGGTGCAGTGGGTACAAAACACCCGCTGAGGCCAGGCATCCTGCATCGGAAGCAGAAGGGAAAGGGAGAGAAGGGGTTCATCTATCAGAAGGAATAGAGAGATGGAATAATAACTTGGATGGCCGACTTGTTAGGCTATTAGGCGGGATGAGGGTGGGAGGCTAGTGTTGTCATTTAAAACAACAGAACACACATTTGCTAAAGGCAGTGACTTCTCCACAACTCCCACAGCAGCAGCTGGAACAACGCTGAAATGGAAAGTGATGAGGTTTGGTGCCGTCTATGAAGGTGGAAAATCAAACTGAGCTGATGTGGGGACAAGGGACAGCAGCACCAAACATGCGACCAGTATTCTGAAGATTTCTGCTACTGCCATAGAAAGCTGAGTTCAAATTCAGGGCGTTCAGTGGATTTAATTACCTACACTTTCCTGGGTTCTCTTCCTGATTCATGCATTTGATGAGCCATATTTAACTTGGGCACCTTTTTCCTTAGCCAAACTAAATGACCTCTGAAGTCCTATCCACCTTTAAAACTGTCCATTTCTGGGGCGCCTGGGTGGCTCAGTCAGTTAAGTGACCAACTCTTGATTTCAGCTCAGGTCATGATCTCATGGTGCGTGGGATGGACCCCCGCATCAGGCTCTGTGCTGACAGCACAGGGCCTGCCTGGGATTCTCTCTCTCCCTCATTCTCTGTCCCTCCCCCACTCGTGCATGCATGTGTGCACGCGCTCTGTCTTGAAAATAAAGAAAGAAATAAACTTTAAAAAGATAAGTAAATAAAACTGTCCATTTCTTTTAGTAAATTTTGCTACCTGGGCTCAAAGTACATGAAAGATCTGAAAAAGTTAAGTTGTTCAGGAGATTTTAAATGTTTTGAACTCAAAACACTTTATATTTTTTTAAATGGGAAAAAATAGCAGAATCTTGATCAGACAGTTAAGTGGGGATATTCACTTGCTGGCATTTTCTTTGATTGTATCACACACACACACACGATGCATTTTTAAAAGTAGGAGACACGGAATTGGGAAGTAGAAAAAATCAGCCAATTCAAAAATATCTTAATACATGCCTAAATTGCACAAGTCTGGATTTCAAATGAAAATATGTATCTACAATCTAATTCTACTTGTAAAATTATCTTGGAACCCTAGCCAATTTTACAGATCAAGTCATTGTTTTTCTTAATCCTCTCCAGCCTCGCAGCTCCTACACATGCCTGGTTCATTCTTGCTCCTCCTTCTGAATTTTGTGTTACATCAATGGCATTATTATCCACCCAGAGCAGAAATATCTTTTACCCTTGGTTCCCACCCCCACCCTTCTCTCAGTCACCAGGTCTCACTGATGCAATCTTCATGTACACTGACTGTAACCTCCTCTGGTTCCCATCCTGTCACTTACTGATTTAGTTCAAGCCTTCATAATTGCTCATCTGAACTGTTGCCATGCCCCCCTAAATCACCCATGGTCATTTATTCAAGACACATATTTTGCACCAGGCTCTTTTTTAGGTCCTGAGGACACAGTGATGAGTAAGAGAGAAGTCCCTAATCTCGTGGAGCTTCTATTGTAGTGGGAGAGCCAGACAAGAAAGGCACTAAATAAGATCCACATATATATATGCCATATATATATATATATATATATATATATATATATATATTGCTGAGAGAATAAGCAGAGCAATGTGAGTGTGAGAAGGAGACTGAGGGCAGAGGGGGGCTGACTCCAGAAGAGGAAATGTGGGAGCTGAGGAGAAGAAGCCAGCCTTGCCCGGGGCATTCCAGAGTAAGTGCAAAGTGTTGGAGGGACTAAGGAACAGGGAGCCTGGAGTATAGTGAGCACAAGCTCATGACTCAGAGCAAGGCTGATCAGACCAAATAACAGAAAGCCCTTTGTCCTCAGACTGGAGCTGGGAAATTTTTTTTTCTAAGTGCATTAGGTACTGATGGATAGATTTTAAGCAGCGGTGGGGGGGGGGGTAACATAATCTGACTTGTGTCTTTTGGAAATCCCTCTGATTAGTGTCCGGTCAATGGACTGGGTGGGGGTGGGGTGAAAGGAAGGTAGAGCAGGTAGGAAGCTGGTGTAACAGTACAGGGGTCATGGTGGCTTGGGTCAGAGTGATGGTGGGGAAAATGGAGAGAAGTGGATGAATCTGGATATACTTTGGCAACGGTGCAGACTTAATGGATCAGCATGGGACATTATGGAGAAAGAGTGTGTCTGATGGGATGTCCTCGGTAGCCTACCGGATGGGTGGTGGTGACATTTACCATGGTGGGAAAGATGATGGAAAGATTAGGTTCCAGACAACCAAGTGGAGGTGGAAGAGGCTTTTAGGTATTAGCTGCTGTAGGTTGGAGAGATGTCTGGGCTGTGACACAAAATTGACAGTCATCGCTCAGTAGGTCTTGTTTAAAGCAGCCGGACTAAGTGTAATCATCTGACACAGCAGTGGAACAGGATATGGCTAGAGAAGGAAAGGGGAGAAGAGAGAAAGCCCAGGACTGAGCCTTGACACCCTCCAGTGTCAGAGGCCAGGAAAAGAAGGGAGAGCCAGCAAAGGAGGCTCTAATCTTCACAGCCTAAATCTGTCCTACACGTTGAGGCCAGAGTAATCTCTCCAACAGTCAGATCTGATCCCGACTCCTCCCCTGCTTAAAACACGTAAGGGGAACAATCCACCACCTTCCATGGCACACAAGTCCCTTCACAATCTATTTTATTTATTTATTTATTTATTTATTTATTTAGTGTGAGAGTAGGGGAGAGTGGCAGAGGGAGTGCGGGAATCTTAGGCAGGTTCCATGCCCAGCACAGACCCAGAGACAGTGCTCTATCCCACAACCCTGGGATCATGACCTGAGACGAAATCAAGTGTCAGACGCTTAACCAACTGAGCCTCCCAGGCGCCCCAGGTCATGACCTAACTTTCCAGGTTTATCTTCTCCCATCTAGCACTTGAAAATTGTGTTATGATTATCTGGATACATATCTATCTCCATTCTTGGATGTAACTTATGGGGAAGGACTTGCCATTATTAACTCTGCATTTTCAATGCCTGGCACATAGTAAGTGCTCAGTAACATTCGTTGAACAAAAGGAAGGGAGAGAGGGAGGGAGGGAGGATTATTCTCTGTGTGAGAACCTTCACAAAAAGAAGAGTGCAGGACAATTAATGTCTGTGCCATCATCTTCCCTGGCATTTTTGGAAACTATGATATCTGAGACGGAATGAGAAGAGCGCCATCTAGAGGTAGAAAGATGCAGGAATTGACTCATTTCGAAGCTTTGCCACAGACGTAAACGACTGACCAGGCAAAGCTGGAACTTACGCGAAAGGCGCCTTTTTAAGAAACCAATTAATAACAATATCTAGGAATCGGTTAACAATGAAAAGTGTATCTCAAATTCTTTATGGGAAAATCAGAATAAAACACTATCGAGCCTCCTGATCTCTGACCTTACAAGGTGTAAGTTGCTGTTCCTCTTTTACAACAGAGCTGCAAATATTGTGACTTTGTACAATCGGACATTGAGAATTTAGTAGGCGATTCTAGATCCTTTCATACATCCTATCATACCCTATCAGATCAGTGGGGAGATGATACCTCTCTGCCCGAGGAAATCAACTGCTCCCGCGATGAGCCCACCTCGGGAGAAACATTCATGAGGAAGGACTGAGGCCCAAGTGGCGTTCACTAAAACACCTGCAGTAATGAGTGACTGGTGTCTCGTCACACGTCTCTGAAGTTCCTAACAAACCCGCTGGGTAACAGCAGCAATCAGCAACTCTGCTGATCGACTGGGAAGTTGTCAACCAGCGATTGCTATCTGTTATCATTTGAGTGGTTTTGCTTTACAATTTAACAACGGGTGGAGAGAACCCTGGCATGTGGACTGCAATTTACACACTGTGCCGTGTCCACGTGAATTATCGCCGCAGAGGATGTCTTGATGCTTCCGTTTTTATTTGAGTCCTATTGTTTTGGAAAACATACAGGTTTGGTTTGGATCCGCAGAATCGTATTTCATATGCTTATTTATAAAGGACCGATTTACACTGTGTTCCATGGCTCAGTTAAAACCACTCAATAGCACATGTAATAGAAAGAAAAGGAGTGGAAAGGCAGAATTCTTATCCTAGCTGTGTAAGCTCAGGCAAGTCCTATATTTTTTTCATTTGAACACTGGATTTTTGAAATGTGAAATATGTGTGTGTTGGGAGGGGGTCACTGCATTCTCCTCTTAGATTGTTGGGAAGAACAAATGAAATAATGCATACAAAAGTGCTTTTTTTAATTATTTAGTTTTTCAAATATTTACTTTAGAGAGAGAAAGAGAGAGAACATGAGTAGGGGAAAGGCAGAGAGAGAAGACAGTATCCGAAGCAGGCTCCAGGACCCTGTCAGCACAGAGCCTGCAGAACACAGGGCTGGAACCCACGAACCACAAGATCATGACCTGAGCTGAAGTCAGATGCTTAACCAACTGAGTCACCCAGGTGCCCCTAATTTTTTTGTTTACTTATTTTTTTTAATGTTTATTTATTTGTGAGACAGAGAGAGACAAAGCATGAACGGGGAGGGTCAGAGAGAGGGAGACACAGAATCTGAAACAGGCTCCAGGCTCTGAGCTGTCAGCACAGAGCCCGACGCGGGGCTCGAACTCACGGACCGCGAGATCTTGACCTGAGTCGAAGTCGGCCACTTAACCGACTGAGCCACCCAGGCGCCCCTTGTTTACTTATTTTGAGGGAAGAGGGGCAGAAAAAGAGAATCCCAAACAGGCTCCACAGTGATAGCACAGAGCCCCACACAGAGCTCAAACTCACAAGCCATGATATCGTGACCTGAGCCGAAACCAAGAGTCAGATGCTTAACCAACTGAGCCTCCCAGATGCCCCGGTGTTTTTCCAATTTTTGAGAACATTTTCCTGAGCTATAGTTTATACACAATGAAATGCACAGAACTTAAGTGTACAGTTCAATAAGTTTTGACAAATGTATACACCTGTGTAACTCACACTTCAATCAAAATACAGAACATTACCACCACCCACACCCAAAAAAATTACATCAGGCCACTCCCCAGCCCCTGCTTCATATGCAACCACATCTCTGATTTTTTTCAGCATAGATGATTTTTCTTGCCTATTCTAGAACTTCAGATAATTCCAATAATACCTTATGCATTCTTGTGTACCTGGGTTCTTCCATTCGTCATGATATCTGTGAGATTTATCCACGTTGTTACATGTACCTGTAGTTTGTATCTTTTTATTCCTAAGTAATACTCCACTATTTATCCATTTTTCATTTTAAGAGTGCTGTTTGATGAGTCTTGACAAATGTATATACCCTGTAACCACCACCACAGGCAAGATAGAACATTTCCATTACCTCCCAAAGTTCCCTCATGCCCCTTTACCATCAATCTCTTCTCACATCCATGCCCCTAGGCACCACTGTTCTGTTTTTTATCACACTAGCCCTGCTTTTTCTAGAATTTCATATAAATGGAATCATACACTGTAGTCTTTAGTGTCTGCTTTTACTAACATAATGTTTCTGAATTCATTCACACAGTTGCGTGTATCAGTCAGTAGTCTTCCGATGAATGAATATTTCACCATTTGTTTATCTATTAACTAATTGTTTGGGATGTTTCCAGTGTAGGAGTATTACAAATAAAGCTGCTGGGAAAATTCACATCCAAGTAAGTCTTTGTTGTCGACATGTATGTTCATTTCTGTTGGATACATGTGTCAGAGTGGGGGTGCCAAGGTTTTACAGAAATGTGAGAAACTACCAAACTGTTTTCCAAAGTGGTTGTATTGTTTCTGTATTCCCACCAGCAATGGATGAAAGTTCCAGTGGCCCCACATCCTTGTCAACACTTCATATTGCCAGGGTCTTTTATTTTGGCCATACCAGAGGTGTAATGGGTAACGGCATCTCACTGTGGCTTCAATCTACATTTCCCTAATGGCTAAGTGATGTTGAGCATTTTTTCATGTGCTTATTTTCTATTTACATATTTTCTTTATATATCCTATTTTCTATATATTTAAGTCTTTTGCATATTTAATTGAGTCATTTGGCTTCTTACCATTTAATTGTGAGAGGTTTTTTATTATTATTATTATCCTGGATACAAGTCCTTTCTCAGATACACGTTTTACAAATATTTTTACCCAGACTGTGATTTACCTTTTTGTTTTCTTGACACTATTTTTTCGAGAGTAAATGTTTTACATTTTGATAAAGCTCAGTTCATAAGTATTTTTGGTTTGTATTTTGTGTCCTACTTATACCTACCTACTCAAGGGGACAACGTTTTTCTCTTATGGTTTCTTCTAAACTTTTAAAATTGTAGCTCTATATTTAAGTTTATGATGTTGTGAGTTGTTTTTTTGTTTTCTGTTGTTTTTTTTTTTAAGGAACAGGAAGTTTGGCAAGAAAGTATTCTTTTTTTGAGTGAGAATGAGAGAGGGCACAAGTGAGCAAGGGGCAGAGAAAGAGAGAGAGAGAGCGAGAGAATCCCAGAAGGAGAAGAGAGAGAGAATGGGGGAGAGAGAGAGAGAGAGAGAGAGAGAGAGACGGGGTTCACCCGATACAGGACTCCAACTCACAAACTGTGAGATCATGACGTGAGCTGAAGTCAGATGCTTAATGACTGAGCCACCCAAGCGCCCCATGAATTTTTTTTTATGTATGATGTGACATGAGTCAAATTTAATTTTTTCCCTTATGCTTAATTGTTCCAATACTATTGGATAGTCTTGTTCCAAAGACTATCACTGAATTGGAAACTTTGACAAAAAAAAATCATATATATATGTCTATTTCTAGATTTTCTTTTCTATATTTATTCTAAGATCATACTTGATTACTGTAATTTTTTTAAAAAATTTAACTTTTATTTATTTCTGAGAGAGAGAGAGAGAGAGAGAGAGAGAGACAGAGCATGAGCAGGGGAGGGGCAGAGAGAGAAGGAACACAGAATCCAAAGCAAGCTCCAGGCTCTGAGATGTCAGCAGAGAGCCTGATGCAGGGCTCGAACCCATAAGCTGTGAGATCATGACCTGAGCCGAAGTTGGATGCTTAACTGACCAATCCACCCAGGCGCCCTTTCTGTAGTTTTTAATATGTCTTGAAATCAGGTAGTGCAAGCCCGTGCAAATTTTCTTCTTCTTCAAAATTGTCTTGACTCTTCTAAGACCTTTGAGTTTCCATATAAATTTAACAATCAGCTTGATATTTATTGTGTTGAATCTATAGAACAATTTGAGGTCAACTGTCACCTTAATATTGAGTGAGTCTTCTGTCGATAAACATACCATTCTTAGTGTGAAGGTTTTGTACATACTTTTTAAATTTATTACTAAGTATTTCTTGTTGTTTGACATTATTGTAAATAAGGCAATTATTCATTGCTAGTACATAGGTATGCAACTGATATGTTGTGTATCGCATTGTCTGTATTGTGCAATCTTGCTAAACTAACTAGTTCTATTCACCTTTTTCACTTTTTCGTAGATTCACCTTTTTTTTTGTATATACAAGGTCATACCAACTGTAAATAAAGATTGTTTTATTTCTTCCTTTCCAATTTACTTCCCCCAATTCCTTTTCTTACTTTACTATAATGCCAAAGACTATATCTGTTGAGCAGAAGTGAAAAAAGCAGAGATCCCTATCTTCTTTCTAGTCTTAAGGAGGAAGCATACAGTTGTTCACTGATAAATATGAGGTTAGCTCTTGGCTTCTCATAGATTCCATTTATTAGTTTGAGGAAGTTCTAAGGTACTCCCAGTGTTCTGAGAGGTTTTTTGTTTTTTGTTTTTTTTTTTACCATGAATGAGTTTTGAGTTTTCTCAAATACTTTCTCTGCCTCTGTTGAGTTGATTGTATGATTTTCCTTTTTGTCTATTAATATGATGAGTCACTTTGCTTGATTATTAATTTAGTATTTCATTCTTGAAACAAACTCCACTTTGCCATGTTGTTTATTCTTTTTTATATGTTGCTGGATTCAATTTGTCAACATTTTGTTAAGGATTTTTGTGTTTATGTTCATGAAGTCTATTGGTTTATAGTTGTCTATTCATAACATCTGGCTTCTGAATAATACTGAGCCAATGAGTTAGGAAGCATTCCTTCTTTTCTGCTTTATAAAAGCATTTTTGTAGGACTGGTATTATTTCTTCTTTAATTATTTGATAGAATTCACCAGTGAAAGCATTTGTACCTGAAGTTTGTGGGAAGGCTTAAAATTACAGATTCAAAATTTTAGATAGATATATGACTTTCCCATTTATTTATTTCTTCTTCAGTGAGCTTTCTTAGTTTGTGTTTTTCAAGTTTTTAATTTCATTTAAGTTGTTGAATATATTCACATGCACATTTTCATAATATTTCCTGATTTTTCTTTTAATGTCTATAGAATCGGTAGTGATTCTGCCTTTTTCATTCCTGATACTGGTAATTTTTGTCCTTTCCTTTTATTATCAGGCTGGCTAGAAGTTTATCAATTTTGGTTTCTTTAAATAAAGCTGCTTTTGGTTTCATTGATTTCCTCTGTTGCTTTTCTGTATCATTTTTATCCTTCTGTCCTTATTATTTCCTTCCTTCTGATTACTTTAGGTTTAACCTGCTCTGCTTTTCATAGTTTTGTAAGGTGAAAGATAAGATTATTTTTTTATTTTAAAGAAGTTTTTCTTTATTTATTTTTGAGAGAGAGAGATATATATATATAGAGAGAGAATGTGCATAAGTGGGGGAGGGGGAGAAAGAAAAAGGGAGGCAGAGAATCTGAAGCAGGCTCCAGGCTCCAAGCTGTCAGTGGGGCTCAAACCCACCAACTGTGAGATCATGACCTGAGCCAATATCAGATGCTTAACCAACTGAGCCACCCAGGTGCCACTGAAATATAAAATTATTAATTTTATGCTCAGTTGTTGGAGCATCCAGCTCTTGATTTTATTTCAGGTCATGATCCCAGGGTTATAAGATCGAGCCCAGCATCAGGCTCCCCACTGACCATGGAGCCTGCTTAAGATTCTCTCTCCCTCTGCTCTTCTCCCCAACTCACGTGCCCTCTCTCTCTAAAAAAAAAAAAAAAAAAAAAAAAGGTATCGTATGTTTTCACTCATATGTGGATCTTGAGAAACTTAACAGAAGACCATAGGGGAAGGGAGGGGGGAAAATAGTTACAAACAGGGAGGGAGGGAGGCAAACCATAAGAGACTCTTAAATACAGAGAACAAACTGAGGGTTAATGGGGGGGTGCGGGGGGAGAGGGAAAAGTGGGTTGATGGGCATCGAGGACAGCACTTGTTGGGATGAGCACTCAGTGTTGTATGTAAGCCAATATGACAATAAATCACATTTAAAAAATAATAAATGAAAAAATAAATAAATTCTGGTATTAACAACAACAAAAAAAGTAGAAATTGCTCCAGGATATACAATATCTATCTTCATATCACAATCTACCTTCACATAATATTTTACTTTCTCATCCGCAGTGTAAAAAACATACATTATATTTCCACTTCCTCTTTTTTCCTTTGTTTTTGTTGTCATGCATTTTACTAGTACATATTTTATTAATTCTACAATACAGTATTTTTATTTTTGCTTTAATTAGTCAATTATTTTTAGAGACTTAAAAATATGAGAAAAGATGCCTTTTATATTTATCTACATATCCATCATCTTCAGCATTCTCCACTTCTTTCTATTGATAGAAAATTTCATTTGCTATCCCTTGCCTTTTGCCTGAAGAATTTTATTTGAGACTTCTTTAAATGTAGGTCACTGATGATGGGTTCCCTTGGCTTATGATCAGATGAAAAAAGGGTTTATTTTGCCTTCATTTTTGAAAGATGTTTTCCCTGGCTATATAAATCAAGTTTGGCTTTTTCTTTTCTTTTCTTTCTTTCTTCCTTCCTTCCTTTCTTTTTTTTTTTTAATCCTTTTTTCATTTTAAAGATGGTGTTGCACTATCTTCTGATTTAAGCAATTTATAAGTGGTCTGCTGTCCACTGAGGCTTTTTACTTCTTGTTTTCTTGTTTTTTCTTTGTGTGTTTCAGTGCAGTTTCTCTTAGTATGCCTTCAATTTCACTCCTTTTTTTTTTTTTTTTTTTTTTTTTTTGCTTTTGTGATTTCTCAATCTCATTTACATCTCTCGAGGTTCTACTTGGGTCTTTATTATATATCCCATTTTCCTCTTCATTATGTTCATGTTTGTCTTTACATATGTCAGCATATTTATAATAGTTTTTCAAGGTCCTAATCTTCTAATTCCATTATCTTTCTCATTTTTAAAATCTGTTTCTATTGATTTATTTTTCTTCTGGCTATGGGTCATATTGTCCTATCTCTATGGATGTCTGGTAATTTCTTATGGTATGACAAACATTGTGAATCTTACAATGTTGAGTTCTGGATATTGTTGTAATCCTTTAAAGAATGCTGGATTTTTGTCCTAGAATATGATTAAATTACTAGAAGATATGTTTATTCCTTTAGAAGCTTGCTTTTAAGTTTGATGAAGTGGGTCCAGAGCAAACTTTAAAGGATTGCCCTTCTAAGAACTCTGCCCAATGTCTTGTGTATTATAATCTCTCTCTGTTCTGGTTGCTGGAATGGGCACTATCTCCAGCTTTGTATGAACTCTAATTGCTTTGCCTATTATTTCTGGTGATAATTTCCTCCACCTCATGAGGTTTTGGTCTGCACAAAAGCAGATCATTAGCCAAAGACTTGAGGGGACCCTTCTGTAGTTGTCTGGAGTTTCTCTGCACCACAAATTCTAGCTGCCTTGGCTTCCCCAAACTCTGAGTTCTGATCAACTTAGTGAGACCACAAGACGTCCTTTGGATTTCTTTGACCTACACTGCAGCTCATAAATGGCCTCCAGTTGGGAAACTGGGCAATCATAGGACTCAGCTAGTTTTGTTTTTCTTCTTCCAGATATCATAGTCCTGTATTCCTTGTTGTGCCAATGCCTTCTAATTCTTTCGGGCAGGAGGGCTGTTCCCAAAGCCATTGATCCTAAGTCTGTTATATGGACATAAATTCTCATGATAGCTCTCTGAAATACATACAATTATCCTTGCACTCATTTTACAGATGAAGAGACAAGGCATAAAGGAATTTTTAAATCTCATCCAAATTCATATATCTGGTAGAGGTTAGAGGTAGGATTTGAACCTAGGAAGACTGGCCCATGCTTTTAGGAGCTATACTATATTGCCCCTCAAGGAAGAATTAGGAATATAAAAATGTTTGAATCACGCTTAGATATTTGAAAAAGGAGTAGGATGTAGCCTTGATTTCCAGTTTAAAGAAGAGAGTGAATGCAGAGCATTGGCTCTACATAGGAGGTATTTTCATACAGAATGGCTTGGGTCTTGACTCAATCAATGTGGACCAGGTGCAGCTGTAGGGGTAGATGTTCCATAAATACTAAGAGACACCACTGCTAGGCTAGGCAAGAGAGTGAAGTATACTTTCAATATAGAAGAATGCCCCTTGGACTGACCTTGGCAACATCGGCATTTCAAAGAGTGATGTGTTCAATTTGCCCAGCAAGGCTGAGAGTCAGCACTTTGCAGGACAGACATGATTGTCTAGAGAGCAAATCAGAGAGGACACTTTGCAATTAGAGAAGATGCTATGGAAGCAGGAAAGTCGGGGTTCTATACAAAAAGAAGTAACTGCTGACAATATAGAATGGTTACTACCTCACGACTAAAGTAACAGACCTGATGCCTGACTTCCTCTCCTTCACATACAAAGACTGTCTCTATTCATCATCCCCAGACCCATTCCCTTCTGGCAGTGAATGGGGTCTTCACAGTTCATCAAGTGTGTGCCCCTGACTCTGCAAACATCAGTATTACCCTCTCCAGGAATGCCAGGAGTCCAGGAGGTAAATGATATGCTTCATAGAAAATGTTTATCACCATCCATTTGAAAGTAATAACTAAGGAGGCTCCTTAAAAAGTGATCTATCCTGTAATGATTGATTTTTGGCTTTACTCGGTTTCTTACAAAATGAATTTCCTGGCTCTATTAACTCTGTACCAGGCATTTGTTCAGTTAAAAACCTCTCCGTGTTCTGCATCTTTTTTCCACAACAGGCTTCATAACACCTTGTCTTGCTTATCCAATACCTTGGCAGCAGACTGCATTTTACAGCTCTACTCCAAGAGATGCTTTCATGAAAACCTTCAGTTTTTTAAGAGCAAATGCATATCTGAGTCAATCTATCTTCCTTTTGCATGTTGATGTTTTGGGCTTCTTTCCATCGTCGGGATAAGATGCACCTGTTATTAATTTAGTATCTTTCAGCTCCAAACTTCAGTTTCACCCCCTGTATCCTGCTTTGTACTACAGGAGCTGGACTCTATGGGCTATATTCTCTTTGCCAGCTGGCTTAATGTTAGGCGTTGACAATAGTAGTGTGGGAGGGACAATGCAAGGCTGGATGAGAAAGGAAGGTCTTTTTCTTCTCCTTCTGGTCTTCTGTTTCTCGGTGTGGCAGGTCACAGATCAGACGCAGTATCCCAGTGGCATTTTGTTGCAGTGGCAGCCTGCCCTTTGCAGCTCAAGAGTGGGCATCCTCCACCCCTTCCCTCTCCCCATGCTACAGGTGGCATGTTCCTGTCACAACCGGAAACTCTTCCCGAGGTCAGGACCCAGCCTTGCAGGGCCCTTTTCTCAGAGTTTCTAAGTTTCTTCCTTGTTTTCTTTTCCCTGAGTCCTGGGTGAAATTCCTGCTTCCTCTAGTTACTGCCTTTCCAGCCCTGAGCCTTCTCTTGTAC